>NW_027468587.1:12338029-12560529 GCF_046254945.1 Alosa pseudoharengus | reverse complement strand
CTGTGGCATACAGGCCATCTGAAGGCACACACAGGCCTGTTATGCCACTGTGGTTTTGGTTGATGATTATCAAAAGCTGTGGAGGAAACATATTAATAGGTAATGATACTGCAAGAACGTGCCCTTAGGTGGCACCGACACTTCTGGATCATCCAACTGGTTAATGATGTTTTATGTATTCATCTTCTCTGTGTGTCACCCAAACCAGTCTGGGGAAGAAGGCGCATATGGCTCTGTGTATTATAAATTGGAGAACTGTGAATGAGCAAATTACACTGCTAATCGCAGTATGTATGCTGTAGATGCAAGACATGTATTATGGCTGAATGAGGTAGAAACAGGTTTTAGTGTGATTATGAGGTACTGTATACTATTCAGCCTATTTGAACAAAGGGGATGCTCTGGGAAAGGGGATTCTCTATTAACAAGACACATTACAGCTCTGGAAAAAGAGACCACTATACATTTTTCTGATTTCATCCTATGGTTGCTGAGTGACATTCGAATGAGCTGACGGTCGTATTCAAAATGAAGAGACCACTGCAAATGTGAATATGACTGATAACTCATTCACATGTCACTCAGAATGCTACATAAAAATGTCAAAGTAAAAATGGCATTTCAGTTACACTGGTTTCACTAGGGGGTTGCATTCTGTAAGTCTTTCAGGCTATATCCTCATGTTGTATAGGTTTGTGACAATCTCTTTGTCTGTGTGTCTAACATCTCCCAGTTGTGGTTCAGGTTGACTCTGCATTAAGGTTCTGCTCCATACCTCAGTGTGTCTGCAGTCCAGAGAAGAGCCGAGGTTCCTTTGTACGGGGCTAACGACCGCTGGCCTTTCCCAGACTCCCTAGTGGGATCAGTGCAGTCGGCACATCTCCCCTCCCCTCTTTTCTCAACCCCTTTGTGGCTCACACACACACACACACACACACACACACACACACACACACACACACACACAGAGGTACATATAGTGGGCTCAGAGCAGTCGGCACGTCTCCCCTCTTTTCCTTTGTGGCTCTCTCACTCGTTCTCGCTTTCGCTCGGTCATACTGTGGTAGAATAACAACAGGGACACTACATCTCTGTCTCTCCAACCACTCTCTTTCTCTCTCTCTTATTCTCTCTCTTTCTCTCCCTTCCCCTCTCTCTCTCCCACGCTGTGTTAGAATAATGGTGCCGGCGGAAGGCGAGCTCAGCTGCGCCCTGCAGGAGAGCGGGCCCCCCACAGTGCGTTGGGACCAGAGGAGGCGAACCCAGAGAGAGGACGCCACGATATCCGCCACAATCCATTATTAAGTCAGGGCGCGCTCCTTCCCTGTGTGCGCTCTCTTCATCTCAGTCAGCCTCCCTTTCCTCTCTCGTTTCCTTCCTCCTCTCTCTCTCTGTCTTTTTCTCTCTTTCTCTCCTTCTTTACATTGCTTCATTTCTCTCTAGAGACCACCTGATGGACTTCAGGTATGGGAGAGTGATCACGGCTGGATTAGATGGAGCCTCATTGTGCTCCAAGTGTGTGTGTGTGTGTGTGTGTGTGTGTGTGTGTGTGTGTGTGTGAGAGAGAGAGAGAGAGAGAGAGAAACATTTCTCCCATCTCCTGTTTGACTCAGTGCTGGCATTCACCCAGCTCACCTGCTAGAATCCACTGAGCCAGCAGGAAGTGTGGCCTGGAGAGTCCAAAAACATTAACAGCCAGACAATAATCCCACGTGAGGGGCTGGCCATTTGTCCTTTCCTGACACAGAGACGCTCTAGGAGGAGAAGGCATCTCCACTAAGATTTGAGGCATGGGTGGCATATGCAGATTACACAATTTTTTTGTCTTCCACAATGGTCTTATGATTGACCATAAAAAATCATATTTTACAATGGATGTCAGACTAGGTCAGTGATCTTCAATCTTTATTCATAAAAAGGCTTCCACCGGATTTAATAGATCTAGTTGATTTACGAAGCTGAGCGGGGCACTTTATCATTCAAGAAAATGGATCAATTTCTGAGAGGAATAAAGTTGGTATGTAAGATTAGCCTATTTACCTTTTCATTCAACGCATGTCCCTTGTCGTGAAATGATTGAATTATGGTTTTGCCATTTGCTGATTGCCATGTATCAGGATTGGCCAGTTAGTTAGCTTTGGATGTACAGGACTGAGCGGCGGTCATATTTTGTATCAGGTTCTGTACAGGTACTGTATCTGCCCAGTGAATGGACATTATATGTAGCCCTACATCAGGGTCGGAGTGGGGCACTAAAATCCACCGGGAAAATTCTATCTGCACAGTCAAACTCAAACTTGGTGTTATAAGGTTCTATCTGTGCTCCAATCATCACTTGGAATGCATACAAGAGGACTAATCACGTTCTGCGATGTTATGTTGTTGCTATTCCCGCCTGATTCAGCAGTGAGTGTAGTGCAACTGTCAGTTAGCCTGACGAGCCAGACCCACATTAAAATGTAGGGTCTGGGCACTCACCGTTCGCAGTGCTCAGTCCGAGGGGCAGGATAATCGGTTGTCTTTCAAATTCCCTCTGCACGCAATAATTTTACCGTGACTCGAAGAGCTGTAAACAGTGTTGTAAGGCTGCGTGTACACAACCGCTTGGAATCCAGTGGAATTTTAATTTCATGACTAGAGTTCTCGGTCTAACCGTTCATGTGCCGTTGAAACGGCGTAAATAGGCGACCCGTCAAAATCAATCTGGAGGGAAGCATAGGCGAACATTTAGCACGAGAAAAGCATGTGTGGACAGCGAGATGTGAGCATTTGTGCTGTTGTTTCGAAACAGTCGGACGTGCACATAGACATAGACAGTAGGCTAGTCCTTCAGCCTAAAGCACGGATATCGTTGTAACTTTAATTTGAAGATCTCTTGTATTTCGTTTCGTTTTTCGTTTTGTGTAACCAAATCAGAACTGCCTCCCTCTATTAACCTAGCTCATTGTTGAACAACGGTTGCCTATGGTAGGCCTACCCATAATGCTACCGCCGCTTTTGAACTGAAAGTTCACTTCTTCTTGTCTACACTTAGACGTCAGGATTGGTTGGTGAGTATGTGATGTGTGTTGTTCACGTTGTTACTGACTTAGACTTAGAAAACGTTAATGTCCCCGAGAGGCAATTTGTTTTACAGTACAGGCATGTTGACACATAATCCACAACACAAACATTGAACCAGACATCTACAGCACTATTTATCTAGCACATAACATACACACATCAATAAATAGAATACAGTAAAAAGAAGAAGTATATTGCACTTCCCTAAAAAGGCCTAATGTCATAAATAAATAAAACGAATACTACTGCACAGTAGCCTACTTCACATATATTCCTCCTGTCATACCCCTCCCCACATCTTATTTAATTGAGTTATTGCCATGGGAATGAATGAGTTTTTTGCTCGGTTGGTTCTGACGTTAGGGTATCTATATCTACGACCAGAAGGGAGCGGCTTGAACTCCACTGAAAGTGGATGGGTTGTATCCATGCAAACTTTGTCTGCCTTCTGTGCCAATCTGGTCAGATATAGTTGATACAGGTCTACCTGTTGCTTACCAATGATTTTTCCACAGGTTTTAACAATCTTCTTCAATTTCTTCCTGTGTGTGATTTTTGAATGTCCATACCAGCATACAATACAATAGGACAGAATACTCTCGATAAAGGACTTGTAAAAAAAAAGTCAAAATGGTGTTATCAACATATAAACAGTTTCCTAAGAAAATACAGACATTGTTGGCCCTTTTTAAAAACAGCATCAGCACACTGATCCCAGGATAATTTATGGTCAATGATAAGACCGAGTTATTTGTATTCCGTAATCATCTCTATCTCCTCTCCTCTTATCAGAGTGGGAGCCCCTGGTCTAAAATCAAAGACCAGCTCTTTGGTCTTGGACGTATTTAAATCAAAGTCCTTTTAGGCAAGTCCCTCCACTCGGCGGCCATATAGCAACGCTTTTTGGACACTCGTCGGGAATCCTATTCAGAAATGCGCGTGCACAAGGCTTCACGACACCAATCTTGCTCCAGCAGCGAGTTGGGAAGATGTCTTCACAACACACCATATGATTGGCTCAATGTATTCACATGTCGACGTTTTGCCGAGGAAAAGGGTGGGATATGTGTAGACAAACTAACCCCATGCATTTCTATGGATGATTTTTTGAGTGCTGTGTCTCCTCATTATAAAGTCTCTGTTTAAAGGGACACCAGGCTAGCCTGATGCTTTTTCTCTATGAAACTCCCCCTCGCTCGGTCTGAAGCTCTTTTCCTTTTCTTTGCGTCTTCCGTCAAGGTTTTTCGCTGCTTCTTCGCCGGCTCTGCCATTATACACACGTTTACAACAATCTCTAGCGTTTCGTTAGCCTGCCTCTGTGCTGTAAACTGATCCTGCTTCGGTTGGCGGGTAGGATACACCGAACTTGCAAGTGGGATATTCTTTCTACAGGCAGTAGGGGCGGGCGAGAGAGCCTTCATTCGCCCCGTAATGAGTCATTTAACCATATACCGATTTACGAAGATGATTAATTAACACGAAAGCGTTGCCTGGTGTCCCTTTAAATGCAACTGGGAGGCTTCACACCAGTCAGCAAATTGGACACAACCATGTTCAGTTTCATCTCGCTCCAGTAAACTAATCACAGCAGTATCATCTGCAACACAGGACCATGTTCAGTTTCATCTTGCTCCAGTAAACTAATCACAGCAGCATCATCTGCAAATTTAATTATATGACGTCGAGGGTAACTACTGCGACAACAGTCTGTGTACAATATATATAGCAGTGGTGACAAGACACTACCTTGTGGTGTCCCAATTGAAGTGAAGCGGACCCCAGATAATGTGTTCCCCACCCCTACTCTTTGTGGCCGCCCACTCAAGAAGTCCAAGATCCATTCAATTAGTGTTGAATTTAGCTGGAAGTTCTCTCTAAAAGTCTGTTTGCTAAAATTTGTTTTGGTGAATTGTATTGAATGCTGATGAAAAGTCTGCAAATAAAACGCGAGCATGTGTTT
Source organism: Alosa pseudoharengus (assembly GCF_046254945.1). Classification (NCBI taxonomy): domain Eukaryota; kingdom Metazoa; phylum Chordata; class Actinopteri; order Clupeiformes; family Clupeidae; genus Alosa; species Alosa pseudoharengus. The sequence continues at coordinate 12,555,506 of NW_027468587.1, read as the reverse complement.
TACAACCCTCCAGGTGTGTATACAAATAATTTAAAAGCACTACAATGGCATTGTCCGTCCCCCTCCCAAATCTGTAGGCAAATTGTAGAGGGTCAAAGGCATGTCTACAGGAGTTCATGATGTGTGTTTTAATGATCTGCTCAAGTGATTTAACTAAAAGAGAGGTGAGGGCGATGGGCCTATAATCCTTGGATGAGGATGGGTGGGAGACTTTGGGAAGGGGGGTCACAACTGCTGTTTTCCAAAGCAGCGGAACCACCTGGGTGTCCATTGAGCGTTGGAAAAGGGAACGGAAAATTCCTTTTAATTGGACCGCACAGTACAGCACTGTGCATTAAGCACTCTGCCTCCAATGTTATCCGGCCCCGGGCTCTTCCGTACGTCAGTCCTCTCAAACACTCGCTGGACCATCTCCTCCTTGATGATCAACGTGCTCTCCATCCCGGCATCGTCCCTCACAGTCTGTTGCCAGGCAGAGATGTCGTCCCTGTCATTTATTTCAAATCGGGTAAAATGCTCATTTAAGTTGTTGGCCAGAGCAAGGGCTGCTGTGTCATTCATGAAGTCAATTTTTTTTCCTGTCTTGAAGGGGGCATTTGCCATCAACTTTATATTAGTCCATGCAGCTCTTGAATTCCACACAGCCAGGGTATTCTGTACCTTGTCCTTGTACTGACACCTGGCCTTATAAATCTCCTTATTGACCTTCCTTTGCATGTCTTTTCTGTTCTGTAAGCTTCCTGAAGTGAAGACTCTCTTTTATGTCCTTTAGTTCTTTCGTCACCCACGGTTTATTGTTTGGGTACACCTTGATGGTCTTGGTTGAAATGACCGCACTCACACAAAAGTCTATGTAGGCCCGAGATAGCCTCTGTATGTTCGTGCAAATCAGCTGAGTCCTCGAAGATGGTCCAGGTCAGGATGTACACTCCAGGCACCCTTTCAGCGTCTCTACACTGTCCTCATCCCACACCTGGATCTACTTTTCCACAGGCTTAACCTTTTTCAAAACCTGTTTATAGGTGGGGTTCAGAGGGACTGCATTGTGATCTGAGCCACCCAAGGGAGGCCTGGCACTGGATGAGTATGCCTTGGGGATGGAGCCGTAGCATAAATTGATGATTTTATTTTTACGTGTTGGACAGGTGACATACTGCGAGTAGGTAGATAGAGTAGGTAGATACTGTAAGGAGTCCTAATGTTTCTATACTGATCAAACTCCTGATCATGTGACTGTTGATTAATTACCCTACCACATGATGGTATGACCTCATGGTGGGCCCATTGTCACATATTGCTGTTACAACATCTTTTGATTATATCTCTAACCTTTGCCTTTTTCACAGGAGAAACTAACTAGGAAGCAGGAAATTTAATTAATGTGTACCTTGTCATGTCTTGATTAATGCACTCTCACTACAACAATGGTCTCAAGTCTCATCAAAGTACTCTCAAATCAGATGACCTCCAACCATGTGATCCCAAATCAGCTGACCTCCAATCATGTGATCCATATCAATGTAACCAACAAACTAGGTAGCCTACCGTATTTAAGTGAGGTTCACAGAGCATTCTAGGAGCCATTCTGTAGTCAGAATCTCCCGCACCACTCTGGTGTGTAGTCATCATCCTCTGAGCTGGTATGTTCATTCTCTGATTGCTTCATATGGTTTCCTAAATGTTCCTTTAACCTGTTTTTGTAACTTTCACATTATTCATTTAGATGTACCTTCTGTAATGTATTGGATGAATAGCTTGTATCTGACTAATAAATTGTTATGCTTTGACCTGCATAGTTTTCTATAATTTCTTTAGATATCCCTCAAAGTTTAAGATGTGCCAGGGGGAACGGCTAGGATTAGTCCCTAGGGCCGTGGGGCTAAATCAGTGAAAGTAGGCATGCTACCAGGAGAACTGGCCATCGTATTGTACTGTGGTGGGTCACTGATTTTATTAGTAGTCTGGAATTAGACAGCTAACCTATAGCACACCCTGAACCCTCTGTAGCTTCGGTAAGATGTTCTGTCCAGATGAGTATAGTGGTCCAGGCCAGCACTATAGCCTCTGACCAACTTTCACACTAGGATTATTACTCAGTTGAAGGCGCCTCCCGAATTATTCGGCCGAGGAGGGCCTCGCACACTATTCTTGGGGAAGTTGAGTCTAATTAAATAGCTAGAAGGCATTCTTGTAACAGTATCGTGGGTAGGCCTACATCGGCCTACTATGGATAGTAATATTACTTTGACTGAAACTTCTCCATATCTAGCGGGGTCAGAATCATTAGGTTAACAGGGGTTCTATAATCAATTGTTATTTCCAACAGCGCGCGGAAGCTTCACGATTTCCTTCGACCAATCCCAGTTCCCTCATTGGTCCTGACGAGTGACGTCTTATAATACTGAGACGGAGGGAGAGAGGTTAAGAGGATAGAGGGACACGAAACGGAAAAGTAAGTGGTGCCACTTTGGTGACGGTGAAATACTCGATATTTGCAATATGACACTTTAATGTATCTCATGTACAGCAAACTGCGATATATTGAGTATATTCGGCCCAGCCCTACAACGCAGGTACGGATTTGTGTTGAGAGATGGCATGAGTTGACCGTATATGAAGTGGATATTAGTGCTGTTCCAGCTTGATGACTCTCTGTCCTTGTGTGTCCTAGTACACCTGTCTCTGTCCTCCAGTTGAAAATGTGTTTACAATCTATACTCCTCAGTGTGTTGATTTTCTTTTTGTTTTGGACACAGTACACACAGACATACACACACACACACACACACGTTTGTAGAAATGAATACACCCAAAACAAACATCACATCAAGATAACTACAAACACACACAAGAGAAAATGAAATAAAGAGATAGAGACTGAAGGTGCAGATACGGATTGAGAAAGAGAGAGAGAGAGTGTGCGAGGAGAGGAAAGAAAGTATGTCTGAAGCTCTCTCTGTGAAGGGACTCCAGGGGAAGCCTGTGGGTATTGGCACAGTCTGTGCTTTGTCGTCGTGGAAACCCTGATAATGAGGCTCCCCTACCTGCTGGCCACAGGGGGCAGAGCTTTCCTCTCCTGTCCACGCACACAGGCCTGCTATCAATATTAACCACTCCAGGTGACAACAGCCCTGCATCCTGACAGAAATGGAAGGAAGAAGCTTCTCTCTTTATTTCTCTTCATTTCTTTGACTTTCTCTCTCTCTGTCTTTCAGTCTCCTTTTTTCTTTATGTCACTTTCTCTCTTGTGTCACATTCACACACACACACACACACAGAGGTACATATGGAGGTACACACACCTTCACAGGTACTGAAGCCTGAGGAGGAGTGTGAACAGTGTTAACCATTGGAATGAATAACACTCCCAGCGGCAGTGCAACCTCACATGTCAGAGCAGGTCAGAGCAAACCCACATGTCACATATAAGGACACCTAACGACACACACAACACACACACACACACACACACACACACACAAAGAGAACAAGTGAACGAGCCTAATGAGCTGACCCTGGTCATCCACATTCCCACTCCTGTCCTGTCCTGTGATGGTACAAAAACGAAAACAACCTGAGAGAAACACACCTGGTGTAACAGGTAATAGTGCATCATTCGCTATCGTCTCGTAGGCCATGAAGGAAGGAAGACACAGGAAAGGGAATTTTTCATTGGAGGGTTGTGGCCTTTGGATATCACTAGTAGTCAGAGCCACACGTGCCCCTGCAGAGGCCCTTATTCAGAGGGATGAAAAGCGTGGCTCACGAGATTTACGATGAGCTCTGGAAAAAGTCAAATAAAGTGAGTTGGCTTAAAGGACAATTCCGGCGCAAAATGAACCTAGGGGTTAATAACATGTGTACCGAGTTCGACCGTTCGCTGGGATTTGTTTTCATGCTAGTCGAATGTGACCAGTTTTATTGCAAACCGCTAATTAGCGTTTAACGCTAGCCTTCGGGGCACACGTACAGTAGAAAGAAATTGCTATTTCTATACCACTAACAAGGCTCAAAATAGCACCACACTTACACAGTAGCATAATGAGGCTCTACATGTAAACCGAAGCATTGAGAACTTTGTAAGTGTACAGGCAGTTTATTAAAAAGAAACACATTACAGTTCATGTCTTGTTCACATATACAGGCAGGCGCCTTGGGAAAACAGAACTCTGGGATGTGAAGTAAATCTCGCGTGAAACGTTGTTGCCGAAAGAAAGGACTGCAAAAGAGAAGCACTGAACGCAACAGGAGACATAAGAGATGGCAGGTTATTTGAACGAATTTAAAGACATCGAGGATGAACCCTTATTGGACGTCGGAATATACCAACTGCAGGAGCTCCGTGAAAGGTCTATGAGAGAGAGAGCTTTCTACTGTACGTTTCCCCCGAAGGCTAGCGTTAAACGCTAATTAGCGGTTTGCAATAAAACTGGTCGTATTCGACTAGCATGAAAATAAATCCCAGCGAACGGTCAAACTCGGTACACATGTGTTATTAACCCCTAGGTTCATTTTGCGCCGGAATTGTCCTTTAAGCAGACGTTTTTATTCAAAGTGGCAGGGACTCACCATGTCGGGTCTGGGAATTGTTGGTAAAAATCAATCAATCAATCAATCTTGGGTCGTCTGTTTCATAGGTGGTAACAGAACCACAGCTCCACCATTCCCCAACACTGCCACACTGGTTTCAGCACATGTACCATATTCCCGAGTTCAAGTCCGGTCGGGTCATTTCCCGATCCCACCCCATCTCTGTCTCCCACTCACTTCCTGTCACTCTCTCCACTGTCAAATTAAAAGCGCCCCAAACAAGTAGGTTTTGTGATATCTGTGAAAGCCCACACTAATAAGTTTGTTTTCATTCAAGTATTTACACTAAGGACAGTTTGGGTGTTTCAGCTAATTTTGGAAACAAAGTCCAGCCTGTGGCTTAATTTTGGCTGCAGACAGAAAGGGGATATAAACAAATACAAACAAATACATAAATAAATGACTTTGAAAACAAGCACAATGATCAAAAAGCTGCAGTACAAAAACGGCTGGGAACTGAGATATTGAAATGAATCGAGTTAATCCCTGGATTTAAGTTGCTTTTTAATAAATCCCCACATACACATCTCCTTTTAAAAAAAAATAGCACAAGAAAAACAACCATCCAACATGATGCTCACGCTCTGTACTTTGGTTCTTCCCGCTTTGGGCGATATGTTTTAATAATGAGCTGCTGCTTTGGTGTGAGAAGTCTAAACCTCGCCAGTGATGCAGTAATGCCTCTCGACCGTGTAGGCGAAGAGGTGTGTGTGTAAGGGGGAGATGAGGGGGGGGGTAATATCAGCCTCATTACAGCAGGAGAGTAGCGGCAGGGGGAGAGGAACACAACTTCCCTGTGGCGTTGGATTTCTTTTCACACACAGACACACAGACACACACGTACCCCTGAGACACCAGAGGCGAGAGCACAGCCGGTAGAGGAGTTTGTGGGCTTTTATTGAGTTTGCTCTGGGTGCGGGAGAGCTGTGTTTACCGCCAGGTCACAACCCAGCTCAGTCCATGTCCATAATTACACACACACACACAGTTGCGCTGCATAGATTTTGTTCTTATGTTATACATGTTGCTAGTGTTAAAAGGCATTGTGCCTAAGGATAAAGTGAAATGAGCTTGTCTCTCTGCTTGTGGAGGTCTTTGCGTGTGTCTCTATGGGAGCCCCCTCTCTACGCTGGCCTGACGTAGGGCAGCACCACCGGCCCCTAATTGACTCTTTAAGCAGAGGTGGTGCGGAACTGCTTTGAATTTTAAAATAAATCGATAAGTAAAGCAGCATATCTTAATGCTCTTCTTTTTAAAAGTCTGTGAAATCATTTTTGTGGCGGAGTGTAAACATGTTTTTCGATAATTAGATCTGTAGAATGAATATCATTTACCATAACCCGGGTGAACCTATGACATTACACAACTGGTTCCACTCAGTAAGGAAGCGTACATGTACATGTAATTCATTGCTGTTTCTCACTGTTACATCCAGTATCTGTGTAGTTGATATTGTGTGATATTGATTGTTTCATGGCAGCCTACCAACTTCATACCTATTAGTTTATAACGACTCTAAACACAGATCTTTTGTGTTTGATCATGTGTCCGGTCATGTGTACCTCGAGAGCGAGAGTCCAGTTCCTTTGCGTTGTGTTGCTCTCTGGCTCCTGCCGTTCCCACTGAGCCCAGTTAACCAGAGCCTCCTCACCCTTTGGCATATTTATCAGGCGTTCATACCCACAGGTGTGGCACTGGAGGTCTCCATGGAGCAACACAAAAAGTATACACAAACAGAGATACACACACACACTCACACACACTCCTGCTGGTGGCTAGTGTTTATCTCACTGTTGCTTTCTAATCACACTCTCTTCTCTGGCTGTCGAGCTCCAGTTGAGCAACAACAACAGCAGATGCAGCTGCCTCGATCTGTACTGTACTGTATATCTGATCATCCGACAGCTCATTAGACTGACCGCTTCCTCGCTCCCTGCAGAAGTGAGCGTGACCGTGGCCCCAGCCTGACCAACGAGAGCGGACAAGAGACAAGCCGAGCCTCACTCTCTCACCTCGTCGCCACGGTGACAGGCCCGGGGTGGCGCGGGGTCAGGAAGGAGGGGATGATGGGTAAAACTCCCCAGATGGTGCGACTTTCCGTGACAGACAGTGGTTTGCGCAGTGTCCTTCACCTCACAGTCACACACACACACACACACACACACACACACACAGAAGGGCTTTGGAGCAGCCACTCAGGGGACTGGTTGTGTGTGTTCGTGTGTGAGGATGGATGGTATTTGTGCAAACAGCAGTGGTGGCATGCGGGGCTGGTGGGCGGTAATGATGAAGGGAGCTTGTGTGTGCAGTTGAGCCAATTAGCTGGAGAAGCCCAAGGCCACTCGGCACCCGCCAGACCAGCCTCGCGCGCCTACACCACAGGGGCCCGCGCTACACCCAGGTCGGCCGCATCTAATTGTTCCTCCACGTGTGTGTGTGTGTGTGTGTGTGTGTTTGTGTTCTTGAGTTTGAGTGTGGGGTCACTAGTGTGTATGTGTGTTTGTACATATACAACTACAATACTTTCAATAATGTAACAAAGTCACCAAGCTTTTTGGCTGTCCTGGGTTCCCCCACCCCACCCCTCAAATTTATTATGTTGCCACTGACATTGCTGTGGGCTTGGTCATCCCAACACATACACACACGCACACAATCTCCCATGGCCTGTAGGAGTGTGATTCTTTTTTAACATGCTGTGAGGACAAGGAGGAGGCTATGACACACAGAGCCAATGACACCATGAAGTTTCTCGACCTCTCTGCCAAATGCCACTGCATAAACAAAAGAGAACTAACTTTGTAATTCTGGTTATATAAAACAATCTGAGGGACGTTTCCAAGAAGATTAAAGAGCTCATTGTGGGCCCCATCCTCATCAATGGGACTGAAGTGGAGCTTCAAATTTCTGGGTGTCCACATCTCTGAAGACCTCTCTTGGACCCTCAACACTTCTACCCTGACCAAGAAGGCTCACCAGCATCTCTTTTTCCTGAGGAGACTAAAGAAGGTCCACCTGTCTCCTCAGATCCTGGTGAACTTTTACTGCTGTGCCATCAAGAGCATCCTTACCAACTGTGTCACAGTATGGTATGGCAACTGCTCTGCCTCCGACCAGAAAGCATTGCAGAGGGTTCCTCACTCCCCTCCATCGAGACCATCCAGGGCAAGCTATGCTTGCGTAAGGCACGCAGGATCATCAAAGACTGTTCTCACCCCAACCACAGACTGTTCACCCCACTTCCCTCCAGGAGGCGTTACAGGTCTCTCTACACCCGAACCAGAAGGTTCAGAGGAAGCTTCTTCCCTGCGGCTGTCATCCAACTGACCAACTCTTTTTTATATACAGTATATGGCCAACATGAACAGAACTATGAATATCTGTGGAGGCAACATATTAGCATGGACATCATTGAACATGCTGTAATGGAAATTCTATGCTTGTCATCCCTGCATTAATAGGAGAACATTATTAGCACTAAAAGCATATGCTTTTCAGTGAATAACCTCAAGCTGGGTTTTATTTCATTTTGTTTTGGTTGTTGGCTCAGCATCCCGGCCACTCTGAAAAACAAACAAACACAGGCTCCTTATTAAAGTGCTCTGGGGTAGCATAGTCCCAATATGCTCCAATTATCCCCTTTGTTTCTCTCTAACTGTGCCATCATGGCCAGAATATCTCCCCTCACAAACCCAGTGAAAGCTGCCAGAGCTTTTCGAAAATCAAGCCCCTTTTCGAAGCCAACCCTCATGCAAACCTCAGCCCCCTCAGGTCACTCTCAACCTTTAGAAAACAGAAGGGAATTTGATAAAGATACAAGGAAGTGGTTACGGCTGAATTGGATTCAGGTTCAAATTTCGACATGCCAGTTCAGGGTGTTTTTTCCCCCCTTCTGCACATAGATTCATTTCCGCTGATTGATTACAGTTCGTTTCATTCTAAAAATCCATGACCAGCACATAAATCTTCATGAAGGCTCTCACAGAGATGCAGTGTGACTGTGTGTGTGTGTGTGTGTGATTCAACTGCTCCTGGAGGTGATGGATCTTAGGGTGCCGACTCCACACACACACACACAGAGGAAGGGATGTAGAGAGGGAGGGCACCTACTCTACACCAGATGATCTTTCTCTGCCACCCCAAACCCTTGCTAGTATTGATTTAGGCATCGGGCTGAAGAAGACAATGCGCTGTATTGGAATCCATTTAGACACATGCAGCCCATATCACTGCAAAACTGCCCCCGTCCTTTACTTCAACAGTCAAGTCTCAAGGCTAACAGTGCATGCAGGGGGCATTTTGACCATTGCTCCACCATCTCTAATGGCCCATGCCAGTGTGCCAGGACTTGGGCATTATGCATTTTGGCAACAAGACTTGGGCCTTTTGGCTGTGCGACAGGGTCGAGTCTGGCACTGACTGGGTTTTTACAACACCATGGCTTCTATAGCCTGTGTGTGTGTGTCTGGAGCCTGTGTGAGTTTGCTGGGCAGTTGGTGTCTTCTGCTCCAATTCCTCCCTCATGTCGGCAACTCACTCACTGAACTGAGACATGGTTCTGGATCCAAAAAAAAAAAAAGTTCCCCAGTTTATCTCAGAAAAAAGTCAATTCCTGTTAAAAAACAAAGATAATTGAGAAAAAGTCCCTTTGTATCACTGAAATAAATCATTGAAGATTTCTCAGTTTTCTGTCTGTCTGATGTCCTCCAAACTGTTGTCATACCAGTACAATCAACTCTCCAGGCAAACTCCACCGTAGCAAATGTTTGAAGGCTCAATTTCCACAAGTCCTTTACTACTCCCGAGGGGATGTTAAGTATGGAAAAGCATTACCTGAGAGGTGTTTTACCCGCCTTTGAAGATGGTAGGGGATCACAGTGGGCTGAATACTAAGACGGTATGAACAAATCACTCCATGCTCTCGACAGGTTGCTGGAAAAGTGTCAGGGTTAGAACTGTATGAATATTATATGATTGTGGTGCTGAATTTGTAATGCTGCCACATACATTTGCAACATAAACACATTTGATCACTATCAGAGAAACAGAAATAGTTAGTGAACTTGTTGCGTATGCGTACAGCTACTTCTATCTTTTAGAAATGCTATTTAATCACTTGCAGTACTGTACTGTAACAGTGCAGGTACACATTGTCATTACTATGCATGCTCACTGAGTGCTGACCTTGGTTTCTCTATAGCACCATTCTGTACTGGTTGAACCATGAGGTCTAAGTTTCATGCAGTGACATTCTGCTGTGAGATGCCTTGAATAACGAATCCCACTGTCTATCCCTACTCTACATGTAGATGTGGACGACCTCAGTCTTCAAGTAATCAATCAAGTGACTCCGTCAATCCTGATGGCAGGTCACCAGTGATGCCAGTAACGGTTACTTAGTAATGCGTTAGTCTATTTTGACCACTTTTTTCGGTAATGAGTAATCTAACTATTACTACTATTTACAAACCAGTAATCATATTAAAGTTATTTATCTAAGTTACTGTGCGTTACTATTTTTGTAATTTTCCTTAGTAAAAAGATATATTCTTTGCTTTCTTCTTGTCTTGGGGATTCATGTCATGTAGGCTATGCTAACGTTTTCAGCATGAGCACAATTCACGTTTAAAACCACGCAGCAACACAAACGTAAACAACAATGGAGGGAGAGAGAGAGAGAGATGCACATTTCATCAGTCATTACTTTGAGTTTGTGTCAGCTAAACATGACAACATTAAGGTACATTGTACATTCTGTGCTGGCGACAAAGTGCTGTCTAGCTAGACATCCCAAGTCTCCCGAAGTTTTAGGAGTCTCTCACATATTGATAGCGGCTTCCTGAAGCCCGCAAATTACATAAAATCTCCCGGAACCCAGAGCGAACAAGAGCACGCAAGCCAGACCGGAATTCAAATCGCGTGTGCATATGAGTTTAACGCGCACACAACGGAGAGGGAGAGAGAGAGGGGTGGTGCGTTTGTGCCTGAAGCGCATCCAAGACAGAGAGCATCCTGGTCTGTTTTGCTAAATCAACCAATCAGTTTTCAATGTAAGTGTGCTTATATCTCTTTTCTCCCAAACTTAATTAATCAGTTCAGTCAGTGTATCTAGGAACAGGAGCGTCATGGCAGCGTCAGTGCCCCTCAAAAAGGAAGAATTAAGACCCATTTCACATCAGACTACACAAAAGTGTACCCAATTGTCTCATAAGATTAAAACATAATGATAGTCTTGCACACTGCACTGTTTGTAACAGCGACTTTAGCATTGCTCACGGCGGGTTAAATGATTGCAAAAGACTTGTTGAGGTGAGTTTAACAAGTGTAATTTCATTTGCATATTACTCAGGCCTATACAAGATGGCTAGTTGCCAAGGCTACATGAAAAAAAAATCTACATATTTTACTATAACAATTTATATCAATAGGCCTTCCTTATTTGGTGTAGACATTATTGAACAAACATCTGAATTTCAGTATCTAAGTAGGTTAGGTTGGGATGTCTGCTATACATTGCTGACATTACTGTTAAAATGCACTTCCTGTATAGTGAGTATTGGCAAAACCGGTTATCATTTTTATTTTGAGGCGGTGGGGGTGTTGTTGGCAGCTGCTGAAAGTAACTAATAAAGTAACTTGTAATCTAAGTTACTTTTTAAAGGAGTAATCAGTAATCAGATTACTTTTTCAAGGTAACTGTGGCAACACTGCAGGTCACGCTACATCTGAGCCAGACCCATGCCAAAACCAGGTCATATCTGGGCATCAGCCAGCCATAGACGTGTACTGTAGATGACCACATTGGTGACCCCTCATCATCAGCTGCCACAGACATGGGCGGATTATGAACTTTCAGGCCCCTGGGCCCAGATGTATTAAGGGCCCCCCCACTTATTGTCGTATATGTGGGAGGGGGGGGTTTGGGGGTCCTCCCCCAGAGCATTTTTAATTTGTTTGATGTGATTTCCTGTATTCTGGTGCATTATTGGGATGGTCAATACTGTAGCGTCGGTGCAAAAAGACTGTGCTACCGTTCTCCGGCGAAAAGCATGCTGGGACACGAGAGCGAACAATCGGGGGGTTTATGTCGTTATTCTCCTAAGTTATAAGTGTAAAGTTGGTGTCTTTATCGTAACATGTTTCCCTTTTAGATATCCCTCGTGTGTGTTCCTTTTCGTGTGGGGGGCTGGACCTCCCCTGTTGGTGTAGTGTGTGTGATTCCTTGACCTGCCCTGTGTGCATTGTGATCTGTGTCTGTGTCCCTGCCCTCGTTCTTGAGCCAATAAAGCTGCCATTGAACAACGTTGGTGTCGTGTGCATTAAACGTTACACTGGGTCAGAAGTGAACATGGAAGCCTCCAATGCCGGACTGAGTGGGGGAGCTGCCCCTGCCCCGGGAGTCTTCGTGAGGGCAGGCGACCTGACCCCGAGGTGGGGGCCGTTCTAGCTCCCGCCAGCCCTTATCAGGGCTCCCAAGGCTCGCACCAAGGTTTGGCGACGAAGGGAGAGGAGGAGGGGCGCCATCATCAAAGCCTGGCTCCGCGCGGCAGACGAATCGCCGGGAGACCTCTGCTCGGGAGAAGAGGGCCGACTACTCGTGCAGCGAGAAGGAGAGGAGGACGAGAGCGAGTTCCTGGAGAGATACTCGGGCCTGCTGGCGGCGGAGTTCGCGCCAGGGGCCAGTGAGGAACGGAGCGGCGGCGAGAGCGGGAACGAGAGCGCGAGCAGCGGGGAAGACCTGCAATGTCGGTCGAGGTGGGGCCGGAACGGCTGCCCCCGCCGGGGGAGAGACGGCGCGAGCTGGCGGCTCACTTCCGGCCCTCCTCGACGGGCCGACTGTTGGCCTGGGAGAGAAGGAGCCCGTTGGTCGCGGGGGAGTTGGAAGCGGCGAGGAGAATTGGGAGCCTGGGCGGCCGCGCCTGCTTCGCGCCATTTTGGAGCCACGAGGGGTGCGTGGACTTTTGGGTAGGGGAGAGGGTGGGGGCCCTCTAGTGTGTGACTGTTTTTGTGTGAGGGGTTTTTAACTTTTGGGTGCGTGTGAGGGGCACCGTGCTGTGCTAGGCACTAGTTCTAGTTGGCCTGTTGGCCGGCGCCTTTTAAAAAAAAAAAAAACGTTCGTTGTGTGGAGTTCGATAGCATGACCATCTCGGGGGTCGTGCCTTCGCCGAGGCCGCGAAGGAGTGGAACGGGCCGGGAACAGAGCAGTACGGCTCTGCGAGATGGCAACACGAGGAGGGACGCCGAAGACGGTAGCTGCAGCGGGAGAGCTCAGCGCGGTCCGGTTGCTGTGGAGTCGGTGCCTGTCTGTCCTGGTCGGCGACTCGACAGAGCGGAGTGGCGTTGGCGCAGCTTCATCTGGCCCCCTCGAACCCCGGTGCTTGGTACAGTGTCGACGGTTGTAAGGCCACCTAGGGCCCCGTCTGGAGAGGAGGAGTGCCGTGGTGACACGCCGCGGAAAGGGCAGCCTGAGGGCGGCTGCTGAGAGGGAGCTGGTGACGAGCGGGGTCGGCCACGTGGCTGCTAGCACGCCCGAACTGGATTGCTAGCAGCGTGGCGCCCCGTTGAGTGAGCTCCTGCGGCGTGTGCACCCCACGTGATTTGGCGGTACTGTCGCACTGGACTGAGTGGCGGGCGACGCGTGCCAACGCTAGCTTGTGGCTACCTCGTGGTCGTTGCCGAGGACGGCAACGGCTTGTTGGGGGAGCTATGTAGCGTCGGCGCAAAAATACTGTGCTACCGTTCTCCGGCGAAAAGCATGCTGGGACACGAGAGCGAACAATCGGGGGGTTTATGTCGTTATTCTCCTAAGTTATAAGTGTAAAGTTAGTGTCTTTATCGTAACATGTTTCCCTTTTAGTTTTCCCTCGTGTGTGTTCTTTTTCGTGTGGGGGGCTAGACCTCCCCTGTTGGTGTAGTGTGTGTGATTCCTTGACCTGCCCTGTGTGCATTGTGATCTGTGTCTGTGTCCCTGCCCTCGTTCTTGAGCCAATAAAGCTGCCATTGAACAACGTTGGTGTCGTGTGCATTAAACGTTACAATACTAAATTCAATCAGATTCATAGCCTACATCCTGATTTGTTGATATTGAGGCAATGATTCCATGCAAAGGCTTGGGCTTCAGGGCCCCCTGACCCCTTGGGCCCCTGGGCCAGGGCCTGGTAGGCCCGTGCAGTAATCCATCCCTGGCCACAGACAGTCATATACTGTACTGTAGATGACCTGATTCCTGCCATAGATAGTCACTCAGGAGACTCCTCAACATCAGCTGTCATACAGCCAGTGGTGACTCCTCATGGTGACTCTTCATTTTCATGATGACGGCTCCCCCCTTTCTCTAACATATCCTGCCTGAAAAAGCCAGAAGGGGGGTGAAGTAGACTACTGCTTGATTAGCAGAGCATTCTCACTCAAATCAGATTTTTTCAGCCAATCTGGATGCGTCTCTCCATACAGGAAATGGACATGTTCAATGCAACCAATCTAGTGTCTGATTATTTAATGATTTTATAATTGTAATAAGTTAAGACACCAGAGAGATCTTAAACATAATTTATCTGGAGATTTTTAGTGGTGGAAATGACCATGCTGCAATGAACTCCGAAAGAATTCTATTTCCCACCTAAAGACGAACATGATACATCAGCTATAAATCCAACAGGTATTCTCAGTATCCTTTGAGTGTGTGGGGCTGTACAATTTCACACAGTGGCAGTTACATTCAAATATATTATTGGCAAAATGGGAAATATTGTACTTGAGTAGGGTTCACGGTAAGTTCCTGGTAGGTGATGGTTATAGCTCTGAGACTTGCTGAACTGAATAGAGAAATGGCTCCAACCACTGAACCAACACATCATTTTCCAGTCACTCTGCAGTCCCTCTATGAGGTCCTCTTCAGATTTATCTGAAGAACCTGCTGCCTTATCTTACTATATCAGGACAATGTTGTGTTAGTGGTACCCCCCCCCCCCCACCACCACCACCACTAAAGAAAAAGCATTTTAATTCACTAGGTCTTTGCAGTGTTATGACATAATGATGTTGCTGCAACTGCCGCCCAGACTCTGTCCCCCGACTGTGATGTAAACATGAGTGTGTTTGTTTGTTGTTTTTGGGGGAAAATGTTGATTTCATGCCTTCAGATTCCTCAGTTCAGCATAAAAATGTGCTGAGATGAGTATCAGTGCTTTTTTCCCCTTTTACAAAGCTCAGCAGTGCCCCCTACAGTGCACACGAGGAACTACAATAGCAGAAATACCAAATGACAAAGGGATTTTTCATTGACTGCCTGACCAACATCTTCACAGGGCAGGGTGAGCTTGCCATTCAACTAACCAAAGGTTTTAAAAGGAACATCCTGAGATCAACAGTTCCAGAACATACAAGATGAAGTCTGGAGTTCCAGAACATCCAAAATATAATTAAGGGTTCCAGAACACAGAACTGATTTGACTGAGGATAAAGACAGAACCAGAAATTACTCCACAAATGTAAACCTAATGTAAACCTACAGTATGCACTTCTTATAGCCATAGGGTCACAACCCTTATCCAAATCCCAAGCCATCCTTACATAGGAAATTATCTTCACTGGACCACATTTTCAGATATCGGTCTATGGGTCTACAGCATTGCATATAATTCTCTCCACATGTAATCAGTGGGGGCTGGCGATAAGATGGTTAAATCCTTTCTACAAACAACATACCTGAAGACACATATCAACGTATTTTATGGGTTAAGATATCCTTGTAAGATACCATGAAATGTAACCTTGTGTGTTAGTGAAACATAAGAATTGTATGATGGATAAGTTATAGGGCACACACGTTTTATATGGACAGTTGCAAATGAACTGACAGCAGAAATATTCTCCAACAGGTTGCTAAGGGACCAATCTCCATGACGCCCTCAAGCCAGGCATCCCTTTGTTGTTCTACAGTTGGGCGCTGCTGTGATTTTTAATAACCTGCTCCCCACATAAATTCAAATCTCCAACCTCAGCCCCCCTCGAGCCAGCACAGAGCTCAGTCACAAAGGCCCCCTTACATTATTTAAGTCGGTGTCCTCTCTGCGACCCTCTCCCTGAAGTAAGAAGGAAAAAAAAAACTGCAAAGCATTTAACAAGTTTCTGCTTCCGGATAATGAACCAACAGGATTAGTTCCCCTATACTGTAATCATATTTCTAACTGGCGGTGGCACGACTCAGAAGAAGTGGTCTCGGCTTCACTCTTTTGATGTTGCGACATATATCTGCACGATTTGACTGACATGTCTTGTGGTTCTAATTGGGTTTTATGCTTACAGCACTTACAGTGCAGCATACACCAACACCGGAACGTCACAGGCTAAGATCTTCTGCTGTGAAGGATAATTCATAGACCCTATATGCATGGGTGCAAGAAAACCACCTCATTATCCTCTGAAATACCACTGCAGTTGACACCTCAGTGGACACTAATGTGGATTGTGTTATAAATGAAGCATTGTGAATATTTCTTTTCGGTGTGCATTATGGATAGACCTTCAGATCCCTACATTTATTTGCATTCCCTTAACTTACCTATACACACACACACACACACACACACACACACTATATAGACACACAATTTATAATAGACTCACAATAGCGTAGAGCAATAATACACTGAATAGGTAAAGCAAATTCAAGGGGGTGTGTTCTGTGTGTGTTGTGCTTTCTCTGAAGACCTGACAAATTGTTTCACAGTGCAGAAATTACATACATTTACATTACATTTGCATGCATTCATTTAGCTTGTGCTTTTGTCAAGGTATAGTGCAAATAGGATACAATAGTGTAATAATAAGTACTACCTTGCATAAGAACTAGAATGTCAGTTTGGAGTCAAGCATCCTCAGTCATATCATGCTTTAGTTTCTGAAACAGGATTGTGTGAGTGAGCCCTGCAGTAAACAACATGAGTGTAAAGCCTTTGTTGCCGTGCTGGCGTAACAGCCTGGGTGAGATAATGCTCTATGCTTGGGCCAAATCTCTGGGGCATATAGGCATTGCTACCAATGGAACACATGCTAATAGCAACTGAATGCTAAATTATGCTAATAAGTCTCAGCTCCATTAGATGTGTCTTCATGGCTAATCAATTGTGGTTATCTCCTCACCTCTATCCTAGCTCTGCCATACACTAGAGAGGGACTATTTCATAAGTTAATGTCTCCTTTAATATTATACCATGCTGTTTGCGCTAACGAGGCCTTCTGCTAACTTTTCAGCTGTGATTTGGCCTTAATTGGGGACACAAAAAGGCACTTGCGATATTTTGGACTTTACAGGTCCATTAGAGGGTTGTTAGCATGGCCTCTCATCTCCATACTTTTATGCCACTGCTCTGATACACCACTGTGGGTGGGATGCATGCTATTCATGGGTTTCATCAGGTCCCTTTCCACAGATGTATAAAATCAAGCACCTTAATTATCAATGTAGACTGGATGGTGATTGATTAATACATCTGTGGAAAGGGACCTGATGAAACCCATGAATACTTGTTTAGCTCCTTCCTTGTTATGCCCAGACTCTCAGTCTCAAGAGAGTTACACTGAAAGTCTGTGGTAAAACATTACAAAAACAACAGAATTAACAAGTTTAAGTTCTGATATTAAGCAAACAGAAGAGCATTCTGTTTGGTGATAAAATGTATTTAGCATTAGTTTTTTGTAACTGTTGTCTTGTCCATAAAAATGACAATGTTGACCCTTGATGTAAATTCATTTGTTTAAAACACACCAGGCATTGTAATCCCCCACCAAGATGGTACATATGTTCCACAAGTCTGTTTAGCACTACCCTGGTGTATTCACTTGTCGCTAGTGAGCTAGTTGTTATGTGTTCAGTCTGTCATGACTGCACAGCTCATGGTCCAGCATTAGCAATCTCCTCCAGGACCCCCCCACACACACACACACACACACACACACATCCCACAGCACAGGATCAGTTGACACTCGTTTACCAATTACTACACACCAGGCTGCAGCGTAACCCAGCACAGGCTGTAAAGCAGGCAGGGTAATCTAAAACACGTCTAAGACATTAGTCCACACTCTTGTTCTTTGAGGGAGATGAGATAGGACACTTAAATCATATCTCAGCTCCTTATTGAGAGAAGAAGGTCACCATAGTTACCCATAGAGAGTGCTGTTTACAGCTCCTAGAATTCATAACTGCACTCGTGAGCATTGCTAACACATTTTCCTGGGGCTTCAGCCAATTGTTTTAAGCTTTGCTTTGTGACACAGCTAATCAAAAAACACCATCACAATGTACTGTATATCTACACATCAATCAATCAATCAATGTATTGTTTATAGTGCAGTATCACCATGCAACATGGTCTTAATACACCTACAAACAAAATTAAAAATTAAATTAAATTAATTTAAAAACAAAAATTAAAAATAGAAATAAGACAAAACATACAACCAACAAGTAAATAAAAAAGAATAATAATAACAATCATTATAATAATGATAATAATAATAATAATAATAATAATAATAATAATAATAATAATAATAATAATCAAACAATGAACGATAAAACAATGCAAGAAAAGTGAAATTAAGCAAACATTTCCAACTATATCACAACTTAGCCTACATGGGTATTATGGTGGATTTGAGTCCAGGCCAAAATGTTTGGAAAAAAGATATGCTTTTGATCTAGATTTTAAAAGCTCAACACTGCCTGCTCCCCTTACATTTAGTAGAAGGCTATTCCAAAGGTATAGCGCACGGAAGGCAAATGCTCTTTGACCGGTTGATTTTTGAACAGATGGAATGACCAACGGACTGGCATTAAGAGAGCGAAAAGTTTGTGCCGGTGTATAAGGGCTAATTAGCTCAGATAAATAAAGTGGTGCAAGTCTCAGACCAGAAGAAAGGGCATTGCAGTAGTCAAGTCTTGACAATACGAATGCCTGAATTAGTGTTTCAGCATCAGCATCAATGATAACATGGATCTAATTTCAGCAATATTGCTCAGATGATAAAATGTTGTTTTGGTGATGACCTTAATGCGAGATTGAAGTGTTGGGTGACAGTCAAAAATGACTCTAATATTTTGGGCTGTTGGACTCTCAGTAATAATGCATCCATCAACACTAACATTCAATTTATCAGACAGGTTTCTATGTTTGTTTGTTATGTTATGTTTGGCTGGTTTGACAACTAAGAATTCTGTTTCGTTGGCATTTAACAGAAGAAAATCCATACCCATCCATTTCTTAATTTCTGATAGACAGGCCAAGGGCCAAGGACTGATAACTGAGGTACTGTACCAAACTTTATTTCAGAAAATTCAGAAATCTGTAAAGTACACATTGGGTTCTATTTGATAAATAGGACTGAAACCAAGAAAGCACTGTCCCCTGGATCCCAATGTGCTTCTCTAAGTACACTATGATCTATGGTGTCAGGCTGCACTTAAGTCAAGTATCAACACTAATAACTGATCTGAATCAACAGTGAGAAGTGGTAGATCATTTGTAACTCTTATCAAGGCAGTTTCAGTGGAGTGACGGGTTCGGCAACCAGATTGAAATGGTAGGTATAGGTAGGTAGTGTGTTAGTCAGCAACAGACCTTTCAAGTAATTTGGACATGAAAGGCTGATTAGATATTGGTCTATAATTCTTCAGAATTTGTGGATCCAAATTGGGCTTTTTAAGCAGTGGTTTAATAATGGCTGTTTAAATGCTGATGGCACAGAACCTAGAGCAAGTGACTTGTTCAAAATTAGAAGAAAATAATTAAGTAAGACAGGCAATAATTCCTTTAAAAGACTAGATAGTATTGGGTCTAATAGACACGTTGTCCTTGATAAAGGGACTTAAGGGTATAGTTGGAACAAGATATAGTTGGAACATTGGAGTCTATTTTCTCCCTTCCTGTACAAAATCTCTGTGCAACTGCAACACCATGCTGTGTACAGCAACACACTGTTATTCCATGGCAGCATGGGTGGAGATTTTTCTAATAACATCAATGCTATATAGCGCTATTGCACAATTAAAATTCTCATCCCATCACTTCATATTCTTTTAATAATATAACATGTATGACCAGTATAAGCAATGTGGCCATATCTCAAGGGGATAAAAGAAGGCACAAATAACACAATGGGAAAAAACAGTAAAAGGATAAAACAAACAGAGATAAAACAAAATGGAAAAATATATAACCCACTACTCGTGGTCAGGCATGCCGTGTTGTGTAGAGGGGTTGTATTCATGTAGTGGGTTGTGGCATTGGGGAAATCACTTCCTGCTTGTGATTTACACTTCAAAAACCCATAGGCACGAAGATATGCTGCTGCTAGTGTTGTCTCTTTTGATCTGATCCACCCCATAAGGCTTGCCAGGGAGATTTCCCCTGCAACTCCACACCAGATCTCCGCAAATTAACAGGGCAGGAGAAGAGGCGGGTGGGGAGGAACGGGGTGGGGCAGGGAAACATCTGCTGACAAACCCACCCACCCCCCACCTCTCAATAGGCAAAATTCAACTAAAACTCATGAAACATTATTATGAATTCAAAGGGGTGAATCACTGGAGCACACATATGTCCATGTTCCTTTTTTTAATTTTATTTCTGGTCGGTGCAGAAAAAAAAAAGATTTTTGATGAAAAAAAATTGGTTTGATTGTTTACATCTTCACAGTCTTACATTTCATGATATTATTAATTATTTTGATGTAAAAATAAAATCTTCAACCTCTAAGGTACAAGAGGAGTGTGACTTTGATTAGACAGAACAAAACTGTTTCAAGCCCCATTTAAAGGCTTAATTTCCAGTTCCTTATTGCACACCATAAACACATGAAAAGACTTTGCAAATTTAATATCTCCACTCTGCCTTCTTATGGATAAGTGATGAGCGTAACAACAGCCCAGAGTACTAATTTGTCTTATGTATTGGCCAACCAGTGATGATCTATTCTTCACTAACACTAGTTAGAATAAATGTAGATAGAAATAATTAAAATGGTTAAACTCGCAATTATCTTAACGTAATGTATACATTTAATTAATGTTATTACAATCTACATAAACACAATTAACATAATTAACATACACATGTTAAAAACCCTTCCTGGAGCAATATTGTTAAGTTTTTATGTACACACACCGCTCAGTTGTGTTTAGACTATGTTCTGACACTGCCTCTATGCACTAATGCATGCCAAAAGCTTTAATGTGTTTTCTTCCCTTGAGATACAGACAAGTTATTCAGGTTCTGCCCACCACCATTACTGTTGTCAGGAATTTCATGGGCAAGAAACAAACAGCATTCCCTTATCAATGTCAGCACCCTGCAAATAATCATGTAGATTGGGCAATTATGTGGATTCCATTATAAGCGAGCCAGTGCCTTTTCCTTGTCACACATCTCTACTAATGCATTCCAAACAGGGCGCTGGACTCCGAGCCAGACAGATATTTAGAGGAAGCAGTGAAGTGTGACAGACCCTAAAATATGTGCTTTCTGGATCTTCCGCTCTTTTTATCCCTCCCACTCTCCCACTCTGTGTTTTGCTATGGCTTTGCACATGTTTTCTTTTTCTGAAACTCTGTGGCCATCAGTATAATATATGCAAATAGGTTCCTCTCTGGAGACTTCCATTTTCTTTGAGAATAACATTTTTTCTTCGGCATAATTATTTTTTTTTAGTTGATACCATTGTAAGCCACGATCATCTACAGTGTATGGCCTGTTCATGCTGTGTTCTCCAGTCCAGTAATGCTTTGTATATCAGGCCTATATTAACAGTGCATCTGAACTCAATATAGTACCATGCTGCATAGTATGGCCCTATTTAATCTCAATTATGCCTTAATGTAATATGGATCAAATTAGTCCATGCAGTAATTGATTATACTGGAAATGACTTGACCACTATTTCAGTGCGCTTGAGTGTGATGTCTTGGTGTTAATGACTTTAACATTGCTGGCAATTGTGGTAGACCTCTGGAGTGCTGACCCCCATATAAATCTCCTAATTATCGGACACTGATGCAATCTGCGATAATCAAATTAGTGCGGTGGAAATGTCATGTACTCTTGCGTCTGCTGAAACCTGCTATTCTTCATCTCTCTGCTCTGGCTACAGTCTGGCCTTAGATGCACCTCCCAGGCACAAGTGGAATCCTGACCCCGGAATGGGCGATCCTGTAGGTCACTGGTCATCAACATTTAAGCTTTTGGCTTTTAAAAGGTCATCAAGCAGCCTGAAGTTTTGCGGCTAGCGTCACTGCGGCATTTCATTAAGCGTTCTCAAACAGCAGTTGAAATCGACCTCAGGTTTGGGACAAAAGTAGTTTGGATCCGCTTTGGTTTAGCATTGCCTTCTGGGGAACCTGACACACAAAAAAAATGTTACACAAAAAACAGTGTATTTCAGCTGATAGCTGAGATGAGTCATGCTGCAGCTCACTCAAGCATGACCTTGAGTGGTTTTGTCACCATGCATTGGACAGGGGTCAAGCTCATGAATGGCTCCTGTAGAGGTCACCACACACAGGTGGGGCTATTTATCTTTTACAGGACAAGGAGAATGGACAGAGGACGGACGCCGCTGCCTGACATGCAAAGCTGTGACATGCTAGGCAACCAAAGACTGCAAGGCAACTTCTCAGTCCTAAATTGCTGCACAGCCAAGAGGCCTCTCCAGAAAGAATTTTCAAATGATACAAAGCAAATACAAATAATAGCCAAAAATAAGAAATAATATTTTTCTTTGCTGGTTTTCTTATTTTGTGCTTTTGTAAAACCCTTTCACTGTTCACTCTATTGATCTCCTACAGTTTAAAATGAAACCATGAAAGCAAAAAAGACAAAAGTAAAAAAAGTGGCATGTTGTTTTTCCTTAACTTTAAAAGCAAAAGCACATTCTAAAACATGCATGCCAAAATGAAATTTCAACCTTACAAATTTCATCATATCAATTGTTTAGATAATAATATCAATAAATGTAACTACATTGACATGAAATGATTCTATGATTATAGAAAATTCTATAGTATGTAATTATTCTGCTCACTGACTCTTGTGAAATGAGCAAAAGCATGTCCAGCGATTGTGACTACAGTCCTATCAGGTTTACTAATTAACACAGGTGTAATTGTAAATGTTGTGAAGGATTAATAAAAGAACATACTGTATTTAACTAATCCTCCAATTTAATTCGGTCATTAATTAAAATGTCTGACTTTCCACATTAACTGAAACAGTAATCCACAGTTCAATCATTCATAAGTAATAGTGCAAATGTGGTTAAATGGTTTTTGAATTTAATCAAATGTTGACTTTTTCATAAAAAGCAACATCTAACCCAAGAGGTGCCAATGATGTGCCAAGTGCTCTAAGTGCAAAATGTTAAAGGTCAGTGAGCAAATGTAACTAAGAAGGACACATTTGGATTATGGCATTACAGCTGCCTCATTAGCTAGCTACTAAACCCTAACATTTCATTTTTTTATATTGGCAAAAGCAAGCTGGTTTACCCCTCAAATAAATTTGTTCAATCTTCCCAATGCAAACTTAGATGTTATGGGCCAGCTAGGCGCTGCAAACAATGCTGGAAAATGTCATATTTGTTGATTATAGACCTCTGAAGTTTGCCTACAAAAAAAGCTTTCATCTTTGCCCATATAAGGAGATTTGATATCTTGTGATTTATTTTTTGCTATGGGAAAATAACATGGGGAATTTGAATAATCGCACCTGTTACTCTTGCCGGGATGAAGAAGTCTGAAATGCAGACATTTTGTGTAGGCTCTGTGATCAAACAGGACAGCAAACTTTATGCTACCCCTGCGCTAACTTGTGTGCACCTTGCAATTCATAGATGCCAACTGCATCTCTGTAAGGCATTGGCATAGATTTAGATGGTCCCCATGGTGACTAGTCACCATCACTATTTTGAATTCCCACATTTCTAAGATTTTTCTCAAAATTAGGCCCTATGTCCCACAGTTCCTATATTTTTAAGATTTTTCTCAAAATTAAACCCTGCGTGTTCCCACATTTCTAGGACATTTTAAAAATTAGGGTTAGCTTAGGGACAGGGTGGGACCAGGGCTGTGGGAACATAGGTAAACTCCCGTCCTTAACCTTCTCCTCAAGTTGCAACTGGATTATGGACTTCCTTACTAACAGACCCCAGACTGTTAAAGGTTAAAAGTGCCTAAGTGCCTACATTTCCTATCTAAAACGTGTCTCTTCTCAAGTTAGAAAGTGTAATAAGACTAACGTAAAAATGAAACATAGTGATTTTCTAGGCTGATTTGACATGGAACTATACTCTCATTCAGGCCCATTCTATCATACAGGCAGTGCAGACAAGGTGGAACTCTACACTACACATGTTGGTGAGGATGATATTCATTTGATTATCATATGCTAGCGACCATGGACATTTTTCACGTCTGTCAGCAGAGGAATGGTCCATATAGCATCGAACCTGGCAGAGATCCTTGGACCGCTGGAGGTGGTGACACTGGAATTCAGTAGAGCAGACTCATCCACATCTTGCATTTTACACAACCAGTAGAGCAGACTCATCCACACCCTGCATTTTACACATCCAGTAGAGCAGACTCATCCACATCTTGCATTTTACACATCCAGTAGAGCAGACTCATCCACATCCTGCATTTAACACATCCAGAGCAGACTCATCCACACCCTGCATTTTACACATCCAGTAGAGCAGACTTATCCACACCCTGCATTTTACACAACCAGTAGAGCAGACTTATCCACACCCTGCATTTTACACATCCAGTAGAGCAGACTCATCCACACCCTGCATTTTACACAACCAGTAGAGCAGACTCATCCACATCCCGTATAGCAGTGTTACGCTGTTTACTGGAGTCAGAGGGACCAACCACCAGGGGTATGCAAACCATGTGAGAAACCATGCTGGACAGCTTGCAAAAAAGGTTTGCAAAAGTTAAAGAATCTAGAGAGATGGTGCTTGCCTGTGTCCTTGACCCACCATACAAAGAGCGTCCTTTGGCACCAGAAATTCTTGGTACCGACTATTCCATTGTTGTCATCCCAGTGACAGTTGGTATTCTGCTGATTAAATATTCCCAGTAGTGTGGATTTTAGCAGATGGACTTTAAATGTGGACTGCTGGGTGAATCCTAATAGGACTGAATAGCAATTTATCAATTCTGAATGATCATTAGTGTGAAAACAACACACAGAACTTCAGAGGAGATGTTATTCAGGACTAAAATGTGCAAGAAAAAAGTATTTATAAAACCATAAAGTAACAAAGCATAAGAGCTCTGGGCTGTTTAGAGTCGCCTCCACACATGCACCTTCTCGTATTTCTCTCAGACAACGTTTTTCCCTGACCGTCTTATTTCCTCACACTTCCTCCGAGGGGACCCATAAATGGCTGTTATGTTTCTGACTGTGAGAGTGCAGCTCTGAGGGAGATAGAGAGACAGAGAGCGAGATGGAGAGTGTGACACAGACAGAGAAAAAGGGAGAGCATGAAAGAGGGAGTCAGAGAGAAAGAGAGGAAGACAAAGAGAGTGAGAATGAGGAATGGGCCCCTTTCATAAGCAGCAGCTTAAATCATCTACACTCTCTTTTGTGACGTGTCCCAAAGGTTATCTTCCTGTGGGCTCCGGATCTGTACTGGGGTCATGCAGTGTGTGACTGCGGGGAGCCACACAGAGACGGACTCCACAGGAAATCAACTCGGCCAATTGACTGGAGCCACATAACCTATTTCAGGAACCAGCTTTTATCACTTTTACTCGTGCAATATGAATTTCCCGTACCTGCATTTCATAAATCAGGGTGGTGGTGGCCACTCTCACCCTTCTAAATGAAGATGCGGTTGAATAGATCAGGCCTGATGGAATTGATATAGTGTGTGTGGGTGTTGCAGGGGTGGCGGGTAACACAGGAGTGTTATTTTACAGCCACAGAGCTCTATGTTGTGAGACGCTGAATTTATGGGGGCTCTGGGCTCTCCCGTGAGAGAATGTCCCATTGTGCTTGCCGTCCTCTCTCACACACAAAGGGATGAGACGGGAGATGAGCGATGAGGTCTGAGGCCCCTACTGTATCTCTGAGATGGGCTTCAATTTACTGAATCTCTGTGCTCAGCAGAAGCTCTTGACCGACACAATCAAGACCATACCAGAGCTAAGGATTAGGTTTCATGGCAATAAACATGTGTGCCTTTGCATTTCAGGCTGAAGGAATGCACTGCTATAGTTCTGATTAAGGGGCAAGAGTCTGTCATTTCAAAGCTGTCACCAGGATGATGTCATCTCACTACTGGAAATGAATTTCTTTACATTTACAAGGCAAACTCATCTCGTTTTTTTTTTTTACACCAATGAGGGAGACGTTTTTCTGGCTTTGCATCTTGATTAATGGACAATCAGCTCATCATCCAAATCTGAATCTGCATTTGTTTATTTCTCAGGGATTTATGATTTATTTCTGAACTCTGATTGAAACACACATTATGACTATATTGACTAGAAAGAGAGGGAAGAATTCACACCCCTGATCAACTAACCAGCGACTACTAGCCAATCAAGAGGTAGAGTAGAATGCTAGCTGGAAACATCTTTCCAAAGTGTCTTCCAGAAGAGGATGTCCCTAAACCCCCCCAGTTGTAGACGGTTTATCTTTCTATGCAATGCCCTCACTTCTTTAAGTTATATTTTTTGGACATTTTGGCCTTTATTTGTCAGGACAGTGAAGAAAAAGCAGGACATGATTGAGGGAGGGAGATTTGAAGTGGGATTAGGAAATGACCTCAGGCCAGACTCGAACCTGGGTCCCTGTCAGGGATGGATTACTGCACGGGCCTACCGGGCCCAAGCCCAGGGGCCCAAGGAGTCAGGGGGCCCAAGCCATTGCATGGAATCATTGCCTCAATATCAACACATCATATCAACACATAGGCTATGAATCTGATTGAATTAAAGTATTGGCCATCCCCAAAATGCACCAGAATACAGGAAATCACATCAAATAAATAAAAAAAAATGTCCCCCGCAACAATTAGTGGGGGGCCCTTAATACATCTGGGCCCAGGGGCCTGAAAGTTCATAATCCTTCCATGGTCCCTGTGGGCACTGAGGGCCAAATGTATGTATATTTGCGAACGTAGTCTTATCAGCGCCATGGACAAACCGCAGATTGTGAACGATGTCAGACCCAAGTTTCCGCCGATAAACGCAATTTATTGAGCCTACATACAAGCGCAGTTGAAGTTAACTGATGACAACATTAAAAAGAATCAAATGTTTAGCGATCATGAAATAATACCATAAGATGTCAACAAGCAGGGAGATAATGAAGATCAGTAGTTCTACTCAAACTACTTGTGCACGTAGGCTATTAAATACTGGTCAAATCTAGCAAGGAAAGTTTAAGTGAATGACGTGAAAGTGAAAGTAAGACATTCAAAAGTTAAGGTTGCTTTTGATAGTACAAATACTTACAAAACTGGTGCTCTAAATAGCAATTCTGTTGTCTTTGAAAGGTTCTCTTATTGACGCATTGAACTGCAATTTGCAGGGCTCGAATTATCTTTTTTTCTTTAAGGGGGTCTCTCTATCTCATAAAAAGTTGGCACACCCCGCATATCGTAACAAGGCGATACAATGAAATAGCCTAGGCGCAAGTGGCGCTTTTGCGCAGTAGGCCTACAGTATATGCGCACGGTAGGCCTAGGCTTTACCTTGACACACGCACACAACAGACATAGATTTTTCATAGAAATTGATTACTTTTAATTAATTTCAACATAGTAGGCTATTGATTATAATAGTCTATATCTCATTTCAATTTCACAATACAAAGACATAGACTAAACAATTTAGTCTGTGCCATTCTCAAATTCACAACGTAACTCATTTAAACCAGACCACCGTCTCAGATAGGCTATCCTCATTGTCAAACACAATAATGTATATAGTGTAAGTTATACACAGGGGAAAAATCACTAACTGGCAGAAATGAATAAAGCCAGCCAAACTATGTTCTAGTAGGCTAATGTGTTGAACCGTGGAAAATTAATAGACGAACAATTTTGGAGTTTGCACTGAGATATTGTCGGGTAGCCATTGAATATTCCGACATCAGAGATTGCTAACAGGTGTTTCAAAATAGCTGGGAACTTTCCGGAGCTCTGAATGGCAGAGGATAGCTAGATCATCAGACAACACAATCATTGTAGGCTGCATTATGGGCCATAATTTATGGCTTCAGATTTGCAAGTGCT
This sequence comes from Alosa pseudoharengus, assembly GCF_046254945.1. Classification (NCBI taxonomy): domain Eukaryota; kingdom Metazoa; phylum Chordata; class Actinopteri; order Clupeiformes; family Clupeidae; genus Alosa; species Alosa pseudoharengus. Next base: position 12,527,603 of record NW_027468587.1, on the reverse strand, counting down.
GTCAAATCGATACGGTTTGCTCATATAGTCTAGTGGTGTAGTGGTGAAGTGTCATGCTGCGTTCAAGAGCGTAGTGTAGGTCTACGTCCCGTAGCCTATATTTTAATTTAACGTCTTTAATGATAAGAGATCGCACAGGGATGGATAATGAGCGGTTGTTTAAGATTAAATTACAATGCCAGACACCTTCAGATATGAGAGACCCCCTCAGGTTTTTGACTTTGCTTTCATGGGAGCCAGTCCTCACTCTATGGGAGCTCGGCTCCCTCTGGCTCCCACGTAATTCGAGCCCTGGCAATTTGGATTAACACCTGCTTTTACAAGGCGGAAGTATTTAGGCACAGAATAGACGTACGCTTTCACAAGCAGTCTTTGTAAATACCGCGGAATACATAATTAGGTGCTCTTTACGCTTCCCCTCCCATATCTTTATGCTAAACTCCCACTTTCCCCAGGATCCTCCCACACGAAAAATGCAATGTGCCATTTTCAGCTCCGCGACAGGCAGTTTGCGCTTTAATATCATTGCGGCCTGTTTGTACAGTACTTACCTTGCTTCATTGACCTGAAGTGGGTGCAAAAGCGTTAGTACATCTGGCCCATAGTACATGTATGTTAGTGGTACGGGACTGCTGCGCTGCGTCTCCCCCATTCCCACCTGTTTAAACCTCTAACCTGTTTGCATCTCTGATCAGGCAAAGACACGCCATATTTTTCACACACACCAGGCACTGCCTCAGAAAGCTGCAGGCAAAAGAAATAATATTGAACAAAATGTAATGTAAGGATTCAAAACACACACACACACACACTCACACAACTCTACACTGACATGGCAATAGTGTGTATGCTCTTTGTTCTCTATCAAACTCTCCATGGCAAAAATCCAGGTTTTTATAGCTTACATCATTTCCATAACTTAACAGGAATGTTTGTTAGTTGCCTCAGAATGTGATGGAGCAGACCTCTCTACCCCACATGCACATGTTGTCATGCCCCATTTCACTCATGTTACGCAAAATATCAAACAGTCGACTGTATGCATTTAGCCTATCAGCTGTTCTTTTTGTTTTGTCAAACACATGAAAATAATCATTTTGGACGCATTCATGCATGTTGTCATTTTGGAGGCTGGGTAGGGTTTTGTAAAAAACCTTTCATTAGAAGTATTCTATCAGTTCGGCTGCCATTTCATTCTCATTTGTCAAATCAGCAATTATACTCATGTCCTCTGGGTCTCTGCAGTGATTTCCAGTGCAATTAGAGGGATGAATGATTATCATCTGCCGAATTGATTATAAGTTACAACGAGGAATCACTTACAATCAGCCCGCTTCAGATTTCTCTCTCACATCCATTTTTTTAAGCTATAGCAATCTTACTGTTCGTCATCCCCCCCCCCCCCCATCTAGCTGTGATCTATGAATTCATCCATGTGCCATATAAAGTAAATGAATGTTGACGATATGATAATACTATACTGGTTATTCTAGCATGCATACTCGGGGTCTCCATCATGTTTATGTGGTCCCAGTAAAATATCACTTCATCAATTATTAACGGTGCTGTCCTGAGGCGTTCCATTCCTTTACTTCTCCTGCGGTGGGTGTACGTCACACTGATTTAGGCACCCGTTTCTGACACCACCTTTGACAAACACGGTGAGCGGGCAAGACTCGGAGGCACGCGGTGGTGAGGCCTCATTCAGTGGTGTAATGAAATCTTTCTTTTTTTTCCATCCATCTCTGGAGCGGTGTATGTGTGTGTGTGTGTGTGTGTTGGGGATGGGGGGTCTTCCATTGGGGGCTGTGTCTCTCTGGTATTATCCACAGGGGAACAGGTGGCACGTTTTATGGCAACTGATGTGACATATATTTAACTGGGCCCTGTCGTAAAGCATTGTTCCCGTCTCCACCTCCAAGACTCTGTGTGGGAAAATTAAAAAGTCATTGGCAGTCGGGAGACGTGTGGAGGTAACGTGTAGCAAAGATGTTTTGAATTCAGGAGAGAGCTTCTGCATCTCTGCTGTGAATATCAACTGCTGCAGTTAAGGTGTCACAGGAGATGCATGATATGGCCTTATGATATGGACTAATAAAAGGCATTCTTCACACACACATCCATGCACACATATGCACACACTCACAAAAACACACACACATACACACATATGTATGCTTACATGCAGAAACCCAAAACTGCGCCACGCCACACCACACACCCACACTTCTCCTGTTTGACATCTCAAGCTTGGAATAATTGATCTGTCACTGATTTGTATGTGTCCTAGGCTTGTTAGGAATGAAAGTAGTGATTTATGAGAAACAACATTCAATTGAAAGTCATATGTAAGGATGTCGCATATATTTGTAATGCTATATCATTTGAGAGAGGGAAATGGCATTTTTCATTTAGTTCATCCCTCGTTCTGTGGAGTAGGTACGCTCATATATACTGTAAAAGGTATTGTGCATTTTATGATTAAAGCATGACATTTTGTCCAGTGTTTTTAGAGACTGTACACTTAATTTTCAGACATGGAGCCACTTCAGATTTGACCTCTGGGGCCAGGCAGACTCAAAACTAATTTCACTAATTTTCATTCTGATTCAGCCAGATTGAGTCATTCTGATTGTACTGTGCAATCTAGAACTTTCATTAACTGCCATGCATAGAGTGTGGTAGACACTACTGAAATTGTGTATGTCGCACTGTCTCCTAGCTGTGAGTCGCAATTAAGGCAAGCAGTAGCTAACCACAGTTACAGTAGCTTTAGCAAGCAAGGATAATAGCTTTTTTCACAACAATCACGCTGTTAAATAAAGTTAACATGTCGATTACAGAAAGGTTGGGCAGCCATAATCGGTTGGATAGTATAAATCAAATGCATCAAAAATTATTTCTGTTCCAATTAGTTTTGGGTTGAGTAAAATGTTTATACAGATTGTCTGGACTAAAATTCTCTGTGTGAACTAATAATAATAATAATAATAATACCTTCAACTTATATAGCGCTTTTCATGGTACCCAAGGTCGCTTTACAACACATGAAAGGGGGAACCTCACTAGTAACCACCACCAATGTGTAGCACCCACCTGGGTGATGCACGGCAGCCATTATGCGCCAGAACAGTCACCACACACCAGCTTGAGGTAGAGAGTGAGGGAGTGAATGAGCCAATTACAGTGGGAGATGATTAGGGGGCCAGATTGGATGAGCCAGGATGGGAATTTAGCCAGGACACCGGGAATCCCCCTACTCTTTGCGATAAGTGCCATGGGATCTTTAATGACCCCAGTGAGTCAGGACCTCGGTTTAACGTCTCATCCGAAGGACGGCATCTCCTACAGTGCAGTGTCCCCGTCACAGCACTGGGGCATTGGGATCGATCTTTTTTGGCCAGAGGGAAGAATGCCACCTACTGACCACCCACCAACACCACTTCCAGCAGCAACCTAGTTTTCCAAGGAGGTCTCCCATCCAAGTACTAACCAGGCCCACACCTGCTTAGCTTCAGTAACTCAGCTAAGACAAGGTATCCATTGGTCTGGCTGCTGGCTACTGTGTGAATGTGTATGGACCATTGGCACATGGGCCTTCCTTCACCGTTTCTATGACTTGTGCCATCGCTCAGTGGTGTAGTCTACGTGATACGCAGGACTACGCAGTATACCCACTTAAAGGGACACCAGGCAACGTTTTCATGTTAATTAATCATCTTCGTAAGTCGGTATATGGTTAAATGACTCATTACAGGGCGAATGAAGACTCTCTCGCCCGCCCCTACTGCCTGTAGGAAGAATATCCCGCTTGCAAGTTCAGTGTATCGTACACGCCGACCTTCAGTCTCACAAAGTCTCAGACATCGCGAGAAGCAGGATCAGTTTACATCCTGCATCCACAGCACAGAGGCAGGCTAACGAAACGCTAGCGATTGTTGCAAACGTGTGTATGATGGCAGAACCGGCAAAGAAACAGCGAAAACCCTTGACGGAAGATGCAAAGAAAAGGAAAAGAGGTTTGTAGGTTTGTTTGGTTGTACTTTAATCGGCAGATATTGTGCCTCTTTGTCCCATTGCTCCTGAATGTGGCTTCTATGACAGTCTCATCACCTAACCTGTCCAGCTCTGGGGGTAATTGACCTATTTCATATCAGCACCTCCACGCCCTCCCCCTCCCCGTTCAGAAGGATCTCTTAAGCAGCAACAACCTCTTAGTTCATATTCTCAGCCGGCACATAGCACGGAATGTGCAGTGGAAAATACTGATGCCAGCAGCAGGGGACAATGCAATGCGCCACCGTACAATTATATGATGATTGTCTTGCATGTTATTCCCAGGGTCCCTGCAATAGAAATGGTACTGACTAGTTCTGAGAACATGCTGGGACCCAGTAAGCCTATGACATTCTCTATTCCCGTACAAGAAATAGAAGACCCCTAAGTCTACCCCTATCAAAGGAACCAGATCCTTCCGGGCACAGACAACACACAGAGACAGTCATAATATAACAATACTTATTGACACAGTTTGTATAAAACTATAGCACTATTAGGCACAGGGGAGGGCAGTTGTTACAGGACACCACCAGGAGGCATACACACCCACCAACATTCCACCATTTCCTCTGACAGGCCTAGCCTGGGTTTTCCCATGTTGCCTTACGCGCGCAATTTTATTCACGCTGCTAGGCAGCCTGGATTCCATGGAGCAAATTTTCGCCTCAGTAAGGGGACCAATCACAGAACGGAGGGAGGGCAGCAAGACGGTGACGACACGGTGACCGTGATTTGTTCAAGTAAGAGTTGTTCCTGGACCAACATTCTAAAGACGGTCCTGGACCAACAACTCTTTAACCAATCACAGCCTTGTGATGTCATCAATGTGAGTCTTCTGCTTCTCCCATTGCCATTTTGAAATTTCCCTCCAGAAACAACCAGTGGATCACCAACTTGTATCTCAATAAAGGTAGGTCCATGCATATTTGTGTGTAAAATAGTTGTAAAATAAAGTAATTCCGAGTGGAATATGAATATATGCACCTTAGATTTTTTTTATTTTCGCTTTAGTTGACTTGGTTCCATGTTTGTCTAATGTAAGCTGCCAGGCTAGGGACCATACATTTACTGTAATACATTAGCTTCCTAATAGGTAATTCAGTGGCTATGCATCTTTTAAATAACTTATTTCGAAGGGATACAGTAGTTGAAGTAGCTTTGAAGCTCATTTAGCAATCTTGGTACCACTGTTATTATGTTAGAGGCTAGGCTAGGGAACATAAATTTATGCTACAAAATTAGCTTGCTAATAGTTAGGAGCAGCATGCAACTATGTGAAGTGCCAAGCCGGTGTTATGTTAGTTCACTTGCTAAGGAGCACACTTTTGGACTACTAATGTAGCTTGGTAATAGGCTAAAGCAGTAGCTTTTGTTTGTACATTGTCCTGGAGCGACGTTGCCATGTTGGTCTTGGACCGTCTTTACAATGTTGGTCCAGGACCGGCTTTACAATGTTGGTCCAGGACCCACATTGTCATGTTTGTCCAGGACCGTCTTTACAATGTTGGTCCAGGACCCACATTGTCATATTTGTCCAGGACCGTCATTACAATGTTGGTCCAGGACCGGCTTTACAATGTTGGTCCAGGACCCACATTGTCATGTTTGTCCAGGACCGTCTTTACAATGTTGGTCCAGGACCCACATTGTCGTGTTTGTCCAGAACTGTCATTACAATGTTGGTCCAGGACCGTCTTTACAATATTGGTCCAGGACCCACATTGTCATGTTTGTCTAGGACCGACATTGTCATGTTTGTCCAGGACCGTCTTTACAATGTTGGTCCAGGACCGTCTTTACAATGTTGGTCAGGGACCGTCTTTAGAATTGTGGTCCAGCACCGTTTTTACAATGTTAATCCTGGACCAACATCGCCATGTTGATCCTAGACCAACATTGTAAAGACGGTCCTGGACCAAAATGGTGGTCACTCCTGGAAGATGTACAACAAACAAAAGTGACTGCTTTAGGGCTGTATTTTCGGTCACCAGCGCATGGCGTAAAGTTCGTTATTCACCGGCGCGAAGTTGAATTCGTTATTTTGCACCTTTATTTTTTAAGCATTGCGCCCAGGGGTGTGGCAATTAACAACCTAGGGAGGGACCTGGCGCATTGTCTAAAAATCGCTATCATACACCACCTAAACCTGGTCAGAAGTCAATGGCGAGTTGTTCATATGCTATTTTAAGAGCGCATGTCAACAGTCATATTGGCAGGTGCACGCACCATCCTTCTATCATTCATGAACGCACACCAGCGCACGTCCATGCAAAGCATTACAAATTGCACGATTACAATGGTAAACATAATTAGAATAAAGATATTACGAAATACTGTACATCTCATGATGAGTAGTTATTCACCATCATTTGCAAATTGGTAATGACGGTTAAAAGTGATTAGGGGAGAGGCGAGAGACAAGTATGGAGCACAGCTGAAGACGCACTGTCACGAGATATAAGCAACTCCTCTGCAGGATAAATGTTGTTTTATTTAGTCATTTGAGCAACATTAGGGTAAGTGTTGCTTTTTCCAGCCTATGTTTTCGATGGTAACCCATTGTCAGTCAATAGTGAAAGTAACTGCATATAACTGTCTTGTCGTTGACTGACTCCTTGGTGAAGTTAGTTTCACTTTGCCAATGAGTTCAAATAATAGACGAGTGCAAATGCGTGAAGGCTATGCTAGGTTTTAGTAAAGCATGGTTTAAGAATGACTATTCCATACGGTCTTGCAAGCAGCCTCCTTCAAATGCGCCGTTGAATGCCAAAATACCGATGCATTTATTTGACATATCGCGCGTTGCGCCGTTAAAGGGAATGACAGATGTCATTCTCATTGGTTTAAAATGATGTTACGCCCCAAACACACCCATATGACTGATTAAAAGACCTAGGAACACCTTGTTACGCCATGCGCTCCACTTTTGAGAACGAAAAGCGAAGCGGCGGTCATATAGGTTTAGTCAGAATTTTTTCTTTTTTTTCTTTTTCGCATGCCCAAATTTCCGTCAATGAGTCCCGGGACACTGAAAGACCGGGGTAGACGAAACTTGGTGGGCATGTAACCCCACAGGGTTAGCATGGAACCATCGTTTTTCGTTTTGATCTGTAGCCCCCCCGCTGGACTGGACCCCCCGAAAGGAGGGTAGGGCAGACACAGTTTTCTGTGAATATCTCGAAAACCGTAGGGTTTAGGAGGACCATTTTTTTTGTATGTTGATCTCAAGGGGCCATGTCAACCCATTCCATAACCACTCATTTCATGTATAGCGCCACCTAGTTAAACACAAAAAAGTAAAAATGAGGTGTTGTAATTGAAGGTATCTGTGACCTAACATAGTCAAAACTGCACAAAATTGGAAGTGTATGATCATTATGACACCCTCTGTATGCACGCCAAATTTTGTGGAATTCCGTTCATGGGGGGCCACACAATAAATTAATTTATGTTACTATACACCAACTGGCCTGTAGGTGGCCGGAGACAGTTTTCTGTGAATATCTCGAGAACCGTAGGGCCTAAGAGGTCCACCTTTTTATGTATGTTGGTCTTAAGGGGGCATGTCAACCCATCCCATTACCACTTATTTCATGTATAGCGCCACCTAGTTAAAAATTAAAAAGCAAAAAATTTGGTGTTTTCATCACAATATCTCTGGCTGACAAGGTCAAAACTGCACGACATTAAAAGTGTAGGATCATTATGACACCCTCCGAATGCATGCCAAGTTTTGTGTACTTTCGTTCATGGGGGGCCTTACAATAAAATAATTTATGTGTACATTTAGTGACGTACACCAACAAGGATTTCCGCGACACTGAAAGACCGGGGTACACAAAACTTGGTGGGCATGTACCCCCACATGGATAGCATGGAACCGTCATTTTTCGTTTTGATCTGGACTGGACTGGACCCCCGAAAGGAGGGTAGGGCAGACACAGTTCTCTGTGAATATCTTGAGAACTGTAGGGCCTAGGATGACCATTTTTTTCCGTATGTTTGCCTCCAGGGGTCATGTTAACCCATTTCATGTGCACACATGTGCACAAACAGATACACACACACACACACATACATTCACAGTAATCATACGTATGACACATACCGTAAAACTTCAAATAATCGCCGAGTCCCTAAGAGACGCCTGTCTCTTTTAAACGCCTGGCGTGGCTACAGGTTTGGGTTAAAGGCCGGTCTCCAGTAGAGGCCTGGTCTGTTTTTTAGTTTCGGGTTGTATTTAATCTTCTAAAACCCGTCAGATCGTCTGTTTAAAGATTCGCAATGACACGAAACCGTTACAGAAAGGAGGTTACAGCAGTGTGAATTAGATGTTGCACGTCGTTACAAGCCGTCGCAAAGCATTCACATGTTTGGTCACAGTTGCAAGGTTTTAGAATGTTGCATCAAGTTGCTGCTCACCTCGTTGCGAATCTTGGGTGTGATTTGGGCTTAAGTGTGGCGCAGACTGCACACGTTATGATTAGATGGCATTAAAAGACTGCGTTCGGGAAAAGCTAGAGTTCCAAATTGTATAACCTTTTTTCCAATATGAACTATGCCTATATTCCGACTTTGTCATCGTTAAATTCATCCCTTGTGTTTAAAATTTGCGGATAGGCCGATGGTAAGCTTGTTTTTATGCTGGTAACACAACCAGAACGGTTCGCGAACGTTATTCTTTATTCTAAATGCCATGGCGATAAAGAGAAAGAAGTCAGAAAAGGAATTTACCTTAGACTAGGCTATATCAGAGCCCGTCTATGGACATTCTCTGGCTATATAACCTACTGAAATAGGTTAATGATGTAAAGTCAAGTGCGCTTCTATGGGACTGGTGTGTGCGCGCACAGTTTTTATTGATGAGTCGGAGTGGCAAGTGCTGCGCATAGTTGCAGTGGAATGTGGCTGCCCAGGGCATTATAAAACTTCTCACTCTTAGACCTACTCATACACGGCGGTGAAATGGCGTATTTAGCTGTCTAAATTCGAATCATATGCTGGGGGAGAAATCGTCGGACATCCATGATTATTTTGTTATTCAGCACCCCTGGTCAAAAATATGTTCCCGCGCGCCTGGAAGTAGGCTATGATTTGAATGTAGACTGTTGTCAAATTTGGCAAATACAAAATGGGAGAAACAATATGGTTCATGCTCTCTCATGCTGTTTCATTCGTGCCGAAAAGGAGGGAGAATGAAACATTAAGCACGTTCCACTTTTGCATAAATAGTTCCTGAACGGTTTTGGTCAGGGCTGATAATGCAACTGTATTTGACAAAGGATCGATATAGGCTATTTGCTAGTGACAAAATATGAGCTTTCAGTGTGATACGATCTCTTTGTAGATTACATTTAATTAAAATGTGTTTCATCTGTTCTGGCTATGCTATTTGGATCTTACTGTATCTCACTCAATGAACAACATCTCAACACTAAATGAATGATGATCCGTAATTGTCATCAGATAGCCTAGTCATATAGGTAGACATTCAGTGTGTTTGAAATAATTAATTCGATAATATTTTCCATCTTTGCAGAGGAAAAGTTTTGTGTAAAGGGAATTAAAGGCCTGTCTCATATAGACGCCTGTCTCTAATACTAGCCGGTGCAGTTTGGCGATTTGGGAAAATAAAAGCCCGGGCTATTATTTGGAGTTTTACGGTACTCACACAGTAGACATATGTACGCTTGCATGCACAGGCACATACGCAGGTACACACACAAGCACGCACACACACACACACACACACACACTCACACACACACACACCCACACACATAACATAAACATAATACAAACAATCAAGAATTTCTCAGAATTATGAACAGGCAAGATGGAGGTGGGGTTGTATAAAATTAATTTTACATGTGAAATCTATGAACTAATCATGTTTTGGTACTTGTTGTCTAGCAGATACCAGTGAGAATTGAGTGTGGATAATGCAATTTAGTGAGACAGTTAGAATCATATAGGCCTTTCAGCGTGATTTCTTTTTGTGGAAAAAATGTGCTGGACTGGGCGGCGGTCATATTTTGTACCGCTCTGTGGTACATCTAGTTAGTGCTAATGTTAGCTGCTAGGCTAGGTAAAATACAAAAAAATAGCTTGCTATTAGGCAATACAGATCTGTCAGTTGTCGTTAGACTGTTTTTTTTTTTCTTCCTACATTTCTGAAAAACTAGCCATGTTTAAACCTTTATACAATAAGCTATTTTATTTTTTCTGCTTTGTTTATTCCAGGTCCATCATAGGGAAGTTTGTCCAGGTCCATCACAGTGAAGCTGGTTCAGGTCCATCATAAGGAAGCTGGTCCAGGGCCATCACAGTGAAGCTGGTCAAGGTCAATCACAGGGAAGTTGGTCCAGGTCCATCATAAGGAAGTTGACCCAGGTCCATCACAGTGAAGCTGGTCCAGGTCAATCGCAGGGATGTTGGTCCAGGCTCATCATAAGAAAGTTGGTCCAGGTCCATTACAGGGAAGCTGGCCCAGGTCCATCATAAGAAATATCACTCTGCAGTCTGCACACACTCTGCTCTGGTCTGGACCCAAATGAATGGTCAACAGCCTTGTGCAATGGCAGCAACGTCTGCTACACAAGCGATACATCACTGTTTCAATTGAATTTTGTCCTCAATAATCTGTTTATACTATAATTTAAGGGGGTGGGACATGGAACAGCAGTTTAAGAAAGATAAGATTAGTAGGGGATTGACTTTTGTCATGTTAAGCTATGGAGACTGATGGAGTGTGGGTCGGTAAGAGTACTTATTTGGGAAAATATATTGAATTATATTTTAAGTGTCAAAAATATATATTTGTGTCATATTTGTCAATATATATTTTGTCAATATATATTTTTTGTATATATTATATTTTTAATTTTCTACAAGAGGCCAGACAACATCAGAGACTATGAAAACAGACTGCCCACCTGCACCAACACCGCAATATTTCCAGATGGAAATTATCCATGTGGGCACTGAGCACAGGACAATTTCACACACAAATGCCACTCCTTTAATCACCCTATAACAGGAAAAGAACTATTAGTAGGGGGGCCTATGTGTCTAATTTGGGGGCCTGTGGGATTCGCATGTTAATTTTTGGAGAGTGTTATATCTTTGTTCTAGGGGTTCTTAAGAGTAAAAAAAAAACATGTCTCCATTTTTTTTGATGGTTTTGAAGGACCCAAATCAAAGGTCAAATTCAGAAAACATCAAATTTGGTGTTTTGTCCATAAACCTCACATTGCTGGTATTATAGCATAGGGTTTGGTGCCAAAAAGCAAAGATATTCTACAAGGTAGTGTGCAAAAGTGGGCCACATAAACAATACAACATTATAAAACAGTTTTAGGCTGATGATTGATCTATTTAACAAGAAATTGTGCCTAAAATTCTAGAAATTGTCTGCTTAAAAAAATAATACTTCAATATCAATACTATCAATTCATGCCTATTAGTGTGCTTGAGTGTAGGCCTAGCCTGCTCTGTCAGTTCTTGTCTACACCCATTCAGAGCACAAAGTGCAGAGATCTCTGTTAAATCAAGTTTAATAGACTTTTACATAGTACCAGCTGAAGTCTGTAAGGCCTTCCGTAGCCTATGTAAGTGTGAAGAAAAAAAGGGTAAAGGATCAGATAGACAGACAGGTGTGTGTGTGTGTGTGTGTGTGTGTGTAAGAGAGAGAAAGAGAAAGAGACACTACCAGCATGGACGGATTATGAACTTTCAGGCCCCTGGGCCCAGATGTATTAAGGGCCCCCCACTAATTGTTGCGGGGGACATTTATTTGATGTGATTTCCTGTATTCTGGTGCATTTTGGGGATGGCCAATACTTTTATTCAATCAGATTCATAGCCTATGTGTTGAAATGATGTGTTGATATTGAGGCAATGATTCCATGCAATGGCTTGGGCCCCCTGACTCCTTGGGCCCCTGGGCTTGGGCCCGGTAGGTCCGTGCAGTAATCCATCCCTGACTACCAGTGACAGTTGGCTGATGATAGCTGGCAGTGATATAATTTAGAATATCGAATAACCTGAAGCACATAGTGCTCTGTTCTTCATGGTTGGTGATATTAGTGACCTTCTAGCCTTCTACATTTGAGCAAGCACATTTTCATAGTTCATGGTGGCACAGTCTAGTTAGGTTATATTCTGAGGTGTGTCTTTCTGTTAGTCAGGTGATGGCACACATATTCTAAAAGAAACAGATTTTGGGCTATGTATCCAGTGGCAGATATGTGTGGACTGGTGAATGACCCATCACTAGAGACATATGCCAAATTTCTTGTTTTTGTCCATGAGAGAGTATGGAGATGAGGATCACAGATCAGCCAACGATTACATTGTTACAGTGCAGTTATTTTACAACAGAACTAAGCAGTTTGGCACAGGAACTGCTACAAATCCACCTGTAACAGTGAGCATCTGCAGCATGCTAAGATTCGCTACTAGAAATCATGTGAAGCAGGCAGGACTCAGTGTCTTCAGAAAAGACGTGGTAGACCATCTTCTGAACCTGCAGCAACACCTGCAACTGCATCAAGTCCATCTAGGGACTTTGTACACTTGTTCAGCAGCAGCTGCTGCCAGCATAGATAAGTGCTTCTTCTGTCAGAAGCAGACAAAAGAGTGTCTTCATGAGGTGTCCTCTTTCAATGCAGGCAACCAACCAAGAACTATAAGTAATATTTTGAAGTCAGTGACTTTTAACAGGTAGCCAGTGTAAAGATGCTAGGATGGGGGAAATATGTTCATATTTTTTTTGTGTGTGAGCAGCTGCCTTTTAAATAAGCTGTAAGCTCTTTAGACAGGTATTATTACAGCCAGCATAATAGCATTGCAATAACATTGCAATAGTCTATCCTTGAGATGACAAAACATTAATTTCTCGGCATCTGGTAAGGATAAGGACTTCCTTATCTTTGAAATGTTCCTTAAATGGTAAAATTAAGTTTTGGTGATCTGTTTTATGTGATTACTTAGTGCTAGGTCCTGGTCAATTATAACTCCCAGGTTTTTAACACTTGTGGATGAGGTCAGTGGAAGATCACTATATGAAGCCTGTGATGTGGATAGGATATCCCTCATCTTTTTAGAACCTAAAACCATGACTTCTGTTTTATCTGAGTTCAAAAGCAGGAAATTATTCGTCATCCATGTCTTTATATCTCTTATACATGTGTCAAGTTTGGCTAACGGGGTTAATTCATCAGGTTTTATAGAGAGGTATAGTTATGTATCATCTACTAAACAACAGGGGCCCCAGTACTGAGCCTTGAGGCACTCCATATTTTACCATAATCTGGGTAGATGGTTTATTATGGACCTGTACAAATTGTTGACGGTTAGGAAGGCATGATCTAAACCAAGCGAGTGCTGAGTCTTTGATGCCTATCAAATTTTCAAGCCTAAGTAGTATGTCATAGTCTATGGTGTCAAAGGCAGCGCTGAGGTCCAGGAGGACCAGTATCGATACAAGGCTAGGTTTTTTGAGGGAGGGCTTAATAACAGATGTCTTAAACGACTGTGGTACATGCCCTGATAGAATTATTTATAATCTAGAGCAAAACATTATCCAGGAAGGGGAGACCAGTCTTAAGAAGGTGAGTACAAATAGGGTTTAGTAGACTAGTTGTAGATTTTGATGAGGAAATTGTGGAGTGGAAGTGAGATCTAATATGTTGTGTATATGTAAATGAATAAAATGTTGTTTGAGGTCTCATCTGTGATTCTGTGATTTTGCTATCTTTCAGCAATGGAGTATGTGTATTTGGTGAAACTGATTGGTTATTGATCTTATCTCTAATTGTTTGACATATAATCATAATACTGACATACAATCATACTGTTGAAAATAAGAAAATAACTGTTTTGTGAACTTTATTCAACATAGCCAGTGATTTAGGCGAAATTTATGGTGTTAATTATAGTGAAATATACAATTTCACAAAAATAGGGTTAAAACAGGTTAAATAAAATGGAGACATAATTTTTCTCCATGTTCAATGACCTCTAAAGACAGTCCAACCACTCTCCAAAAATTAACATTTCAATCCCACAGAAACCACATAGGCCCCCTGACTATATGGGTTAAAGGAAAAATCACATGCAGCACTACTAATTAGGTATATTTGATCAAATGTCCCTGTGGGAAAGCATATGTAGGAAAAACACGCAGGGCTCTGAAGACAAGAATGTGAACACAGAAGCAACATCAGAAACAATCATGATAAGAGTCCCCTGGCGGTTCATTTAAACAAATATGGAGGTTCACAGGGATAGAACAAGTCAAAAACCACCGAAGAGGAGGGGACATAGACAGTCAGCTTTTAAAAAGAGAGGCTTTTTAGATCTACCACCAGGGAACTTTAGCCCCAAGAGGGCTTAATGAAGATTTTGTAATCAGACCTTTTCTGTAATATGAACTTGTAATATGGACTTTGAACAGAAAGTCTAATGAATGATTGAACTGTATATTTTTTCAAATCTGCATTTGTATACACTATAGATCTGTTTTGGTCTTATATAAAGTTCTACTAATGTTTCTTTTAATGTTCTTATGCATTTGTTTGGCATTAGTCACGCCACAAGCTTGCCTGCCATACCTGTAAGGGTTAATGAGTCACTGAGCTGGCTCCCCCCTATACTGTAGGCCAGGTGATTTAGACCATGTGCAATGCCTGTGTTTGCAGTGAATCTGAGGAAGAACAATCAAGGTCATAACGTCTTGCCAAACTATGAGAAAATAAAATCAAGAAAAGAAAATACCAAGGAGTGTGTGGACTTTTTCCTAAAAACTTTTGCTTGTTTTTGTCCTGTATCTGGGATTGTGCACAAAGTCCCTTTACAAGTTGTTAGAGAATGGAGCCATACACTTTTCTAAGAATCTCTGAATTTACCTGTATAGGTGTCACCAAGCCATATATAATTATTTTACAATCTCAGAGAATCATGTTTATTGGTTGCAAAAGAGTTTGGGGTAGATTGTGGAATGACAGCGGCAACATACTGTAGAATAGCATTCACAATTTATTGTAACATTGTAACATAATGTGTCACAAAAGAACAGTTAACATCGCTATAGAGTCAGGGACATCAGTATAACTTTACCCAATATAGCCTTTAACTTTTTCTTTTTGGGTAATCTTTGAACTATTGTACAGTTGAGTCACATTTCCTATTTGAAAACAGTGGCTAATCTTGCATACATTATTTGGGGACTTGCTGACTGCAGATTTAGAAACCGATATACTGTGGTTTGTTTATGAGGCACTTTGAAGCTTGCCTAGCAATGTCCATCAATAGGGGGAAGTGAATGGACAGTGTGAGCCACATGGCAATCCCATGTTTGAGGTGGGCTACACGCTTCACAATGACAGCAAAGAGTTATTATCAGACATTCACTAAGACTTATTACCCAGCACCAATCTATCTAATAAAAACTTTTGGAAGTGCCATTAATGATATGTTATAAAATATTATAAAATATACCCGACCGAGGACCGAATATTTTAAAACTAAATAAAGGAAAACCAAATATTGATCCTTCATTTAAATTTCCAGTATTATTGTTATGTGGTATATAGGAAGTGGAACCAAGTCAAGCAGCATGCGTGTCTTGCCGCAGAAAGCTGCGTTGTCTGATGGACAAAGCACATAACGATGACAACTCTTTGCTGTCATTGTGAAGCGTGTAGCCCACCTCACAATGATTCTGCCATTTTTATAGCTGTAACAGTAAGTGTTCACATTAATATAATGTTCCCCATACACAAAAAAATATTTGACAAATATTTTCACAATATATTTTGAAATATATGTACATATTCAAAATTGACAGAAAAAAAACAATTTTGACACTTAAAATATATTTCAATATATTTTTTCCAAATAAGTGCCCTTAACGACCCACACTCAGTCAGTCTCCATAGCTTAACATGGTAAAAGTCAATCCCCTACTAAGCATCTTTCCTAAACTGCTGTCCCACCCCTTTTAATTATAGTATAAACAGATTATTGAGAAAATTAAATTGAAACAGTGATGTATCGCTTAACCATCCATTTGGGTCCAGACCAAAGCAGAGTGTGTGCAGACTGGTATTTCTTATGATGGACCTGGGCCAGCTTCCCTGTGATGGACCTGGACCAAATTTTTTATGATGAGCCTGGACCAACATCCCTGCAATGGACCTGGACCAACTTCCCTGTGATGGACCTGGGTCAACTTCCTTATGATGGACCTGGACCGACTTCCCTGTGATGGACATGAAGCAACTTCTCTGTGTTGGGCCTGGACCAGCTTCACTGTGATGGGCCTGGACCAGCTTCACTGTGATGGGCCTGGACCAACTTCCTTATGATGGACCTTGACCAACTTCCCTGTGATGTACAGGGACAAACTTCCCTATAATGGACCTGGAATAAACAAAGCAGACAAAAATATTTTGTAGCTTATTGTATAAAGGTTTAAACATGACAAGTTTCTCAGAAATGTAGCAAAAAAAAAAAAACAGTCTAACGACAACTGACAGATTTGTATTGCCTATTAGCAAGCTATAAAGTCGGTCCTGGACCAACATTGTAATGACGGTCCTGGACAAACATGACAATGTACGGTCCTGGACAAACATGACAATGTGGGTCCTGGACCAACATTGTAATGACGGTCCTGGACCAACATTGTAATGACGGTACTGGACAAACATGACAATGTGGGTCCTGGACCAACATTGTAAAGACGGTCCAAGACCAACATGGCAACTTCGCTCCAGGACCATGTACACACAAAAGCTACTGCTTTAGCCTATTACCAAGCTACATTAGTAGTCCAAAAGTGTGCTCCTTAGCAAGTGAACTAACATAACACCAGCTTGGCACTTAACATAGTTGCATGCTGCACCTACCTATTAGCAAGCTAATTTGGTAGCATACATTTATGTTCCCTAGCCTAGCCTCTAACATAATAACAGCGGCACCAAGATTGCTACTTCAACTACTGTATCCCTTCGAAATAAGTTATTTAAAAGATGCATAGCCACTGAATTACCTATTAGGAAGCTAATGTATTACAGTAAATGTATGGTCCCTAGCCTGGCAGCTAACATTAGACAAACATGGAACCAAGTCAACTAAAACGAAAATAAAAAAAATCTAAGGTGCATATATTCAGATTCCACTCGGAATTACTTTATTTTACAACTATTTTACACACAAATATGCAAGGACCTACCTTTATTGAGATACAAGTTGGTGATCCACTGGTTGTTTCTGGAGGGAAATTTCAAAATGGCAATGGGAGAAGCAGAAGACTCACATTGATGACATCACAAGGCTGTGATTGGTTAAAGAGTTGTTGGTCCAGGACCGTCTTTAGAATGTTGGTCCAGGAACAACTCTTACTTAAACAAATCCAGGGTTGCCAGATTGGGCGGTTTCCCGCCCAATTGGGCGGTTTTGCCATCTATTTTGCGGGCAAAAATGGGTTTGGGCGGGTGTATAAAAATTGGGCTGGTTTCGGATCAGTTCGGCGGGTTTTTGTAGCCTTAACAGAGGCACTTCAGACCCTTCTTCCAGCGACCGTTTCTGGTCAGCAGGCAGCAGTCTCTCACTCAGTCACTCACACACCCTCTGGCTGACGTGCCCCCTTAAACTCACGACACTCTCAGCTCACGTCACCTTATGCATTCTAGCTATATAAATGGCATAGTGCATGGTATTTCCATAACCGCGAGATATGCGCTTCACAATGACGGCAATTAGTTGTTAGATATTCACAGCAGACAGTAAAGCCCAGCAGTAATTTATCCAAATTAACACATATGTCAAGTACCATTCATGATGTTGTCAAATATTGAAGTTGTGGGAAGTTTAAGCTGTATGTTTCTTTCGTCCCCCATGTCGTTTCATTTATCCCGGCCAGGAGGGACGAATGAAACAAAACGCACGTTCGATTTCTCCTTAAATAACTCCTGAATGGTTTTGTTCAGAGCTGAAAATGCAACGGTATTTGACAGAGGACAGATGTAGGTTGCTTGTGACAAAATATTAGCTTTCAGTGTTTTACGATGTCTTTGTAAATTACGTTTAATTAAAAAGTGTTTGAGTCCAGTTCTCCCCTACTCCGGCGCAGACCGCCCTTCAAACACACAGCTCGCGGGGTTTTCAAACTTAGCTAGCTGACAATGTCAATATGCCAAAGTGGGCAAAGAGCATTTTCTCATTACAGTCAATCTCTTCATGAGTGTGCACACTGCTGAAAGATTACCTACGAGACAGGATGGACTTACCCCTTCTTTCAGGGTTGATGGATGTGCGCAGGTCTTGCGCGAATGGCTTGACATAGGACTACGGCCCACGTTCCGTCCAGCCCGACAGTTGTTGAGGAAGTTTGACAAAGCCTACTAGAACTTTTTTATTATTTTTAGGCCTAATAACAATTGCTCAAAGCGATTTTCACGAAGGGCCTAGGGCCATAGGCCTATGTTTTTTGTGGAGATGGCCCGCCATGTATGAACGTTCTGCTTCTGCAAAGAGCGCACTGACACCCCTGTTCGTTCAACGCGACTTTCATGAAAACTCTAGGTTTAACTGCCTGTCAGGTAGGCCTACTAATTGTTCTAAATTACAGGTGTCAAACTCAAGTTTGCCTTTAGCCTATATCTGGCGTATGAAAATATTTTTTGCGTGTATAGAGTTGCCATGCATGAACGCACTGCTTCTGCAAAGAGCGCACTGACACTGTCCTAAATAGCCTATTCAGCGCGATTTTCATGAAAACTCTAGGCCTAACTGCCTGTCTCAGGGAATAGATAGCGCCTAGGTATTAATTAATTGTTCTAAATCACAGGTGTCAGACTCAAGTTTAACTCAAGCCTTTAGCCTACATTTGGGGTAGGCCTATGAAAATATTTTTTGTGTAGCCTAGAGTTGGCCCACCAGTTATGAACGCACTGCCTCTGCAAAGAGTCGACACCCCTGTTCTATAATCAATGCGATTTTCATCTAATGTTATACATGAATATGCATGTGTCATGTTGCTATTATAAATAATTGAAATGTTGTGCGTTAGGCTATTTTGTATGTTCATATAGCCTACTGAATGCTTTTGTTTGAAGCGTCTGACACAAACACTCATTGATAGTCTACGTTTAGCCTATTACATTATTTTCCGTAACATAAGCTTATAGAAGAATAGTCTGACGTCCGTGTAGCCTACTTTTGCGTTCATTTGATTGAATATTGTTTCTGAAATTGGATAGGCTAAGTCGAAAAATGGGTAATTTTAAAGCTTGTTAATGATTTCAATGTGTTCAAATGAGAAACAAGCAAAAGCAAATTTGGGCGGTTTTTTGTGCATTCTCGCGGTTTTTGACGAGGTTTTGGGCTGGAAAACCTTGCTGGCATCTGGCAACACTGAACAAATCACGGTCACCATGACGACACACCGAAGCCGTTATGAGCTATGTACAGACGCATTTGATAGACATTCGTAGCGCCCAATAAACGGCTCTGGGCATTCGTAAACCACGTTTCAAATACGAGAAAATCAATGTCTAGTTCCCAATGTCTCAATCTCAATGAGATGAGGTCTGACGTTAGCCAGGCTATGACAGGCCCCCAATTAAATACAGGTTAATTTCATAGTCACACAGGCAGAGGTTAACCTCACAAATACCTTCACAGTATGCACAACCATTTAAAATATCGCACCATATAGAAATACAAATTCATCAGGCCAAAGGCAATTACCACGGCAACCGTTATTTATAAAAGTAGCAACCCACACACCAAAGAGGAGCTTCTTAACAGTACAAAGGGCAAACAGTTAGCGGTGACAATACACCCCCCTAGAGGCCAAGCTCTCCCCCCTCCCAACAGTACACAATAAGAAAAGTAGTCCGGTATTGGTCGGGCAGCCCCCCTCCGACCAGTGCGAAAAAGTCCACAACAAGTCACTAAGGTCGGAGTCCAATAACTCATGCACACGATCGCCAACTGTACCAGCCAGCTCCCGTACACTGGAAGGCCGGCTCTCCTAGCCTGAGGTAAAGAGACGTATCATGTGGAGTTTATTTTTTCATTTTGGCAAGTATCCCTATAATAAGCAGGATAATCATCATAATGTTACA
This sequence comes from Alosa pseudoharengus, assembly GCF_046254945.1. Taxonomy (NCBI): domain Eukaryota; kingdom Metazoa; phylum Chordata; class Actinopteri; order Clupeiformes; family Clupeidae; genus Alosa; species Alosa pseudoharengus. Next base: position 12,507,405 of record NW_027468587.1, on the reverse strand, counting down.
GTTGATTTATAGCAGTCATAGATCAACCTACTTTCACCAGAAATGTTTGTTTAGTAGTCTTCATGCAATTATTGACACATTTAACAAAAAATGACTTGTCTCCACAATTACAATTCCGTCACAAAATGACTATAGGCATTAATGTTACTGTTTCAACCACGTCCTTGCTGAAGTAAAGTGTTAGTATTGGTATGCTGTTGTAACAAATATCCTATTAAAAACTGATGGGAAACTGAAAAGCATTTGAACATAGTTGAATATTGGGCGGGACATGTCGCCCTCAAAGTATAATATGATTATGGCCCTGACACACACACACACACACACACACCATCTTTTAACACGAGTTCACACACCAAAAAGCTCCGAGGCAGTTTGTTTAGAGGGTGTGAGCATGCCACTTGTATCTTAAGCTTATTAAAGGGAAACTTGGCAGGATTTCCCCCTCTGCTGGAGAAATTGTGCATTATGCTATTTCAAACTGTGGAAAAAGGTAATGATAAAGCACATGGATTTGTTTACAAGCTAGCAAAACGGTTAGCATAAGTTCGGCAGACAATGTGGATGTTAAGAATGGTAAGAAACACGATTTAACACAATTTAAAACGAGTTTCTTGTTTCTCACTTCTCTTTCCGGGACGGTAGTCTCAATGTTGCAAGGTTGGTTTTCCGCCTGGGGACGATAGGGGCAGCGGGAAAAGTCACCATTTTCACCGGAACAGGTCATTTAACCCAGTGTTTTTTTTTGTGCCACAGCACACTTTTGACACTTAAAATGTCCCACGGCACACTAACATCCTGTGTGAAGAAAAAATAAACATTCCATAGCCTAAAATTTCAAATAATACACAGATATGGCCTTATTATGGCTTCTATGCAAGACTCAATAAAACAAGAGCCCTCTGTTTCGTTTAGGTGACTATATCTAATTTAATTGTTGTTATGAACTGGATATGTGATGATTCTGTGAATACTGGATATGGGGCCCCCGTTGTACAATGCCTGCATACCACAAATAGTGCAATCATACAATCAATGATAGCATGTGGTTATAAATTCTTTGATGCAACAGTTGCTTTTTTTCTGGACCAGTGAGTGACATTTGGGTAATTTTCTGTGGCACACCTGATGATCTCTCACGGCACACTAGTGTGCCCCGGCACAGTGGTTGAAAAACACTGATTTAACCATCCAAATGATTTCTAAACGGGTTTATTACGTTGAAATAATTGCCAAGTTCTCCTTTAAGCAATTGGTATCCAATTGGGCCTACAACTAGCAGATAGACAATCTGTAAGCTTTATGGGGTCTGCAGATAGACAGTGTATTTGGTGTTGGCCAGCACCAGATAGGCTGTCTGTCTTTGAGGTTGGCCAGCAGCAGATAGCTCCTGTAATTAGGTCTGGCACCGCCCCCTGTGTCCTCAAAGACAGGGGTCTCCATGGAAACCAGCAAACACACAGGAGGAGCTGAGAAGAAAGGATGTGTAAATGGAGAGAGAGGAAACCCACATGTGAGACCTACAGTATATGATCATAACCATAACCATGATGGAGCAAGCTGGGTGTGTGAATCTACTGTGCAGTCTCACACTGTCTGTCTGCAACACACACACACACACACACACACACACACACACACACACACACACACGAACACACACACACACACACACACACACACACACACACAGCCACCTCCCTGCCCTCCCTCCACATGGAGAGACAGCATTCGTCCTACTGTAATTCAGTTAAATCCCCCACTCAGACCATTGTTCAAAAGTCAGCCATTATCTTGCTGACATGAAGCGCTTGGTATGATTGATCCCCCCACAGACCAGGTAGCCCTGTGAGACTGGGGGTTTTGGTATTGAGGGGTGATGATAGACGTCCTCCTCTCTCTGGGAAAGTAATGCAGACATGTACTCTAACTCTACATGCTCTCCCTGTCAGAAGCACATACAGTATGCACACTTGCATGGAGATATGAAAAGTTGGAGTGGCACTGTATGTGAAGATGCCAATCCTTTCACTCCACTCAGCTAATAAGAATTTTTTTCTGTGCTAATACGCTGCATATGGCAATAAAGGGCCATTTATTATTCAGTTAACCATGTCCAATTTCCTGCAGTTTCACTTCATAACATTTGGAGACTGCCCCATCAGCAGGAAACCACTGAATAGCAGTGTGTCCTCATCAGTATGTGTCTGTGTGTGTGCGCACATGTATGTGTGTGAAATCCTCACTGAATACCAACCCAGATTGCAAACTTAGGACGGCTCTGGACCTAACCTGGCAAATAATAATAATAATAATATTGTTATTATTGTTATTGATGTTGTTGTTGAAATGGTTGGATCCTATTCTGGTTTGCACATGGCCTAGCTTCAGGTGATGCCTCGGGGTGGAGTCCGTAGACTCTACATCTGCTCTCATACGTCAGCACACACACACACAAACACACATACACACACACACTTGGAGATACTCATGCATTTAACGACATCCTCGTTAAAAATGAGAAGCGAGAAGAGGAAGCAAGGTGTGAGAAGGAGCACCCAGAGGACCCATCCATATTGGTAAACCCCCAACCCCACCCTCACCACTGATGATAAAAAACGAACACACCAAAAGCAAAAATTAACGACAGTGTCTCACGTAGCCTTTCCTTCCCTCTTCAATCATCTGTACAGAAAACACGTCCTACAGGCATTAAAATAAGCATATCAATTATGTACCACACCTTAATTTCCTAGTCGGGCCCCTGATATTAACATGCCATCAGAACCACACACACCCCCATCCAAACACACACACACACACTGTTTTGTTAATAAAGCCCCTGCAAACATTAATATGGGTCCCTTCATCGGAGCTCTGTATCGGAGGTTTTAAAATGAGCTGCTTAGGGACGAGGGGTGGGCCGGCGTCCCAGATCACTCAGCCATAATTGCCCATGTTTGCTGTCTCCTCCGAGGTCGAATCACGGAATTCTCCGAGGTCCAATAAAAAGGCTGCCGCCGCCCCGGAGAGGAGGCGCTCATTTTTCACGTGCGATATTTTCATTTTTCTGCCTGCGCCGACAGCTGGCATTAGATTAAGAGCTAACCAGAGGTAAGCCCCCAGCAAATGGCAGAGTCTTGAAGGGCAAATGCCCCCCTGAATTCATCATACACAGAAGCCAAGAAGCAAACCTCCTACACCAAACACACACACACACATACACACCCGGCCCCATCTGACCACCCTTCTCCCTGTTCCCCTGACAGTACTGACCTTAAGGGTACTGTTTGAAAAATACTGCCCTGCCCCCTCCAAATACAGCCACACAAATACACACAGACGTGTACACACACAGGCATATGTCTAGCGTAAACACCAGCACTTGATCCACCCCAAATTTACTTAATATGCCAATACAATCTCATTCCGTTCCGTTGTGGTAGCCAGGAAGCCAGCTAAATGTAACCTCACCCACAAACTTTGAAGTCGGAAATTCAGTCTGGACTTGCTCCATTGACAAGCCTTTATAAAGCCAATAGAATCATCGGGGCGGCCTTTATACAATTTGATGAGCAACAGTGCCTATTTCATTCATGTGACCTGAACACCTGACTGTTCTCTGCAGGATTCACGGTAAGCTATTTCATTGCTGTGATTGGTTAGGTCTATCCAATTGTGTGCAGAGGCCTTTTCCCCCCTATATCAATTGAAATGTGCCCCAAAATCATGTGATGTCCCAATACAATGCTTCAGTTACAGACTAAAATTCATCATTTCATTTTTTTTAAAGATCCTGTGCATCTTTAATATCACAACTGAATCTCTTCTGAAGTGAGTAGCCTTCTCTATTATGCCAGGTATTACAATTTGCTCAGGGAGGACACAGTGTGGTCCAGATGTTTCAGGTATGATGGCAAGGTCCATGAAATGAAATTAACATATTCTTTGTGCACATTTGTGCAAGAATTTGGTCAGAGATTTTGTATTCCTGAGAAGCTGCCGCTGTTCACTCTCTAGAGAAGCTGCCCTCCTGTAGGAGCCTGGTGAGAAACTCTGCCAACACTCTATCAGACTGACTAATGTTTACAAGAGACTTAGTGCTCTCCTTCACAAAGAGGTGTGGAGCCTCCTGTGAGATGGGTTTCTGTGCATCTGTATCCACATGTGTGTCTGTGTGTGTGTGGCTCCTGTATGCATGAGGAGTAAACTCTGGTGTGTGTGTGTGTGTGTGTGTGTGTGTGTGTGTGTCTGTCTGTGTAGGAGGAGGAACATCAAACTCTTGTCTCCCAGGAGAAGTTATGCCAGGCGGCCCAATCCCTCACTGTGGCAGCTTCATACAAAGACATGCACCATGCACATCCCCAGTGGACAATAAATCAAACTGTCTACAGATATGCATCACGTTACCACAGACGCATACACACATGAACACGCACACCACACACACACACACACACACACACACAGTGCTGCATCCTACACTCCATAAGAAAGCCTATTTGTTCTGTTCTTTGTTTATTCAGTTCCAATCTATCTATCTATCTAGATAGTCTATCTATTTATGTATCTATAATCTATCTATCTATCTATCTAGATATATACAGTATCTATCTGCCTGTCCGTCTATCTATCTATCTATCTATCTATCTATCTATCTATCTAACTAACCATATGTCTTCTCTTGATTCTGGGCTCAGCAAATCTCCATAGACAGAAGCTCAGAATGCAAAACCAGATCCAACCCAAATGACCCAGCTTTGATCAGGTCCCAAAGTCCTCCCCGAGTCTGATGTTTTCCATGAGCCAGTGGACAGTAGAATAGTCACCAGTGATAAATCAGAGGAGGGGGCCTGTCCAGTGGGCCCTGGTGGGCAGTCAGTCAGCACTGTTAGCAGCACACGGACATGACTGGACAGGACTTACAATATCAGCTGAAGCTGAAGCTAGAGGTGATTAACATGGGATGTGAGAAAGAGAGACATAACGTGTATGTGAGTGTGTGTGAGTGTAATGAGATCAGAGGGGTTAAGAGATAAATGAGTACAGAACAATTCTTTCCATTTCCCATTTAAATTTTTAATCATGAAATCCAGTAATTTTTGCAGCAAGTGTGTGTGTGTGTGTGCGTGTGTGTGTGCTTGCACACGTGTGCCTGCGTGGGTATGTGCACATAGCATGGGTGTATGTTTGGGAGCGCATGAGTGTGTGTACAGTGCACTCACAGGCCTGTGTATGAACATTAACCTGCAAGAGTCCCCCTGTGGCTCCCAGAGCATCCTCAAAGCTGCTGATGGCAAAAACACAGGCGCCGCAGAGCCGACATTGCCTTTAGGGTCTGAAGCAACACGCACACACACACACACCACAATGTGCGTACAAACACACAAAGACACACACACCAAGAGGCCAAGGCCTCAGTCAGAGGAAAATCACTACAATGAATTCAAAACATGTATCCTCTCACATTTACAAAGGGGATGTTCAAGCAAAAGCAAGCACAAATGTGTTTATGTTCATATTCATTGTATTCTATTCCACTAACTATTCATGTCCACCTTCCAAAACTGTGTGGTATGGTGGTAGAGAGAGGAGGTAGTTGCATGTACAAAGTGCAAACATCAGCATATTCAGTGGCCCTCATGTGCCCTTGGAGTTTAGCTGGGATGATCCAAATATGGCATAAGTACTGCCCATGGGAGTATTACCCGTGGCCTGAGAGAAATCTGTCGGGGTGAGCACACCAGCAGCCAAAGGGGCCCCAAATATGACTAACGTCTCAGAGAAACCCACAAGCTTGTTTGGCGGCGGGGGGGCAGAGCTGAAGGTCACACAGCACAGGGGCCTATTAGGGGCCCACAGACCCTAGAGGCGGTGTCAGGGAGCGGGGAACTGGCATCTGCCCACCAGGCCATGCCATCCAGGCCTCAAGGCAGACTGCTGAGCTGTGTGTACGCGCGCGCGTGTGTGTGTGTGTGTGTGAGAGAAGAGTGCTGCTGACCCACATGCCCTGAAACCCTCACCGGTACACAGGTGAACTTAAAACACTGACTAATGGGTGTGTGTGTGTGACTGTGTGTGTGTGTGTGTCTGTCTGTCTGGCCCTTGGAAATTGTAACAATGCAATTAAGTATAGCGTAAGGTCAGACAACCAGTATACAGGTAAAGGCAGAACAGCTGATGAAGATTCTCAGTCATTTTGGTGCATTTCTCAGATCAGAATTCAAATTCTCAAAACTACTATTTCAACCTTCACATTAACTAGTCACTTGTGCACATTATAGATGCAATGTGTCACTACTTCAAACAAATAGCAAATGCTTTCACCAATCCAAACAATTGCTTGTGCAAAATTGTCTGTTGTTATCAGTTGTAACCCATATAATTTTGCAGTCTGGTCTTTTTTCCCCTGCATTCCAGTATGGCAATTAATTAGTTTTGAGAAATGCACTTACTGTTGTGCAAATGTTAATGATGATTCGAGAAATGCCAAAAAACTGTGAATGGTGTACTGTAATTAGATTATAGCAACGGTGAACTAAGACATCAAATGAATTCCGCCCAGCAAGTTTTAATGTTACAGTAAACATGCTGGTTTGCAAGTACTCTAGTGTGAGATGACAGACACCAGCGCCTCCAGATGCTAAAATGTCTCCACTATGTGGTAATCCTGGGGCAAATAAAAAGACACATTTAGCGATTAAATTTGATTATGTTGTACAGCATTTAACCATTAAATTTCATTGTGTTGTAATGACCTTTAGAGGGTTCCAGTCTGCAGCAGGAGCAATCTGCCTCGCGGAGCCAAAGAGAAACCTCTCATACTGGCTCTGTTAGCCCTCTCATCAATAACCTTAAGCAATTCAGATGTGCTGAGAGCCTCAGGTAGGATTATCCTAAGAGGAACATATCTGAATACCAATCGCTCATCCTGAATAAGAATATTACACAAACAGGTTAGCAGCACACCGCTGCTTGGGAAGTGTTAGGCTTGATGCATGAGAAGCAGAGTTGGCTTTGGCAGACTCTATTGTTTTAGGCTATGATAAATGGAGGGGTTACCTGACGGTTGTGGATGCAAATGAAACCGTGCGCATCAGCCAGGCATGCTTTTGACAGCAGGACAGATTCAATTTAGCATTCAGACATTTTGCCTACATCTGTCGGTAGTGTGCTCAGTGCATGAATTCAGCTCTATGATCTTGATCAAATGTGCGCTGTGCATTTAGGCCAGTGATTGAACTGCTGTGTTATGTGTATGTGTGTGTCGGTATACAGTGACAGGCACCTGCGTTGATGGAGAAATTGGAAATGTGAGCTGCCTGTAGTGATGCATGAGTCATTTAGGGTAGGTGTATCAAGAAAAGTGATTTCTTGTAAGTCATGTCTTTTACATGCATGCATACAGTACATACTTCTGATGTGAGTAGTCATTCATGCATCGTACACTTTAACTGGTGAATGGGAAAAGTGCATCAGTGTCACCACTTCTTGCTGTTTTTATTTACACAATATTACAATATACAATATATTTTCCATTTCATGAATATTGTTTGAAAAACTGTAAAAACATTTTGATGGACAACTAGATATAGCCCATAATATGGTTAGTGTGTGTGTGTGTGTGTGTGCTTATTTGTCTCTGTGTATATGTACACATGTGTGTGTCTGTGTGTGTGTGTTCTCACACACATACTGCACATTCTCGAGAGGATGAACCAAATATAAGGGAAAATTGTGTGCGTGTGTCTGTGCGTGTGTGTGGTACTGTGTGTGTGTGTGTGTGTCTCTACGGCCCACTCATACGGCCTGTGTGAGAGAGTGCATTGCGGAGTGTATGGCGGAGTGCATCGCGTGTGAGCTGGTCCGTCTGCTTGTCAGCTCTAATTGACTGGCGCTCCCCGCAGTGCTCCAAATGTAACATTATTTCAGCAGAGGAGCGGTATGTGGACGCATGAGGCAGGGCGCCTTCGGGGATCGTCGCCGCGGAAACAGCTCTGGAAACAGGATAAAGCCAGGGCACGCTTAAAATTCTGACACCTTCCCTGCTGTAAAGAGGGTCTCCGGTGCCACTAGGGGCTCCGTAAACGACTTCAGCAGATGCTCCCAGTAAACGGCGAGCAGGGAAGAACCTGACAGGACTGCACAATGGAAAATCCATTTGCGGCCAGTTAGGCCCACTATGTGGTATCTGCTCCGCAGGACAGGAGGGCACTGTGTCTTCATAATGATAGCTGTCCTGTTTCAGCCAACACCATCTCAAGAGTTCTACACTATATCACACATACTGCAGCTGTCTGAGGGGGAAAAAAAGAACAATAAAATTATACAGTGTGTAGCTTGAGGAGGTAGTTGTTGGTTTACAAGCAGGATCACAAAAGACAAGTCACAACAAACAGCACTCAGTCTCATCCAAAACTAAAATGGTGTAAAAGATTGCAAGAGAGAAATTACTTTTAGAAAATGTTAAAGGAAGTAAAACTAAGCTCAGCTTGAACTTGAACTGTTCCACCTGATCTTTTCCCAAGATATAGCAACACATCTAAAGAACAGCACCACCAGTCCACAATTTGTCCTGCAAGTTGGATGAATGGTGCATGAGTACACAACACGGAAGGCCATGGCCACAAAGTACCATAACATGTGCCACACTCACAATACCTAATACAGAAAACCATACTGGTTACTACATACCAGAGCCATATATGGGTATCTTTATATGGCTCTGCTACATACATACTAGTACATGTACTACATACTTGAATGTGCACTAACAGCTTCTAGGAAGAGAAAAGTCCATTACTCCAAAAATGCTTTCTCGTTTCTATTGAACAATACTGTACTTGAATATTGGCATAAGATGTCAACCAGATTCATTAAAGGACCAGTATGTAGGAAATAATGAAAAAAAAACTGTAACTATTCCAAAAATGATCACCATATGTTGTCAGAGAGTAAGGAAACACGATGAATTGAAGTAATGGCTTATTTGACAACATTACTCTAACCTGTAAAACCCCGTAAAACCAAGGAAAAAAAATGAGTTAAGGCCTATTCACACAAAGAACGATAACTATAACGATAACTATAACCACAACGATAAAATCGTTCACACTGAACAACGATAAGCAAAGTCTCTCCTTGTGTTAATGAATGTGACGGTTAAAATTTGATGGGTTCTGATTGGCTATTAGCTTTTTATCGTTCTGAAAATCGCTCTGAAAGTGATCCCCAACAATGTTGTTCTTCATGTCGTTATCGTTATAGTTTATGTGTGAACGTCGTCATTCATATTAACGAGAACGATATTTATTTATAGTTATCGTTATCGTTCTTGGTGTGAATAGGCCTTTACGGGGCAGAATCTCTTGAATTTTCGTTTATGTTTTGAACGATTCATTCTAGAATAGCATATTAATAATGGGCTAGCGCGTCCTCCTATTTGGGTTGCCAAATTAGCAAAGGCCAACTGTCAACAGCTGTCAGTTGTAGTCATGAACGCCTACGAGAGGCAGGCAAATTTCCAAAATAAACAAGAAAAAAAAAATAAAACAAGAAACAAATTAAGTGGACATCGGAGGAGCTTCCTGAGATGGTGACGTCTTCGTGAAACGAAGAATCAAGTCTGACGCCGAGCTGGACATATTTCTCCACGACAGGTAGCCTATGCTAAACTTCATCTGCATCACTAACTTCAGCTAAATATGTTACGTTGGTTAGAGAGGTATTTTTTGTTTTCACTCTTTCTGTAATGTGTAGCTGGGTCATGGTTGGAGAAACGTTAAAGCACTAACGTTAGCTAAGTCTTCATTACATCTGGCAACCCAGAAGAGGCTCGCGTCTGGTAGTCTTGAGAACGTTCACCAGTGTTTTTATTTTGGCCTACAGAACGTTCGGTAACAATCCTACAAATCGCACCTTTAAGGATACAGAGGGCTGTGTTGGCATGTCCTGCTAACTTGAAGAGTCTTGTGTCAATCCTTTACAACTAACTGAAGTCAGACTTGGAAGAATTTTTGATAGCAGACATTGGAATTGAGTGCTTTGGGTGGAGGACTATGGATTTATACCAACATGATGATAAGATAATATATACTGTACTGTATGTTTTGACTCAGATGATGACCATTCGCCTGGCTTTCATTCCGACAGTCTGGCTTTCGAGGCCTCTGTCAGGATCTAGGTTGAGTGTATTTCATGCCGAAAAAAAATTCCCCCTCTGCATTTGACCCATCCGTGGTTAGTATACACACACACACACACAATAGGAGCAGTGAGCTCACCAGAAGCACACACACTAGGAGCATATGCACACGGAGCAGTGGGCAGCCCTGTTTACGGCACTCGGGGAGTAGTTTGGGGTTAGGTGCCTTGCTCAAGGGCACATGATATGTGACTGTGGCCATGGGAGGGTGCTGCTCAATCATACCCCCACCCACAACCATATTGGACAGGTTTGAGGTTTCCAAACTTTTGGAGGACAGTGCAGAGAAGAAGAAAAGTTACATGCACATAAACTTGTGTTTGCCAGGGGCGCAAGATTTTTCCAGAGCTCTTGCTATTTTCTGTGGAACTCCCACTGGAAGGAAATTGAGGCTGCAAGGCTATTTGCTGGCTGTCAGTTAAAATGGATGTGGTGTCAGTCTCTGGCAAAATGGCTGAGAGCTGAGTCCAGACTGAAATAAAATGACACTGCACTGCACAGGCTGCTGTGCACCGAAGCAAATAGAAAAACAAATCAAGGGAATTGAAATCTAAACTGTGGCAGTTTATCAGAGGACAGGAGATTTGTGCTCTTGTGCGCAGACCTACTTTGTTTATACACTGACACCTCACAGACAGGCAGGAGTAAATCTGACCATCTCAAAGACAAATCAAAAGCCACAGTGCAAGAACTGCAACTTTTCTTTCTCAGAAACATCTTGGGAGAAGTTTCTAGTCTATTGCATTTCCATTCTATGACTTCTATTTTCAAAAAAATATTTTAGGAAGTCTAGAAAGCACCTCAATAAAACGATTTAAAAGGACAGCAAACCAGATAGCAATTAGTGCTAAAAATAACTCCTCCAGATCTCGGAGGATTGATGGGTATTTGATACACGTTCCTCAAGGACAAATTGAGCGAGTGCTTGTGTGGACTGTGAGTTGTGGTGGGGAGTGGAGTGGCGCGGCGCGGCACGGCACAGAATGTCGGCGGCTAACGCATATCTGTCATACCGACAGAAGCGAGGCGATTTCCCAGGAGACGCCAGAGAGGCCTCATCAAATGATGCGATGTTCCCTCACGCCGGCTCTCTCCTTGTGTACCTAAAAGCTCTGAAGCTCATTCGTCTTCAAAATAACACAATCTCTCTTTCCCTAGCAGGCATGTTCCCAACAACCTCCATTCATTCTTTCTCTCTCTCCCTCGCTTTCTCTCCTCTCTCCTTCTCTCTCTCTGTCCTCTGGACCATCTCCCAGTCTAGTCTGTAGTTGTATGATTAAACCATCTTTTGTCAGCCTTGTTCTAAATGTTCTCATAAATTACGCTCTGAAACTTTCTTTCTGGCCATTGCTCTACGTCATGACCCAAGCAGTGGTTCACTTTGAAGTATTAAAAGCCCAGCTCGAATATATGCCTGAGGACAACCGGGAATCCAAAACAGAGATGACACAACTTTGTCCTCAAAACATGTATACTTTGTGTGACTTTCAGGTGAGTCTTAAAAAAGGTTACCTGCTTTGGAATCACTCACATCCAGCTTTTCTGTTGGTCATTTGTGTTCCAGGGACATATTTACGTATTTAGATGACCTGATGGTTCCACAGAGTGTTTAATCAGACACATGGATTTTGGCTACTTAACCTTTTTATACCTCTCTCTATAATTTTGAAAGCAGATCACGCTAACCTCCATTCACCCTCAAGGGGGGAGACGGTCATGACTCTGCAATCTCATTACCCAGAGGCCTCCGGTGGAGGTCATAGGCACATGGAGAGGAAGTCCTCTTCATCTTCATTGCCTGCCTTAATAGCCAGATTACATATCAATCAAGGGTTGCATGGGCATCACAGACAGTGGGGTCAGTATGACATTAGGGTAAACCAATTATTAAACAAGATTGACTCCTGTACTCTGAATGTGGGAGAGATTAGGGCCAAAGTGGAAAAAGAAGAAATAGGACAAATGCTGATTATTCACATAGAAACACAAGCTGATTCCACCCTCGTATCTTAAGAGTATGGGAGAAGATCATATTTCGTTTTTCCAGGTTGCAGTTTTCCTCGCTGTACTGCATGACTGTTGAAAGACTGGCTGTAAATCTGCGCGGCGGAAGTTGTAAAAACTACCTGCCATGACTTTGACCTCGTATTTCATCTTTTCACTTTTTTTTCCCTCTCTGCCCGACCATTTTTGGCCATTTGCTGTGGCTGTAATATTGATCTACGAGTGCAGTGATTGGACATCAGGATAAATGATCTGAGGAGGGGTGGGGGTGGAGTGGGGGATACTCCCAAGGTGCGTTTCCTGACACATCTGTAGATTACGTTCTGCCAGGCCTCCATCATGCTGCTCTCCCTGTGACTCCACGTACAGCCTCCCAGTGAGGAGGAGAGGGGATAGGAGGTCATTTTGAGAGGAACCCCCACACACACACACACACACCGGAAACACTCTGCAATTACTCGGGACTGGCAGGCAGCAGAGGGCACTGGGGACCAGTTTGACTTAGCACATTAAAGAATTCATGAAATGAGCCCGCACCACACTGGCCAGACATCCCAATATGACTTTCTACGCCTCGAGCCTCTCTCTCTCTCTCTCTCTCTCTCTCCCACCCAAAATGGCATTCAGTCCTATTCAGCCTGACATTGATCTATCCTTGAGTCTTTAGCTCCGGGTGCTAAAGCCAGACCCGGGTCTCCCTCAGTGACTAAAAAGAGCAATGCGTGTGTATGAATCTTGTAATGACTTTCCTTGTCTGTGCACATGTTGTGCTGTAAATTGACTGGTGTGGAGTTCAGCACAAGCACACACACACACAGGCAAACACAGACACACACAGATACTCACACTAATGAAAACCTCATGAACACTTGAAGAAAATCATTTAATGAAAATCATTCAGTAACCTTGCACATGTTCTGATGAACTAATGGCTTCATTAGACGTAATTCAGTGAGTCCATTTATGCTTTTCGCCTTGGTGTGTTAACCGTATGACGTGTGCAGGCACCATACAATCTCTTCATAATAGCAGACAAGAAACCTGTTTACCGGACAATTGTGTGAACTGTGTCAGCCACTGAGAGATAGTGTAGTTAGTTCATTCAGGTTGAGTTCATTCAGTTCTTTCCAAATGGAGGCAGAGAAGAAGGTGGAGAGGTGAGCAGCCAAGGCTCTTGTGGTTGCATTTGTTGTTGAACCTAGAGATACAGTACTGTGCAAAGACTTTAGACACGTTTAAAACAATGCTGTTATGATGCTATCTGAATGACAGGGGAGGCATTTACTTATCAATCAGCCACATATAATAACAATAATAATAATAATAATAATAATAATAATAAATAATATATCAGTGTCTGATATGAACCCAAAGAACTGCCCACTCTGAGATGCAACTGGTCCTGATACGCTAAGGATCGCCAGGCAGCTGTCATCTTCCATTTGGGAAGTAGAGGACGGAGGGTTGAAATTACAGAGAGGGGGTTGCTTGTGGTAAAACACATAAGGCCTTGAAAGGCATGTAAATTATAAAGGAGGCAATCTGATGGTGAGAAACTGACTGCTACTCCATTGGCTGGCTTTCCGAAAGACATGCACTGTTATTAAATACAGAGAACGGGTGTAGAGAAGGATAACTTGTCTCAGGCGTCACTCTTGAGAATTATTGAAGTGAAGAGTTGTGGCTTTTGTGAATTGTTATTTAAGCCCTACTCCACAAGGATCATCCATAAAATATTAATTTTATTCTGGTTTATGATTTGTCATCTATTAAACAAAGAGTAACTGAACCTGCTTAACTGACCCTCGGGTATGGGATAACAGGACCTAGCTGGGAGATAAGATTACTCAGACCTTGTTTTAACATACTTCATGTTTTAATCTGGTGTTTACTTTGATTAGAGCTGTGCTGGTGTATAGGCGTACTCTTTCCCACCCATACCACCTGATGTCATAGCTCTGGGTACAACATGACCCGGGTGGTGTGACTCCAGTGAGAGCTCCTGATTCATTTAAAAAGGGAAAACAAGTCAGACCTCAGATCATGGACCCAGGTCGAGTACCAATAGACATGACTGAGTAAATGCATGTATATAAATACAGCAGTGCCTTGTTTAGATAAAGCAGTGTTGTCAAGAGCTGACTGTTTGGGGTGTTCTATTAGAGTGGCTAAGTGATGAGACAGATATTTTCCCTTTGGGTTGTGAACCTGTCAGAATAATGACACATCAGATTCACTCTGACTTCACACTAACTAGTACTATGTGGTTATGTCATGAACTGATGAAGTAGGCCTGGTATAAGTCTGATACACAGTATCAAAAGTGTAATGTGCTGTTAATGTGCAGTCATTATGGTGTTTAAGGGTTAACTTAGTTCAGTCTTAATATCTCTGCTTATGATTCAATTAGACCATTAAACCTGATGAAACACCTAGATGCACTTTACTCCAACGCCATTCTGTAAATCATGGAGTATAGTAAACTACAGCTTGGTTGTGTATTTTACTAGATTTCACATGGTATGAACATCTACAGTAGTTATAGACAGTGTGCTCTCATTCCACATGTGGCATCCCCTGTCCAGTTATTACACAGCATCAGGGAGCTCACTGATGCAACACTCCCACCTAGTGGTAGTTATGCATGCAAACCCATAAATGAGCTTGGTGTTTGGGGTGGATTTCTGTCAAGTACTATATCACTTTTTCTCTGAATGAGTATGTATATAATTGAGATACAAATCCTGTATGCTATTTATGTATAGTTATTTTCTGTAATGTGAAGATTCAAGAAGCCACAAAGCACGCATGTTTATAGCAAATTCATGTACAAAGTGTGAATGATGTGAGGTGAATTTGAATAAACCAATCACATGCAACCAGTGTTAAATTTTGATCTATCTATCTATCTCTTATTAATTAACTTCGGCCCTACTCTGCCCACTTTGTGCGTCTGATTTCGCTCTGGCCACAGATCTTACAAGACCTCATGCCACACGTCAACTTCTTTGCTTCCTCCTATCATAATTTAATTATTAAATATGAGATGAACAGTATCTATTCATTTTGTACAGTTTAGTTTATATCAAATATCAACTCTTTACATACTCTTTACTCTGCTAAAAGCCATAAGGTTAAGTGATGAGGTTAGGAGCAGCAGTTATAATAATAATAATAATATATTTTTTATTTATATAGCACTTTTCAAGCACAGAGCACAAAGTACTTTACAGAGAAACAAGAAACCAAACAATAGTAGTAATAATAACCCTCTACTGCACAACGTTACCCTTTGGCAAAACAAAGTTTATTAAAGCCCCATGTCCAGTGTATGCCTCTTTAAATGATCAGAATAGTGAAAAAAACATCCAATCACAATCTAGTGTGGTTTGGGTGCCACTATCATGCATTATTTGAAGGCGGTACTTCCTTTTCTGATCGGCAGTCGCTGGAACACATGGCGTGACAAGAAGGTAAGATCATTTGCATTATTAATGTTCAGGGATGCAAACACACGTGTGGTGAAAAAAGAGAGAAACACAACCCCCACCACCCCCCCCCCCCCCCAAAAAAAAATAAATAAAAAAATCCAGTCTAAGATAGGCCCAGAAATCTATCTATATGGATATAAAAGCATTATCATTGTTATGGTCTGCACATCAGTGGACTGCTTTACTAATACAAAAATGCTAACTATTGCAATGATGTTGCATTACTCAGCATGGATGCACGGTGCTTGCATGAGAAATACTTTCCAAAACAACAGTAGGCTAATTGTAAGGATGCCATTTAGGGGCATAAATCACAAGTTTCATCACGATTCGATACAATATTGATTCTTTAAGCCAATAATTTGATTATTTTCGATTCTTTAAAAATTGTAGCGATTTGATGTGTTACTTGGGTCTGTTGTCCATAGGAAATGATAGATTTTGGTTAATTTTCATGGATTCAAAAATGGCAAATATTATAGGCTTAATTATAGGCCAAAAACTGAACATTGACTCTGGAATCAGGTAGGTTACAGTTTGTTCTCTTTTCCTCCCCTAAAACCTTCTGTTACTAGCTAGATGCTTTTGAATTTAACATGGTTTAAACTCTTACTGTATGTTGCAGTAGAAGTGAAAGGAAACTAGCCTATTTGGAATATTCTGTAGACCTGCTGTTCCTTTTATGAGAACAATTTAACTGACTGAACAAGTTTTTATTAGGCTATTGAATGCTTAAAAAGTGAATGCTATATACTTCATTTACCATTAGCTAGATTAGAGTGGTTCTATTGTCATCTACATGTCAATGCAGTGTTTTGTTGGCTGTTCAAAGCATTTCACGTTCATCACTCGTGGTGTGTGGCCTATGTCTGGAGTGATCGCTGTCCCTTTAAATGTCTGAGACTTTAAATTACGCCTACCTCCGTGCTGTTTTTGTTGATGGATGGCGCCGTCTTTGATTCAGTTTTCCTACCATTTTAATAAATGACACACGCAATTGCGTGGTTAAAGTAAGGAATTGTTTTCACTCGTTTTCTTGCCATTCCCACATAACATACTAGGCCTAAAAATTGTCTGTTACTGTCTAGTTCGAACTTCGTTACTGACAGGCGGGATAGCCTAATTTTATTATTGTACGGTTCTGGATGATCAGTCAGATGGCAGTGCCAAAGTCAGCTGAAGGAAAGCTTAGGCTACACACTAATCAAGTCCACGGCGTGTTAAAACTTCCAGCTGTACTGCGGAGGTAAGATAGCGCGAGTTCCGGAGTGAGTGTAGCGTATATTTTAAGTATAAGTATATAAGTATATATACTCTTTTGATCCCGTGAGGGAAAATTTGGTTTCTGCATTTATCCCAATCCGTGAAATAGTGAAACACACACAGCACACAGTGTACACACAGTGAGGTGAAGCACACACTAATCCCGGCGCAGTGAGCTGCCTGCATCAACAGCGGCGCTCGGGGAGCAGTGAGGGGTTAGGTGCCTTGCTCAAGGGCACTTCAGCCGCGCCTACTGGTCGGGGTTCGAACCGGCAACCCTCCGGTTACAGGTCGAAGTGCTAACCAGTAGGCCACGGCTGCCATTTTCTTAGCTGCTATCAGAACAATAGGCTACCGCTCCTTTGCTACATGATCAAGTATTATCAGATGAGTAGGGGTTATCAGAAGCACCGCACATTAACCAGCAGGCCCATATGAGAATCACTCTGGTTCCTCTGGTAGCCTGCGGTAGATGACGTGAAAAAAGCTAGAGTCGCCGGAAAGCATCCCTGATGATCAGACCCCCGACCCCCCCAAAAAAAAAACTCTTCGGATCTGCACGATTCACACAAGTCACCCAAACTGACGTGAAAAAAGTGTGAGGCGCCGAAAAACGCGCTGTTTGCATCCCTGAAGGCTATAGATCAGGAGAGCAAAAGAAAGAGGTTTCAACTACTAGGCTATTTCATTCATATTTTCTTATTTCAGAAAAATCCTGCCAAGCCACTCATGTACTTGATGAACTTGAACAGTGTTGCATATGTCTCTTCGGCCACCCGGATGTTTTGGAGCCACAGTAGCCACATTGAGCAGGTTACAGATGTGATGCCTCTCGGAAGGTGGGAGGCCATTAAAAATGTCTCCATTTCAATGTCAACAGTGGTCAGCCCACACGAGATATGCCAAACTATGATGAGCTCTACACAATTCGGCCTCTCCTTAATCACATTTTACCTACTGTAAGCTGAAAGATCTTCCAATGCAGGAGACCTTATGTGTGGATGAGCAGATGGTGCCATTCAAAGGCAAAAGTACAATAAAACAATACCTACCCAAAAAGCCAAAGAAGAGGGGATACAAAGTTCTCGTCTTTTGTGGATGAGATAGCATTCCACACAATTTGGAGGTGTATGTGGGAGTTACCAGACGTAGGAGCAAGTGGGAACATGGTATTGCGCCTGGCAGAACCAATTCCTAAAAATAAAAATGTCAAGGTTTTCTCTGGTTTGGTTTACCTCTGTCCCATTGATGTTCGTGTTGGCCCAGCAAGGCATCCATTGTGTAGATACGGTGTGCTTGAACCGCTTGCCAGGTAGTTCTATGGTGAAGGATGAGGACCTAAGAAGGTCTGGCTGTGGGTCCTTACACGACAATAGGTCAGTTACCCTCCTCAGTACCTATGTAGGAGCACAGCATGTGTCCCAGGTGACCGATGGGACAAAGAGCAAAAAAAAAAAATCATTGAGGCCCCACGTCCTGCAACCGTGTCCACATATAATCAGCATATGGGAGGTGTTGACTAGCTGGATTCGCTGATTGCCTTGTATCGCACAAACATAAGGTCAAAAAAGTGGTACCACCGCCTTGGCTTCCACATGATTGACCTGGTGGTGGTGACATGCTGGCTCATCTACCGGCGGGATTGTGCTGACAATGGAATGACGGGAAACGACCACATGCGACTGTATGCCTTCAAGTCACAGATTGCACACAGTCTCCGCAAATACCAAAAAGATGGAAGAAAAAGAGGGTGACCCAGTGGTGGAATGTCGCATCAGTACGAGGAGAAGAGGAAGAAGCAGGGACCCACGGCTCCCATCCCCAACCAAGACATCCGCTTGGACAAAACCTCCCACTGGCCAATGATGTGAGAAAAAGGGAAGATGTAGGGTTCCTGGGTGCACAGGAACACCCAAAGTTGTGTGCAGAAAGTGTAATGTGCACCTCTGCTGTACTACGCAAAGTATTTGTTTTGTTACATTTCACACTGAATAAAATAAGAATATTAGGCCTACATGATGAATAATCCATGTGTCACACCGTGTTACAAGTGTTACTTTTTTACTTAGTTGTATGATAATGTCATAGAATTGTAATGTTATACTGCTTTCTAAGCATTGTCTATTGCTCTGTTAATGAATCATTGTCTGTATGATTTTATACCTAAAATTATTTGGGGGGTGGCAAGAAAAATGTTTTATCAATAAAAATGTCCCAAATTTAAGCAAGAAATGAACTGGAATATTTTATATCATGCAAAACCAACTTTTGTGCAGTAGAGGGTTAATAATAATAATAATAATTACCAAACACAAACTTAACTCAATATAAGAAACAAAAGGGAAAATATACAGTACCCAAAGCAAAACAAACAAACAAAAATGATAATAATAATAATGATAATAATATATTAGCAGAAACATAAGTGGAATCACTCACTAATTAACCAACAAAGGACAACTAACACAGGACATAACCGTATAACCCGAATCAGAAGTGTAGTATTTCCAGATGAAGAGCCCTCACCATCCTTTATACATTTCAATTTTGTCTCTTTTGTCAAGCTCCTTTATCATGTCATACTCAAATCTGCCTGCATGTACATCAGTTTTAAAGGATGTTGGTATAATCTCGAAATAGTGATCCCAGATCCCAGCCTTGTTTGCTCCGAACCCAAACACTCTGACCTGAAAGGAGAGGATATGTCATTTACTTTTGAATATTTTGGAGGCACGGTGTTTGCACTTCATCATTGTCTGGTTTAATAAAAAAAAAAACTTGTTCTGAAATCCAAAATGATACTATTTTAATCACTAGTGAGGTGTCAGAAAATATAACAAACAGATCAGTTCTTAACTAGTGCAATGCCGTTCAAACATGCTATTCCTGTAGAAAACCTGTAGCCCAATTACATACCCGCAGGTAGGCCAGCTAAGCATAAACAGCTGTTCTGAGTTAAGGCTATATGTTTATAACCTGACTCGCCAGATGAATTTCGTTCCGCTTAGCTCCACTCACATCCATCTGTGATCGCTTCCGTTGGGAGTGATTTCGGCACCAGATTTTATGGTAGAGCAAATCTAGACGCAGGGCGGGGAGTTTCATAGATGTGACGTAGCAGAGAAGCGACTGTAAGACTGTTTTGATTCAGACAACAATGGCGGATCGCATCGAGGAAGCAAGCGTCAACATTGATGCTGCTATTTCATCCGTGTTGTCCAATCTATCCAATATTTTTGCATTAAAAGAACATCAGAGAACGGCTCTGAAGGCTTTTGTTGCTGATGACGGACAAGTGGCTCATCCAATCATATGCAAGGATTTTTGATAAGACCCAGCCTTCTGAAACACCTCTCCAATGGAGCGATACCAGATGGATGAGTGTGGAGCTAGGCAGAACGAAATTCATCTGGCGAGAGTCAGGTTAATATGTTTAGCCTATTGAATAACTTGATGATAGAGTAGACAAACCATTTTGTGAAATGATGCATCATATGACATTTGCAACAATGTGACTCAAAAACAATGTCTGGTAGCTTATAAGTGACATCATGCTCTGTCTGCCACTCGTTGTCTATAACTGATCAAAATTATATATGTCTAAGCTTTGAGTTAAGCTTTGAGTATATATTTAGCCTATTTACAGGGCAGCTGTGGCCTACTGGTTAGCACTTTGGACTTGTAACCGGAGGGTTGCCGGTTCGAACCCCGACCAGTAGGAGCCCTTGAGCAAGGCTAACCTAAACCCTCGCTGCTCCCCGAGCACCAGCTCACTGAGTCAGGATTAGTGTGTGCTTCACCTCACTGTGTGTGCTGAGTGTGTTCACTCACAGGATCAAAAGAGTATATATACTTAGGGCCCGTCCTAATACCTCCCCTTCCCCTAGATTTTTGCCCTAACCCTTGTTTTTGCACGTGCACGTGTAGGGGTAGGGTGTCCCATTACTTTAGGGAGCAAGGGGAAGTGCTATTTTCCCCTTAAAATCAACCCTCAAAACATAGCCAGGACCGATGCAGGCTTAAAACGAAGTGGGAGATGAAATTACCCAGGATACCGGGCGAGCTCAGCGAGCCATCCAAATTTGTCAACCAAGATGGCTGACACCGCTGGAAAGGAACAATTGCATTGCTCATATATTTTCGCAAATAAGCATATTAAAATTTTGAAATATGTTGGAATATGTTAGTTTGATGCACATCCAAAGGACTGTTGAGTTTTGAACACTACTGTTAGAAAATATCTCACAAAGCTATCTGACGATGTTCATGATATCTGCTGAATGCTTTGAGAGAGTCTGCCCATCAAATAACGTTATATATCTGATCTGGGTAGTTTTGTCAATATTTAGGATGTGTGTTCCGGTGTTCACATGAACACGACGTAGATAAACCAACACAGCCCACACAACAGTCAACACGACCGCTGGAACCGGCATGTTCCTGAATGAAAATAGTAGGCTACTACTGGTAGACGGGTGAGCGCGTTCGCTACGCTAATTTACATATAGTGGTGTCCCAATTCATAGGGAAAGATCTTCACCCCCACTTCCCTCATAGAGGGGACTTTACTGTCGAGAGCAATCAAAACCAAGTGGAAGTTTTAAGGGGGGAGAAATGAGACGGGCCCTTATACTTATTGAATGACTTGACAAACCATTTTGTGGAATGATGCATCATCATATGAGATTCGCCTTATTCACCCGGCGGCCAGAACGAGGCTAAAGGGTGCACTTGCCATTACACCTCAGTCCAGCAGATGGTGGTGGTAATGCACTCCGTTTGCAAACTGTCAAAAAGGAAACTGAAGAAGAACAGGCCAGCGAACCCTTCTTCTTTTTGGTGAGCTTGTTTTGGCAGTTTGCAAACGGAGTGCATTACCACCACCATCTGCTGGACTCAGGTGTAATGGCAAGTGTACCCTTTAGCCTCGTTCTGGCCGCCAGGTGAATAAGGCGAATTTGCAACGATGTGATTCAAAAACACTCTTGTGATTCAAGTCTCTGGTAGCCTATTGACATCAGGCTCTGTCTACCACTCGCTGTCTGTAGCTGGTCACATCGTTCTTAAACATCCTTAAATTCGGGACCATTATGGCTCGGTTCAATTTGGTACCTTGCAGTCGAAATCGTTGTTCGTTTATTCAAAGTCTAAACACAGTCCAAAATAGCCTGGGCTATTAGGTTTATTGCACATGTTTTTTTTTATGTTGTTTTGAATAGCCACTGCGTACCGTGTTTGTTGGCGTGTTGTTTCAAAATCTGCAGAATCATTTTATGCAAGCAAACCGCATACAGAGACATCCTTTATTGTTGAGGTCAGACATGATAATCATCCAAACATCTTGCATCTTTGCAATCAGGCTGTGCACTGATTCAGTGCTGGCAAAACTCTCTGGTCCTGCGCCGTACTGAGAGGGGGAGTGGCCAGCGGCTATAGTGGCAAAAGCCAATATGTGCTTCTTTTACCGATATATTTAACAATATCTTTTGCATTTCTTATACAAACAATGTCAAACTTGGCACTGCACTTACTTGTGCCCATAGCAAGACACCTGTTTGAAATCAATCGGACGAATGGCTAGAGAGATATTCAAATAACAGACAGACAAACAAACAGACAGGCATCCACAGCAGCAGGCTGGCTAGCCGGTGAATCCGTGGAAGCAATCCACATATTTGTTAATTTTGGTGTCTTCTTTAGTAAATTTAATCTTCTTTCATCCGTTAGATCCTTTAACTTTCTTTTTTGGACCCCACCCGGATGCTTTCTTTGACTGGGCATTTTTGCTAGTTAGTGCTGTGCTCACTCTGATTTTTTTTTCTCATGTTATGCGCACATTCTGTTGACTCGCCGATGAGGCTCCCTGAGGCCCCCTAGAGGCGAGGCCCGGGGCTGCAGCCCACATAGCCCCCTTTGTTAAGTGTCTGTCTCTGGTCCTGAGCTGTGCTGTGTGAGAGGGGGAGTGGACACAGTAAAGCAGAGAAAGCCAATGTGTGCTTCTTTTACCAATATTCTTTCACACAAACATACGGGTATTTGTGGGCGTTTTTGCGAGGTAACCAGGTACGCCATTTTTTTGGAGGTGCAAACAAACGCTGCATTGCCATTGAGATTACATAGTAAGGAGCTGGCTCAAGGGTTGTGAATGTATTTTGTCGTGTTTAGTTGTATAATGAAAGCACAGCTTTTATAGCCATCCATGCGTCTTCCCTTCTGGCTCTTTGGCTATGAATTTGGTAACTATAGCGGACTATTTGATGTCTTTAGAACACTAAACAGGTGGGGGTGTCAAATGTTAAGTTTCTCCAGTCTAGATTTTTTTACGTTAATCACTCCTATGATGTATTGCTATTGTCTATCCAAAGTAAAATACTTGTTTCGAAGTTAACTGATGGTCAATCAACCAAAACTCTGATAGTTTGCACCTCCAAGTGGTGTGTGACGTAGGTCTGTGACGCGAGTTTGTGTGAAAGAATATTTAATAATAACTTTTGCATTACTAATCAAGCTTTTGCTTACTTTAAACAAGCTTGGCACTGCAGATACTCTACCCGTAGCAAGACACCTGCCAAGTTTGAAATCAATCGGACAAATGGTCTGAGAGATATGCAAATACAGATAGACGGTCCTGTAATTTATACAACACCAAAACAGAAAAAGTTGGGACGTTGTGTAAAATGTGAATAAAAACAGAATGTAATAATCTGCAACTTTCTGAAACTCATATTTAGTTGCAAAAAGGACACAGACGACATATCAAATGTTGAAAATGACAAATTTGACTATTTCATCGAAAATATATGTTCATTTCGAATTTGATACCAGCAAAATGTTTCAAAAAAAGTTGGGACGGGCTAACAAAATGCTAGAAAAGTTGTGTAATGATAAAGAAAACAAAAGGAGGAATATTTCACAACTAATTAAGGTAACTGGCAACACGATTGGATATAAAAAAGAGCATCCCAGAGAGGCAGGGTCCCTTAGAAGTAAAGATGTAGGGGTATTCTTCAATCTGTGTAAACCTGTGTGCACAAATGATGAAACAATGTATTTTAATGTTTCTTAAGATGCAATTGTGAAGTATTTGGGGAGTTCATCATCTACAGGACATAATATTATTAAAACATTCAGAGAATCCAGAGAAATCTTAGCAAACAAGGGAAAGAGCTGAAAAACAAATTAGATGGCCATGGTCTTTTGGACCTCAGATGGCACTGCATCAACACCAGACCTGTCATTGTGGGGCTCAGGAAAACCTCTGATAACTATTGTCTATGTGCACAATTTGATACTCAATTAAACATATGCAGCCAAGATTGTAACAGTCAAAACAGCCAACATTGTATTGAGACATGATACATAAAATGATACATAAAATGCCACCATCTTTTCTGGGCCTAAAATGGACTGAGGTAACATGTAAAAAGGCCCTGTGTTTATACCAATCAAAATTTGCCATTCTTTTTGAAAATCATGGACTCATCTGGGCTAAAGAGGAGAGGGCCTATTCAAGTATCCAACCTATTCAACTTGTTTTAGTGTTCAGTTCAAAACCCAACATCTATGATGGTGTGGAGGAGTATTAGTGCCTACAGCATGGTTATCTTGCACATTTGGCAAAGCACAATCAATTCTGAATGGTTTTGAGCAACATATCCCATCCCACACTCCCATCCAGGCAATGTATTTTCCAGGGAAGACCTTGAATATTTCAGGAAAACAATGGCAAAATTAATTCTGCACATATTTAAATAGTATTTCTCCACAGAGGAAGAGTCCCGGTGCTAAAATGGCCTGTCTGCAGTCCAGATTTGTCAAATTAGGTGCATAATGGAATCATACCTGCAAACTCAGAAGGGCTGAAAAAGGTGACATATTTCTGAAAGACGCGCATAGGTAGACCTGCAATAATAAATATTGAATATTATCATATTATATTATAATAAACGTGCAGTAAGCAGAATTTAAATATGGCTGCATTTGGCACTTTTACATATTAAAATGACATAGTCCTAACAGTAGGCCGACCAGCTGTTTTGAGTTAAGGCCATGTTTAGCCTAATTGAATAACTTAATGATGGAGAAGATATTTTCAGACCTGCCAGGGAAAACACATTGCCCACCTTGGCCTTCATGTATGCAGCTAAAAACAGACCAAACAACATAAATGTTGACAATCTGTTTTAAAGCCTAATCCTTATCTATAAAAAATCACTGGTGTTGATAAAAAGGGACTGTGGATATCCATTTTCTGGTCTCTATTCTAGCATGTCTGGTTTATTAGTACCTCTTTTCAATCCATTATTATTATGACCGCCGCGCAGCGAAGCGGTCAATGATTCCCGGGACACTGAAAGACCGGGGTAGACGAAACTTGGTGGGCATGTAACCCCATATGGATAGCATGGAACCATCGTTTTGATCTGTAGCCCCCCCGCTGGACTGCACCCCCCGAAAGGAGGGTAGGGCAGACACAGTTTTCTGTGAATATCTCGAGAACCGTAAGGTTTAGGAGGACCATTTTTTTTTTTGTATGTTGATCTCAAGGGGCCATGTCAACCCATTCCATAACCACTCATTTCATGTATAGCGCCACCTAGTTAAACACAAAAAAGTAAAAATGAGGTGTTGTAATCACAGGTATCTGTGACCTAACATAGTCAAAACTGCACGAAATTGGAAGTGTAGGATCATTATGACACCCTCTGAATGCACGTCAAGTTTCGTGGAATTCCGTTCATGGGGGGCCACACAATAAATTCATTTATGTTACTATACACCAACTGGCCTGTAGGTGGCCGGAGACAGTTTTCTGTGAATATCTCGAGAACCGTAGGGCCTAGGAGGTCCACCTTTTTTTTGTATGTTGATCTCAAGGGGCCATGTCAACCCATCCCATTACCACTTATTTCATGTATAGCGCCACCTAGTTAAAAATTAAAAAGCAAAAAATTAGGTGTTTTCATCACAATATCTCTGGCTGACATGGTCAAAACTGCACGAAATTGAAAGTGTAGGATCATTTTGACACCCTCCGAATGCATGCCAAGTTTTGTGTACTTTCGTTCATGGGGGGCCTTACAATAAAATAATTTATGTGTACATTTAGTGACGTACACCAACAAGGATTCCCGGGACACTGAAAGACCGGGGTACACAAAACTTGGTGGGCATGTACCCCCACATGGATAGCATGGAACCGTCATTTTTCGTTTTGATCTGTAGCCCCCCCGCTGGACTGGACCCCCCGAAAGGAGGGTAGGCCAGACACAGTTCTCTGTGAATATCTTGAGAACTGTAGGGCCTAGGATGACCATTTTTTTCCGTATATTTGCCTCCAGGGGTCATGTTAACCCATTTCATTTGCACACATGTGCACAAACAGATACACACACACACACACAGTAATCATACGTATGACACATACTCACACAGTAGACATATGTACGCTTCCATGCACAGACACATACGCAGGCACACACACAAGCACGCACACACACACACTCACACACACACACACCCACACACATAACATAAACATAACACAAACAATCAAGAATTTCTCAGAATTATGAACAGGCAAGATGGAGGTGGGGTTGTATAAAATGAATTTTACATGTGAAAATCTATGAACTAATCATGTTTTGGTACTTGTTGTCTAGCAGATACCAGTGAGAATTGAGTGTGGATAATGCAATTTAGTGAGACAGTTAGAATCATATAGGCCTTTCAGCGTGATTTCTTTTTGTGGAAAAAATGTGCTGGACTGGGCGGCGGTCATATTTTGTACCGCTCTGCGGTACATCTAGTTTTATATTTTTTTGTGAAGAAATACATCTATCCCTCATGTTATGTTGGTGTCTTTCTGCTCCTCTCATGTCTACTGAGGCTGCAATGATCACTTCCAACTAAAGGGGCGGGTCTCAGCAATAGGTGCGTTATGTCAGTCTACTCTAGAAGCCTAGGTCTCGCTTGTTTGCGCGCTAATTATCAAGAATTATGATCTATATGCTACACAGAAAACAAACAAATTAAACACCTATCACTGAGCAAGTCAAAATATTTTGCTAGGTCCACTTTCAGATTTGTTGCAAATAACTACATTTGGCCTTGGAAAGGTCTGCGCTCCCTGAGAACGTCATGTAACCATCAGACACATGGAAAATATAATGCTAAATGAAATAACTCGCGAACAAGCAATAACTTTCCAAGACAATATTAAACTATTAATTCACAATCGCACTCAGTGTAGAGTCGTTTTTTTCCGCAAAGCAATTCAAAACGGCCAGCTGCGGGAACGTGAATTTGCGAGTAAACCTCACTTGTTAACCTCACCTCAGCAAGTCTTTCATTTAACCCACCGAGGGCAAGAGAAAAGTAACCTAACAATATGATGTTTTACCTTGAGTTTATAGTCAGAGAGAGTGTAGCATGTGGCCCGTGTTTGTTAGCTAACATTTTCTTTTTTTCCTTGGTCATATCGCTGCTGCAGGCAGGCTATGCGTAACAGAAAGTGAGAGAGATAAAGCCCGCCCTCAGAAACAACTGATAGGTAGCAAGGTAGGTCTTCAAAAATAGCACAAATCCAATCAGAGAGAGGCCAATCACTTGCCTATCAATCTCGCATGAAATCGACGATAGTCTCACTCCAGACTATGGGAGGTTGACCCCCCCCCGCCCCCCGAAAAAAAAAACTCTTCGGATCTACACGATTCATGTGAATGACATATTTTGATTCAAAAACGAAAGGTGACTAGTTTGCAGGTATGCTGGAATGACTAAGAATACCCCATGCTGTTGAGCAACTGAAATCCTATATCGGGACGACGGGGAATAATGGGACAACATTTCACTCTCAAAACTCTAGTAACTGGTCTCCTCAGTTCCTAAACATTTACAGTATTTTGTTAATTGAAGAGTTGAAGCAGCACAGTGGTAAACATGCTCCCATCCCAACTTTTTTTGAAACATGTTGCTGGCATCAAATTCAAAATTAACATATATTTTCAATGAAATAGTCCAAATTTTCATTTTCAACATTTGATATATTGTCTATGTCCTTTTTGCTGATAATTGGTTTACGGTATATTATCACATTCTGTTTTCATTTGCATTTTACACAATGTCCCAACTTTTTCTGTTTTGGGGTTGTAGATAGAAGTGATAAATCATGATTAACTATAAAAAGTCAGTGACTAATTGTGATTAAAAAGTAATTGTTTGACAGCCCTTATATGGGTTTTTATGCCTTTAATTTGATAGGACAGGAAGCAAGTAGGAGAGAGAGATGGCGTGCAATCGGAAAATGACCTGGGTTGAACTCAAACCCCAGGTCCCCATGGACCAAAATTTGGTTTGTGCGCTATAGCCAGCTCGCATACCCACATCAGGACATAAAATCGTGACAAAATCGTGACAGCTCACCTGGTCACATATGTGAAGAGCAAGAACCACAGTCATAAACCCAGTGGATGGTTGGTGGCCATTTCCTTTTAGCCAGACCTCATGGACATACTGCATGAAACTGGGGTTAACAACCATCACCTGAGAAAAGGTAGAAGAGACTTATCACTTTCACAAATTACCAGGATAGCATTAGTGATATTTGAGTCATGTTACACACTTCACTTATCAATAACATATGTCTGAGATGACGTGACGATAATGGCCATGACACTGTGGTCGGGCAACCTCATGTGAAAAGATACTTGCAACAGCATAGAGATGTGAAGTAAAGTGCACTGGCTGAGCATAAAAAATATGTCTCAACTCTATTAAGCAATAAAAAGATACCCGCACACTGTTTCTATAAGCTCCCAGAGTGGTTTATTAACAACGTTTCGACCAGAGGTCTTTGTCAGTCTCTGGTCGAAACGTATGACCGCCGCTCAGTCCTGTGAATCCATTCAGCAAAAATAAATCACATTAATCAATTTGTCTCCATCTTCTACTCCATCCCCCACTCTTGAAACTTTTGTGTATGCTTGTTTGGCATGTGTGTTTGCGGGCCGCACAGAAAGTAGCCTACTGGCGCTGCAAAGGTGAATAGATTTGTAGCACTTGCCAAAAAATGTGTAGCATTGTTATAAAACCTTTAAAATCTCTAAACAATCACAAGTAGGGCAAAAAGTATTTGGGAAAAGCAGAAGGTAGCAGCATCATGTATTTATTTATTTATTTATTATTAAACAAAACAATCCCTGTCAACAGCTATCAAGAAGAGAGGTCATGTCATGGATTTTTGTGAATGTTTCTTCTTCTACATATGCAAGAGTTTAGTCAACTAGTTCATATGATATTCAACTTTATTGTCAATGCACAAATTAAATACCAGTAGTCTAAAACAAAATGCAGTTTTACCCAGTGGTGCAAATAACTGACATGTCCAAAAGGGCCTTCATGAAATGCGTCTCTAGACTGTTCATACACATTTTAACGGGCCAAGTTGAAGAGCTGCTGTCCGTTATTGTTCGTGCAAATATAGGCTGATTCATGGTTAATCTGGCTTTCGCCAGACCAAGCTCAATCTTTTAAGAAATCGAAAAAGAAATTGCTGGCAGATCAGGCTGGGTTCACCCAGCCTAGTCCATGGTAGGCGCCCGATAGAAATATTGTTTAATTTTGCGATTGAGATATCCACGCACTGGCGCCCCCTCTGCGACGTTCACCCCCCGGTTTCAGAGCTATTCTAAAAGCAAAAATGCATAGAGGGAGTTATGACAAAACCGTGACTGTTAACAAACTATAAGCTATATAAGGTAGGCCCTATGCTAGGCCTATTACACAACATACATTGTCACTAGGCTATGCTGGCGACCCAAATAAAATCTCCTTTGGGAACCAATGGCTTACAGTATCAAGCGGACCTAAGCTGCCACCTCTTGGCGAAAAGTTAATAGTTTTGCATATCAGTAGTAATACATTTTACGCGCTACATGAATCACGGAAAGCGCAAATAAAGACACTTCTAAATGGGACCCACTGTTTGGATACTTCACACACATGTCCTTTTTAATTGCATAGACTACAACTACCAAGCTGGAATCAAAGCACATCGACTCCCCTCTCACACCCTAAACACGCACTTCGAACAAACAAAAAGCGTCCCAGTCTCATGGTATAGCCATAGGCCAAACTGTATCGGACCGACCGGTGTAACGTTGGTACTAAATCATCCATCGCAAAGAATGATTTTTGTAGCACGTGCAACAAATGTATAGTTACAGCCCTGCCCTGGATACATCTCTCAACGTGCGCTCTAAAACATTTGGTTTAAATGGAGATGTAGATCATCACGGGTGCGTTAATAAATCTACATTGCGGCGAGTTGAGACAAATTATTCACTTTGACGAATTTATGTTTCAGTCCTAGTTACTTTACTTTGAGCCATGCTCTTCCTTACTTGAATCACCTTTGAAAATAGAGGATTGAAGTAGCCTAGTGGGTGTTTTGGAATGAACGTTGACTCAGATGCTTTTTGAGACTTTGAGCAGAAATGTCCCAGCCCGGTGTTTAGGATGCATCATAGACAGATTATCTTTCAGGTATATATTTTCCATTACATTAATCAGAAAACCATCACGTTAGCGAACGTGTTGTGGCTAACTCACTTAACTCCTGCTAGTAGCCTAGGTTATGCTCAGAAGAGAATGAGATGACAGTCGAAAGATACAATTAGTGCTGTTATCAATTTGCTTGGTAGCCTATAACCGCATTTATGGTTTTCTACAAATACATCAATAATCAAATTGGCCTCCATCACTCAACCAATGCTAACGGTAACATTATTTTACCTATGTCCTAGGCTATTACTTGTATAAGATTAACGTAGCCTACCTGCAGTAAAAACCAAGCATTTCCGATAAACATTCTCAGATTTATTTCGGCTTCAAGAAAACATGGGAATTACATTTTATGTGGAAATCATCCTACCCTTATTAGACGTTCTCTGTGGTCAACTACAGGGTTGTCCTTGTAGGAAGTGTCTATTGTCTTTCCAACCCACTTAAGATTAACTTCCAACAAAATTACGTCTCACTGCAACGATGCGCCATCTGGTGGACAAACGACTACGTAACGGCAATACTGGAAATGCAGCCAAATGATGATGAATATTTGGTTTTCCTTTAATCCTACTGAATGTGTAATTATGAATCGGCCGTTCTAATTGCCGATACCGATAGTATGTGCGTGCCTGTGTGTGCGTGTGTGCACCACCATCTACAGGCCAATGAGTGTACAGTCACTAAATGTACACATAACTTAATTTTTTTGACCCCCCATGGATGAAATTCTACAAAACGTGGCATACCCCCAGAGAATGTCAGGTTAATCATACACATAAAATTTGGTGCAGTTCTGAACATCTTAACTGAAGAGAGAGGCAATTAAAGCAGAATGATATTGTATTTTTTACCGGGGGGGGGTGCAAATCACAAATGAGTGATTATGGGCTAGGTTGATGTGGGCCCTTGAGACCAACATACCATACAAATTTCTTCATCCTCGGTGCCACGGTTCAGGTAGTTATTTAGGAAAAACTGCATTTTTTGGGTTTCAGGGGCCCAGCGCGGGGGAGTTTTTCCGTAAAACTCTAGTGGGGCTACATGTCCACCAAATTTCATGTGCCCCTAAATTCAGGAATTAGATGATGGGGAAAAAAAAAAAAAAACTCTGCCAATCCCTTATATGACCGCTTCGCTAGCTATGCTAGCGGCGGTCATAATAAACTACTCTGGGAGCTTATAGAAACAGTGTGCGGGTATCTTTTTATTTTTTATTTTTCAATTGTCGGCTAAGCCTTATACCCAGCACCTGTTAAAATTTTGTAGATGTGCGTGCACTCCACTCTTTGTTAACTCTATTAAGCTACATTCTGATTTTGTGATTTTAATTTACATTGAGTGCTTCAAACCTGACCCACTGCTTTCATTGCTAAGCTTGCATTTGTATTACCATCTTCAATGATGTGAACAACATTCATGGCATGTTGTGTTGACAGCATACATTTTTTTTGCCTCAGCAAACTTTGACATGAGTAAACAAAACTAACTGACTAAAGCCACCATCAGACAGGACAAGTTTTTTGCAGTGTGGTGCACCTATTTTGATGTTGTTTTGTATCGGCAGTAAATGTTTCACATTTTGCTTATGCGCCCAGCACACCTCGTGTTTTGTGCTCTTGCTGCACCTCACATTTTTTTTCCATAGGTGTGCTGAGCGCCTCCGATTGAATAAAAAAAAACAAAAAACAAACGTCATTCCTGTTGCACTCTGTTTAGAAAAATATATGAAAAAAGCCTTTAATTAAACTTGGCAAACTAGTTAAAAACACATGGGCCTACGCTTTGCCGCCATATTGGTCTTCTTCAGAGCATAAAAAACAGGAAGTAGGTCAAGGTTTAAAAAGGCACCCATAGTGTATGCCATGACCCGTGTAGTTTTTAAACTTTTCCAGCTTGTATACTCCATTGTGACCTGAACTATGATTTGCTGTTTTTGTGTATATTTATTGTCTGATATGCTTGTTGTTGTGACTAAATTAAAGAAAAGAACTAAAACAGAACATCTGTGAATCATAAAGGGATGCAATTTTGTGAGGAGGAATTGGCTAATCATCAATAAGCAAAGTACTAATTGTGGCTGTCAAGCGATTAAAAACATTAATCTAATTAATTACATAGTCTGTGATAAATTAATCTAAATTAATCGCATGCATCCACTTTTTAAAAAATATTTCAATTCAAATTAATTTTGGCAGCTAGCGAAGCGGTCATATAAGGGATTGGCAGAGGTTTTTTTTTTTTTTCCCCATCATCTAATTCCTGAATTTAGGGGCACATGAAATTTGGTGGACATGTAGCCCCACTAGAGTTTTACGGAAAAACTCCCCCGCGCTGGGCCCCTGAAACCCAAAAAATGCAGTTTTTCCTAAATAACTACCTGAACCGTGGCACCGAGGATGAAGAAATTTGTATGGTATGTTGGTCTCAAGGGCCCACATCAACCTAGCCCATAATCACTCATTTGTGATTTGCACCCCCCCCCGGTAAAAAATACAATATCATTCTGCTTTAATCGCCCCTCTCTTCAGTTAAGATGTTCAGAACTGCACCAAATTTTATGTGTATGATTAACCTGACATTCTCTGGGGGTATGCCACGTTTTGTAGAATTTCATCCATGGGGGGTCAAAAAAATTAAGTTATGTGTACATTTAGTGACTGTACACTCATTGGCCTGTAGATGGTGGTGCACACACGCACACACAGGCACGCACATACTATCGGTATCGGCAATTAGAACGGCCGATTCATAATTACACATTCAGTAGGATTAAAGGAAAACCAAATATTCATCATCATTTGGCTGCATTTCCAGTATTGCCGTTACGTAGTCGTTTGTCCACCAGATGGCGCATCGTTGCAGTGAGACGTAATTTTGTTGGAAGTTAATCTTAAGTGGGTTGGAAAGACAATAGACACTTCCTACAAGGACAACCCTGTAGTTGACCACAGAGAACGTCTAATAAGGGTAGGATGATTTCCACATAAAATGTAATTCCCATGTTTTCTTGAAGCCGAAATAATGCAAATCAATGCGAGGTGTGCGAACGCAGTTGTCAACACACATTTTGAAGTGCATAGTTTCATAGTTGTCGCAAGATACGCGGACGAGGAGCCCCCCCGCATACATGCAACAGCACACATTGTTCCGTCCTGTTACAAAAATTAGATGATTGTCCCTCCACAAGTAGGCCTACACATCATGGCGTCCTTGCGTAGCTCGATGCATTCAGACTTGCGTACGTTGTGTTGACTAGGAATTGCGCCTTACACATCAAATTTAATGAGAAGGGTAATACAAGAGACAGTGAAGGAAGTCTAAAAGACAAGGAGAAGCAGATAAATATTAGCACTAGGGCTTTCAAAATAACGTGTTAATTTTGATTACCAGTAATTACAGAAAAAATAACGTGTTAAAAAATGAACACTGATTATTTGCATTTCGTGCCACATCGGATATTCGGAAATTCTTATCTCCGATAGAGAAAAAATTACTTTAACACAAAGTCAGACCGGATTTTTTGCTCAGAGACTCGTGCGGAAGTCTTGTGCCCCAAGGTTTCCAACTTGACGTCACTATGATATTAATCTTTTTTCCGAGGTAGGGATTTCTAAAGTCGGGTCCTCCGAGCTTACGAACGGTAAGAAGGCGCTATGATGCCGCCTTCATGCCACATCAGATGTTCGGAAATTCCGACCTCCGATAGAGGAAAAATGACTTGAACGCAAAGTCAGGTCGGATTCTATGCTCGGAGACTCGTGTAAAACTCTTGTGCCCCAAGGTACCCAACTTGACGTATCATATTCTCCATCCACGTGAAGGCAGTATGAAGGAGGCGGATAAGAAACTGATGCTTGGTCCAGTGAATGCAACATTTTTCCTACGTAAAAAATGCCCAAATGGATCTTGTTCAGCATTGTTCTCTGCGATTTCCTGAGTAAGGAATTTTCGTACCATAGGAGTTTAAGTCTGAAATATCACCTCAATGCAAAGCAACCTGGAGGTAGGCTACGAGTTAGCACACCCCTTGATGATAATAAATAATGCTAGCCGGCCAGCCTTGTCAAAGTTAACTTTCTAAACTTATTGTTTACTTACTATAGCCTACCTATGACCTACTTACTAGCTTACCAGCGAACTCCCTTACTAAATCGACTGTATTACCGTGGTCTAGGTACTGCACACGTCATTGACAGACAGTGAGTGGAAACTTCAGTCATTTGCATTTACCATGCTAAAAAACTGACACCAGGCACTACACTGATGCCTGCGCCCAATAATTGCCCAGTAATATAAGCGATGTTGATTTGGCTATTCATTGATTCACTCCTCTGCCAAAATTAATTTGAATTGAAATATTTTTTAAAAAGTGGATGCATGCGATTAATTTAGATTAATTTATCACAGACTATGTAATTAATTAGATTAATGTTTTTAATCGCTATATTTATTGTCTGATATGCTTGTTGTTGTGACTAAATTAAAGAAAAGAACTAAAACAGAACATCTGTGAATCATAAAGGGATGCAATTTTGTGAGGAGGAATTGGCTAATCATCAATAAGCAAAGTACTAATTGTGGCTGTCAAGCGATTAAAAACATTAATCTAATTAATTACATAGTCTGTGATAAATTAATCTAAATTAATCGCATGCATCCACTTTTTAAAAAATATTTCAATTCAAATTAATTTTGGCAGAGGAGTGAATCAATGAATAGCCAAATCAACATCGCTTATATTACTGGGCAATTATTGGGCGCAGGCATCAGTGTAGTGCCTGGTGTCAGTTTTTTAGCATGGTAAATGCAAATGACTGAAGTTTCCACTCACTGTCTGTCAATGACGTGTGCAGTACCTAGACCACGGTAATACAGTCGATTTAGTAAGGGAGTTCGCTGGTAAGCTAGTAAGTAGGTCATAGGTAGGCTATAGTAAGTAAACAATAAGTTTAGAAAGTTAACTTTGACAAGGCTGGCCGGCTAGCATTATTTATTATCATCAAGGGGTGTGCTAACTCGTAGCCTACCTCCAGGTTGCTTTGCATTGAGGTGATATTTCAGACTTAAACTCCTATGGTACGAAAATTCCTTACTCAGGAAATCGCAGAGAACAATGCTGAACAAGATCCATTTGGGCATTTTTTACGTAGGAAAAATGTTGCATTCACTGGACCAAGCATCAGTTTCTTATCCGCCTCCTTCATACTGCCTTCACGTGGATGGAGAATATGATACGTCAAGTTGGGTACCTTGGGGCACAAGAGTTTTACACGAGTCTCCGAGCATAGAATCCGACCTGACTTTGCGTTCAAGTCATTTTTCCTCTATCGGAGGTCGGAATTTCCGAACATCTGATGTGGCATGAAGGCGGCATCATAGCACCTTCTTACCGTTCGTAAGCTCGGAGGACCCGACTTTAGAAATCCCTACCTCGGAAAAAAGATTAATATCATAGTGACGTCAAGTTGGAAACCTTGGGGCACAAGACTTCCGCACGAGTCTCTGAGCAAAAAATCCGGTCTGACTTTGTGTTAAAGTAATTTTTTCTCTATCGGAGATAAGAATTTCCGAATATCCGATGTGGCACGAAATGCAAATAATCAGTGTTCATTTTTTAACACGTTATTTTTTCTGTAATTACTGGTAATCAAAATTAACACGTTATTTTGAAAGCCCTAGTGCTAATATTTATCTGCTTCTCCTTGTCTTTTAGACTTCCTTCACTGTCTCTTGTATTACCCTTCTCATTAAATTTGATGTGTAAGGCGCAATTCCTAGTCAACACAACGTACGCAAGTCTGAATGCATCGAGCTACGCAAGGACGCCATGATGTGTAGGCCTACTTGTGGAGGGACAATCATCTAATTTTTGTAACAGGACGGAACAATGTGTGCTGTTGCATGTATGCGGGGGGGCTCCTCGTCCGCGTATCTTGCGACAACTATGAAACTATGCACTTCAAAATGTGTGTTGACAACTGCGTTCGCACACCTCGCATTGATAAATCAGACCTAACAACACCTCCTGTTAAGTCATCTAGGTTTCATCCAACAAGGAATATATGGTGGAAATAATCTGGTGGAAATGAACAAGACTAAAAATAACTCACCAAGCTTGTATTTGCCATTATTGTTGATTTCACACGTGTGTATGTACTAGGGGATAAAAGAAAATTAGATCATCACACACATGTTCTGTTCAATTAATCACTTTCCATATACTGTCTGCTGATTCTGGCAACAACATGCATTAATGATGGGCTGTATTTTGGGTCACCAGCGCATGGCGTAAAGTTCGTTATTCACCTGCGCAAAGTTGAATTCGTTATTTTGCACCTTTATTTTTTAAACATTGCGCCCAGGGGTGTGGCAATTAACAACCTAGGGAGGGACCTGTCGCTTTGTCTAAAAATCGCTATCATACACCACCTAAACCTGGTCAGAAGTCAATGGCGAGTTGTTCATATGCTATTTTAAGAGCGCATGTCAACAGTCATATTGGCAGGTGCACGCACCATCCTTCTATCATTCATGAACGCACACCAGCGCACGTCCATGCAACGCATTACAAATTGCACGATTACAATGGTAAACATAATTAGAATAAAGATATTACGAAATACTGTACATCTCATGATGAGTAGTTATTCACCATCATTTGCAAATTGGTAATGACGGTTAAAAGTGATTAGGGGAGAGGCGAGAGACACTTATGGAGCACAGCTGAAGACGCACTGTCACGAGATATAAGCAACTCCTCTGCAGGATAAATGTTGTTTTATTCAGTCATTTGAGCAACATTTTCCAGCCTATGTTTTCGATGGTAACCCATTGTCAGTCAATAGTGAAAGTAACTGCAACTGTCTTGTCATTGACTGACTCCTTGGTGAAGTTAGTTTCACTTTGCCAATGAGTTCAAATAATAGACGAGTGCAAATGCGTGAAGGCTATGCTAGGTTTTAGTAAAGCATGGTTTAAGAATGACTATTCCATACGGTCTCGCAAGCAGCCTCCTTCAAATGCGCCGTTGAATGCCAAAATACCGATGCATTTATTTGACATATCGCGCGTTGCGCCGTTAAAGGGAATGACAAATGTCATTCTCATTGGTTTAAAATGATGTTACGCCCCAAACACACCCATATGACTGATTAAAAGACCTAGGAACACCTTGTTACGCCATGCGCTCCACTTTTGAGAACGAAACCCCTCCCAATGTGAACTGGACATCCTACTAAATTTGAATAGACTTTTGACGAGTGACGATGCACTTTAGAATGTCATGATAGGGCCCTATGTGTCTTAATGTTATCCTGTGTCTAATTTAAGGCCTCCTCAAAATACAACATTGGACAACAATAAACTGCATGGAGACATGTCCATGTGTTTCAGAATTAACTTTTCTTTGTAGGACACAGAGCACATAACAAAGTACATTGTTTCAGAAGTCCCTGTAGATGTATAGCAAACATAAAATGCAAATATAATACAAATATAAAATGCAGTAATTATGCCAGAACTTCTTACTGTCTGACATGGTGTGTGGTGAAGACACTGATCAGCCATTCCAGATCCAGGGGCTTGAAAGCAACCAGCACCAGGTGAGTAGAGTTGTCGACATCAACAGCACTTTCAGGATAAATGACGCGATGAGTAGTTTTTGATCCCACATCCTGCTCAAAGCCTTTGGTAGGACCTTTGTTTACCCTACATGTACAATGATCATATGTGAAGAGAATTCAAGAGGATATTTTCCCCTCTTTGATGGGTTAGGGTTAGAGTTAACACAAATTGACACAGCCATGACTCCTATTAAAGGACAGCTGATAGGAAGTAAAGAACTACTCTTATGGGACGTAATTGACCTGTCGCTAAGCCCCGCCCCCCATTGTTACCGTGTGAAAACTCGGACAAACAAACCAGACTTGATTAGAAATACATTGTGGACAATGGCAGCTGACAGTATATGAAAGCAGGCTTTGAGGACGTTTTGGTCGATAAAAGGATTTACTTTCCTCCAGAAGCTATCAAAAGGGACTTAATTATGCTATGGAGGGGTGTATTCAAAACTTTAGAATACATACAAGGTGACAAGCAGTTGTGGCGAGTAGCCGTGCAAATCCCACTGACGTTAGCTAGTGGAAGATTGATACTAAGATATGCTACGTTACGTTAATATTTGATGTAGTAAGAATATATGTAGTAGGTTAATGAACATTTTCATCTTGGGATTTAACAGGGAACCTGTGCCCACGCTGTTGGCTTAGTTGCCTACATTACGTCGAGCTGTTGCAAACGCGAGAGACGTCCTGTAGGATACTTTTGATGAAAATATACCCCGTTTTCTAGCCTCTCGGGGTACCGGCTATCAGTATTACACATCCCCAATGCAAAACGTTTGACCATGGTTATCCGTTGGGGTTTTTTGAGTTAATAAACTCCATAAATAACCATTAATTTGTCATTTTATGCCTGCCCCCTGTTGTTTCCTATGGAGTTGTCCGAGCTGATGTCCGAGTCCCATTGAGGCTGGACTGTCATTGGCTCATCAGCGTTCTAATAGTCCAGCGGACAGCCCATTGAGCCCCATTGTGGACCCGGAAATGTTGAGTACACCAAAGTTTTATGATGGAAATATATAGTATGGGTTCCCAGCATGCAGAAACTGCCGGATGCTAATTTGCATATGTTGGGCAATTTGTGTAATTGAGCTAATTAGCATAAATTAGCATAATAGCCTATATTGATCATATTATAATAGCTGCTTGGCCAATATGGACAATGTTAATATGTTTTAGGGGTTACTGGAGATGCTGAGTCCATTCAAAATCACTATTTAAACTTGGTTTGGTCACATTTTACTCTCATTAAGCTGATTTTGCTGAGTTTTTTGGTACAATTTAGACAGATTTTTGGAGGGTAGGGCTGTAGCGATATACAGTAGGGCTGTAACGATACACCAACCTAACAATTCGATTTGTATCACGATTTTTGAACCATGGTTTGATACAAACCTCGATTTTTCTTTTTTTGGAAGGGGGGGGGGCTAGACATTTCAATAGCCTACCTTAGAGTACCAGAGGATTACAATGTAATATATCTGTATTATTTTATATCCTGATATAAAAAGAGAGAATACTGAATGTCTGATATTTATGACAGCACACTTTATGCAGATTAGCCTATAGCTTAGGCCTACTATTTCTATTACAACTCTACCACATTCAGCTGTCTGGTTGAAGCCTGGAAATATTGTAAACAAAGTAGCATAGTTCGCTTGCTTATCCTAGTCTACTGATTGGACTGTTCAGTTTCCTCATGTGTGTTTAAGGTAATACTGTTCTCCTTGGGACAAGCCTTTTGGGAAACATTGGTATTGAGATGATCATTCAGTTCTCCCAGAATCCCCAGCGCGAAACATCGTGGGAATCTCAAGCACAGTCCAGTATGCTGGCATTGCACAGCTCCCCCAAGCCATTGCCATCCTCGGCACAGGCGTTCCCACATTCAGTCCAGCAATTAGTCTCTGGCTCGGCCACACAGCAGGTGGGGTGCTCACACCGCAAGAGCCCTACTCACCCTGGGGAACCACAACCACCAGCGGCCCAATGCGGGGCGTGCTAGCAGTCACCTGGTCTGTCGCCTCTCGTCCCCAGCTCCCTTCAGAGAACGCCCTCAGGTCGCACTTCCGCAGTGTGCACCACCGCAATGTTCCTCCAACACCTGGCGGGGCCTAGCCTCCACTGCCACAGACTCCCCGGCGCTGAGCACCGTAACTGGCACTGCACCTACGATGCTCCACTCCGTCGTCTCGCCAGTCGGGGCAGCAGACTCCAGTTCCATCGTAGCCGGACCACGCTGCGCACCGCTACAGCTACCGGCGTTGGCGTCCCTCCTCTGCTGCCTTGTCGTAGAGCTGTCCTCCGCTGTTTCGGCCACTCCACACCGCCACGATCGCGCCAAGGCCTAGACCTCTCTGGCTCGTGCCATCGGATTTCACACAACAAACTTTTTTCCCCCTTATTTTTCTAAAGAGTACCGGCGAACAGGC
This sequence comes from Alosa pseudoharengus, assembly GCF_046254945.1. Classification (NCBI taxonomy): domain Eukaryota; kingdom Metazoa; phylum Chordata; class Actinopteri; order Clupeiformes; family Clupeidae; genus Alosa; species Alosa pseudoharengus. The sequence goes on along the minus strand of NW_027468587.1, from coordinate 12,466,826 downwards.
CGACTCGAACAGGCTCCGCCAACCGTCCATCCTCAAGGCACCACCTCATTGCCGCTCCACCTCTGCTCTGCTCCGCAGCCAGGGCCACCGCCAACTCCAGCCTAAAGCTGTCCGGCGGGGGCAGGGGCTCAAGGTCTTCTCTCGGTGAAGTCAGCGCCCAGGCCAGTGTCACTACCTTATTTTCCAAGGCCGCTTCCTCAGACCGCTCTCCCAGTCGCGTGAAGTCCTTCTCCGCAGTGGCCACTGCATCAAAACCCTCTTCAGGCAAGCATTTCTCCCATAGCTAGGTCCAGGCGACGGCTGGTCTCCTCCTGCGGCTTCTACTGAAGGCCTCTGTAAGCTTTTTAGTACCCCTTACAAGGGTTCTCTTCGGATCCTTTTGCTTGGGCCTCCACCTAGCGGTGAGCATGGGTGGATTATGAACTTTCGGGCCCCTGGGCCCAGATGTATTAAGGGCCCCCCATTAATTGTCGCATATGTGGAAGGGGGGTTTGGAGGTCCTTCCTCAGAAATGTTTTAATTTGTTTGATGTGATTTCCTGTATTCTGGTGCATTTTGGGGATGGCCAATACTAAATTCAATCAGATTCATAGCTGATAATACATCCTGATTGTTGATATTGAGGCAATGATTTCATGCAAAGGCTTGAGGTTCAGGGCTCCCTGACCCCTTGGGCCCCTGGGCCGGGCCCGGTAGGCCCGTGCAGTAATTCATCCTTGGCGGTGAGGTCTCCCACTCCCGGCTCCTCCAGCACTGAAGACACTGTCTCCTACAGAACGCAACTTGCTCCTCCATGGAAAACGTGCCCATCTACAGGTGCTGCTTTGGAAAGCAGCAGACCGTCCTGATCCACCGGCTGTGGATATTTAACCGCATTTGGAGGGAGTTAGATGACAGGTATGAAGAAAGGAGAGGAACTTGCCCGGCCTCGATTCAAGTCCTGTTGCTCCTCCTGGGCCCACTTCCCTGATAACGACGGAGACACGCTCTTAAGAGGGTTTTCTACGATTCATCTTACGATCGTTCGTTTGGTTTTTCCGACTGTTTCCCGAACATGCTTGTAGCGTGAACGCGCGTGCACTGCTCTTAAGATGCTCTTAAGGGGAGCTGTCCACGTTAATAGTTCTGAAATATCCTCTGATTTGACGGTGATGTCAGGTGACTGCACGTCACAGCTATAGGCCTACCATTTAAACTTCGGATCTACACATTAATTCACATCAATACGAAAATAGAAACACTTTGACATCTGCATGTAAGCATCCCAAGTAGGTTATATACCACAAAGAGACATAAATAATTGTAATTATTTTAAGATTAGATTGTTGCAATAATCTTTCGCGGTGCCACTTAAGAACACGTTTGAAGATAAGAAAAAAGTCGAGTAAGAAAGAGAGGAAATGTGTAGGCTTAGATTTTGATGCAGTAGGCTACAGACTAAACCACATGTTGCTTTCTCTGCTTTTTACCTCATAGGCCTAATAAAATATTCACTTAGCAAAGATAATGTCAAACTATTCTGGCAACGTCTCGTTTCATAACTTGATTGCATTTTTGTCCGCTTTTCATCACATTATTATGACCATTAAATGTAGGCTATTTTGCACGCTAAAATCTGATTCATCACAGGTAAACACAATAAAGAATGGGAACGTAAATTGGATTATGTATTCTAAGTTGTAATTCCTCTGTATGTCCTGTTGGTGACCTCAGTGAGAAGTACTGTTAAGACGCTCTTAGCCGGTAACGAGTACTCTGGAGCACTCGTAGATCTACGAGTGTTTTCACGATGCTCTTAAGCTACGTAAATCTTAAGACGTTCGTAAGAGGGACTTTACACACTTTATATTTACACAGCAAAAACAGCAGAAGGACAGGGATGAAGAGTCTGGAGAAGATGGCGACAGGACAACGGATGAGGACAGTGAGGAGTAGTAGAGGCTAGTTCTTCCCTTTGTTACTCAATTGTGAGTCACAGCAGAGGGCCAGTGAATAGCTATTTCCAAAATGATTGTGGAATTCAGAAATAACTTGAGGATCCAAATTATTTCTAAACACTGAACATTTTTATCCTCCAAAAATCGCCCCCAAAAACTCAGCAAAATCAGCTTAATGAGAGTAAAAACGTGACCAACCCAAGTTTAAATAGTGATTTTGAATCTTGAAAATGTTAGATATGGACTCAGCATCTCCAGTAACCCCTAAAAACATACTAACATGGTCCATTTTGGCCAAGCAGCTCTTATAATATGATCAATATAGGTGATTATGCTAATTTATGCTAATTAGCTCAATTGCACAAATTGCCCAACATATGCAAATTAGCATCCGGCAGTTTCTGCATGCTGGGAACCCATACTTTATATTTCCATCATAAAACTTTGGTGTACTCAACATTTCCGGGTTCACCTTTCTGTCCACTGGACTATAAGGGTGGCGCTTAGCGACAGGTCAATATGGCTATTGATATTATTCCACTCACATTGAGGTTGTTGTTACGTCCCCTGCTCACTTTCACTCACTTTAAGACATTGCCCTAATTTTAATGAAGCACAATGTGTCAAGCAATGAGCTAAGTTCGGCACACATGAAGTAAAGCTAATTTAATGGGCAGTGGAATTGATTTAATTGAAGTATGAGACCTGCGTGAAGCTGGCCCCCCATGTTATTCAAAAATGATTAAAAACACTGCTATTCGTTTGTGCCGTTTTGTGCCGTAAAGAATATTGTTTGTGCTGTTAAGGGTTTTAAGTAATTAAACTTTACATTTTCTGGCCAGTGACGTCATTCAGCCCCCCATACTTGTCCAAATTTCCCCAAAATAGTCTCAATCGTTTGTGCTACGTTTGTGCCGTTAAAAGTAACATTTGTGCTACTATGTTTTTTAAGATATTCCACGTTATTTGTTAAACGTGTGACGTCACCCAGCCCCCCATCAATGTCCAAATCTTCCCAAAACGGTCTCAATCGTTTGTGCTAGGTTTGTGCCGTGAAAAGAAACATTTGTGCTACTATGTTTTCTAAGTTATTATGGTTTATTTATAGATACAGTCGGCAACTAGTCATAATCGTGGTTACCGCCCCCAGTTGCCGTGGTTACCGTGGCTGAAAAGAAAAACATTTGTTTCGATTGCATGTAATCTAATGGAGGTGCACCGGCTTGAGTACAGAAAGCACCTATAAAAATATTAAATCTTTTAGCAAACATCACTAAACGGCACAAACACGTTTCAACTGAGAGTTATCTGTGTGTCAAGGAGGTTAAGGTTAACATAAAGTTCCCTCATTTTGCTAATTCCAGTTAAACGGCCAGAACTGTCTCGAGTGTACTCATTGTAGAACTGCTTTCAACTGTGTAGCTTGGTTTAGCAAGCTAACCCTTTTGCCTTAACATCACATACTCGTCAGTTGCATCTGAATTTATTCTCACATGAATGCACATTCCCTACAATGGCCGTGGGAATAGTTTTAACAAGTAATGTGTACCAGTTGGTTATGTTACACTGACGATATAAAGTTAGCCAGTTAGCAACCTAATGATGCTACCATTGAATATAGCTTCCAGAGAAATTTGTCATCAACATTGGGCAATCGAGGGTGAATTAAGTTGTTAGCATACACTGGGCAGTTAAGTAAACACAATTCCTTCAAATTATTGTGTTCAGAAACAAGCAGAACTCCACCTGAATGTGAAACGAATGTATAAAGTCTAACTGTTAGCTAGTTCGCCCATTGACTTCCATTGTGTGAGGTTAGCATGCTTTCCCCCTCGTGGGGGGCGGTAACCTTTCCGAGCGTCTTAAGCGACTGTATGTATTACTCCCGTGACGTCACCAGCCCCCCATCAATGTCCAAAACTCACCAAAATGGTCTCAATCATTTGTGCTGATTTGTGCCGTTAAAAATAACATTTCTGCAGCTATGTTTTTTAAGTTAACACGCTTTGTTACATGTGTGACGTCATTCAGCCCTTCATCAGTGTCCAAATCTCCTCAAAATAGCCGCGATCATTTGTGCTACGTGCGTGCTGATTTGTGTTACGTGCGTGCTGATTTGTACAAGATTCTGTGATTTTCACAGCATCACTGCTGTTTTTGGGAAAAATGTATACTGTATTATTTGTGAATACAGTATGTTGCTGTGGTTTCACTATGAATTACGGTCAAAAATGGTCAAACTACAGTAATAAAAATTTGCTGCACAGTAATAAATCTGACTCCTCCTTCACTTGTCAGCTTTTTGAAAATTTTGAAAAAACATGGCGTTAAATCAGTTGGGGTTTTCTGTTTTCTTTTTGCCCATAAATACAAAGTTAAGCTCCCAGATAGCAAGGTGACATTGATATTATGTTGATTTTCCATCCAAATCATCATTTTGAAAAGACATTGAAAAGTCATGGATTTAAGGTTTACTGGGAAATCTTGACGTGGTGATTGAAACGTAGTGCACTGCGCGACGACGTTTGAACTGTCCAGCGGGAGATCATTTTTGAGCAACAGTTGTCACAGTCAGACCAACGGTGTTCAGTACTCTGTCAAGTTCGCAGCTCCACCTTAATGGTAAGCAAGCATTTATTATGACCGCCGCGCAGAGAAGCGGCGGTCATATAGGTTTAGTCAGAATTTGTTTCGCATGCCCAAATTTCCGTCAATGAGTCCCGGGACACTGAAAGACCGGGGTACACGAAACTTGGTGGGCATGTAACCCCACATGGATAGCATGGAACCATCGTTTTTCGTTTTGATCTGTAGCCCCCCCGCTGGACTGGACCCCCGAAAGGAGGGTAGGGCAGACACATTTTTCTGTGAATATCTCGAAAACCGTAGGGTTTAGTAGGACCATTTGTTTTTTGTATGTTGATCTCAAGGGGCCATGTCAACCCATTCCATAACCACTCATTTCATGTATAGCGCCACCTAGTTAAACACAAAAAAGTAAAAATGAGGTGTTGTAATCACAGGTATCTGTGACCTAACATAGTCAAAACTGCACGAAATTGGAAGTGTAGGATCATTATGACACCCTCTGTAGGCACGCCAAATTTTGTGGAATTCCGTTCATGGGGGGGCCACACAATAAATTAATTTATGTTACTATACACCAACTGGCCTGTAGGTGGCCGGAGACAGTTTTCTGTGAATATCTCGAGAACCGTAGGGCCTAGGAGGTCCACCTTTTTTATGTATGTTGGTCTTAAGGGGGCATGTCAACCCATCCCATTACCACTTATTTCATGTATAGCGCCACCTAGTTAAAAATTAAAAAGCAAAAAATTAGGTGTTTTCATCACAATATCTCTGGCTGACAAGGTCAAAACTGCACGAAATTAAAAGTGTAGGATCATTATGACACCCTCCGAATGCATGCCAAGTTTTGTGTACTTTCGCAGAGTCCACGGTGGCCTTGGAGACTTGGGTCACCAACAAGTAGCCTAAGTGCTGCTTGTGTGCACAATCCACTGTAATTCTGATGCATAAAATTATTGAAGAAATGTGTTTATTTTAGAGAATATGGGCTACAGTGCAGTGATGAGTTATGGTAGGCCAACTTGGAGTGAATATACACACACAGGGGAAATAATCTCTCGTAACCTACTCCGTAGCTGGGTATTTCCCAGAATTGGGGCCTATTTCTGTCCACAGGATGTAATTCTATTAAAAACACATTAAATCTAATAATGTTTAGCATCAGTAATTAGTATAAAGAAAATCAAGCCTAGACTTTTTTAATGGTTGCTCCTACTCATGATTTAGACACATTTTATTGGTGTTTTATGGTACAATATCAGTGTTTTGGTGTTGTCCGCAACCAGAGTTTTCACATATTGTGCCATATCTCAAACATTATTTATCAAAAATTAATTAAAAAAAATCATGCATATGAATTAAATGTTATCTGAACTAATGAACTGCATGCACACATTATGCATATATATGCATTTCCTGCTTTATTTTGCTTAATGTTTACCTGTCCCATGGTTTAGCCGTCATTACCAGCACACTCTACATAAAAGCACTTTGCTACTGTTTTTTCATCAAAAAAATATTTGGTAACCATGGTCACCTAATATCACAGTGGAATACATGGGTGTCAAGCAGAAAGGTTGATGCCTTGATGTCCAGAAACATAAGAAAATCTACTCTTTATCCCTCGTTTTGGGCATGTACACTTATTATGTGTCATTACCATACGCATTGTATTTCTGTATTTTTGAATATTCCTGAAATTTTACAATTATTTTAATAGTTTAAATGATGTACATTACATGTAGAAAGCTAGCTACACTTGCATGGTGATCATTTTTGCTTCTCAGGGTAGTTTTTCGGTATAAATGTCATCACCAACCAGTGTTGGGAACGTTACTTTAAAAAAGTAATTAGTTATAGTTACTCACTACTTGTTCCAAAAAGTAACTGAGTTAGTAACTGAATTACTCTATGATAAGAGTAACTCGTTACCAGGGAAAGTAACTATTTGCGTTACTGTTAAAAAAAAAGTTGCTATATGTCAAAGAATTTGGATTTTTTGAGCAGTTTTGAAAAGCCAGTTGAAATTAGTAGAACAGACAGGTGTTTGTAGGCTACATAACTTTCGATATTTATTAGATAGATAGATAGATACTTTATTGATCCCCAAGGGGAAATTGTACATCGACAGACCTACGGTTGACTTCAGCCTGTGTCATAGGTTTTTGTTGTGAGGCAGAAATATCTAGCTTTTGCTGCTTGGAGGACATTGCTCCGAGTCCTTCTTTGCTAGTGGATGGTGAGCTATCATCTCTGGTGGAGGGGGGCTATCGGTGTTTTTGGCCACTAGCGTGTGTGAGATGCCTCATTAAATTAGAGTTGCTTACAATGGATGTCGACAAAGTCTTCGCTCCTGGACATAATGTACACATTACATGCACGTTCTTGCCTTTGACCACAATGAATTTGAAGTAGTGCTTATATCTCCACCTTGAAAATGCCAACTTTTCATCGGATTGCTCCTGACCTCTGCTGTTTCATCGAATCTCTACTTTAGCTGTTGCGTGTGTGTGGCGCGTGTGCTGGCAAGTGTGTAAAAACACTGGCTCTGATTGGCTATCATGAAACATGACTCTGCCTTAGCCAATCCTAATCGCTTACGTCGTTATTAACCCACCTCCTCACTAGCTGTGAGCCAGGGGTGCGTTCGGATTACACAGTTTATTCAATCAATGCAAAGTAAGTAACGCACTGCATTTAACGTCCAGTAACGTTAACGGCGTTGTAACGTTGTAAAAAGTAATTAATTAGATTACACCGTTATTGACAAATTAACGCCGTCAGTAACGCCGTTATACTTAAACGCCGTTACTCCCAACACTGTCACCAACACAGTCATTACCAGCACATTATAGCTTGAAATGTAGTGGTAATGACGACTGTGTTGGTGATGCCATTTTTGCAGATACATTTAAAGTACTCTTTTTAAAAGAAATACGTTTTTTTTCCACAAAGTCAGTTCAACTTGGGTTTCTAAATTATAAACATTTAATTGCAATAGATTACGATCAGTGATTTGTCATCACCACAACAAATGTCATTACCAGAACTGCAATGTCATCACCATGCATATTTTTGCCAATAGATTATGTATAAATTACAATAAATTACATTAATTAGATATTTTTGACAATGTTGGACAGTCTAAATTGCCACTGGATGAAAACAGATATGAGATATGGCATTTATTTCAAATAAATGAAATTCCAAGCCAGGGTCGAGTGAAAAAATAAAAAAATAAGATACTTAAACGACTATAATTCATGTTGTAAGTAAAATTCAACAATTCTAATAAGTTCAAGATAAAATAGACTTCATGTGAAACCATAATTGATCATTGATTGACCATTTCATCTTTAAAATGTACATATTAGATGATGTGATGGTAATGACATTTACCTGAAAAATGACAAAAAATCATAAATTCCCTTATATTGTGGTCTCAACCAAGCTCACAAGGTTACTCCTATCAAAATGACTGATAACTTGATGCATACCAATTAGTAAAATTTGGAATTTTTTTTTTCAAAATGTCAGATTCCAAATAGGCCCAAAATCTGAGAAATGCCCAGCTGCGTGATAGTAGGCCTACGCACACTGCTGTGCACACCTGCAGACGCTATGGCCGGAGAATGGAGTGGTGTTTCTCCACAGCTGCCGACTCATGGCCAGCAGGTTTATTCTGGTAGTGGTTGCAGTAATTCTGACGTTATGCACAAGCAACTGGTGAACTATAGAATCCCTGGCAGCACAAACAGCCACGTAGGCCTAAATAGTAGTAGCACATCTTTTCTTTTCTCGGTTAAGATCAGCACGATATAGCTTTGTAACTTAAAAAATACAACACAAATGTTTCTTTTTTTAACAGCACAATCTGCACAAACGATTAGGACTACGATTGGACATTGAAGGGGGGGGGGGGTGCAGGTGTCTAGCATAAGCTACAACTGCTGGCCAACTTCTACATAGTACACAAACGTTTCTTTAAATGGCACAAATCAGCACGCACATAAACATAGCTACACAAATGTTATTTTTAACGGCACAAATCAGCACAAACATAGCACAAACGATTGAGACCATTTTGGTGAGTTTTGGACATTGATGGGGGGCTGGTGACGTCACACGAGTAATAAATAAACCATAATAACTTAGAAAACATAGTAGCACAAATGTTTCTTTTAACGGCACAAATCAGCACAAACATAGCACAAACGATTGAGACCATTTTGGGAAGATTTGGACATTGATGGGGGGCTGGGTGATGTCACACGTGTAACAAATAACGTGGAATATCTTAAAAAACATAGTAGAACAAATGTTATTTTTAACGGCACAAATGAGCACAAACGTAGCACAAACGATTGAGACTATTTTGGGAAAATTTGGACAAGTATGGGGGGCTGAGTGACGTCACTGGCCAGAAAATGTAAAGTTTAATTACTTAAAACCCTTAACAGCACAAACGATAATTTTTATGGCACAAACCGGCACAAACGTAGCACAAACGAATAGCAGTGTTTTTAATAATTTTTGAGTAACATGGGGGGCCAGCTTCACGCAGGTAGTCATGAGTTATGAAATCTGCCCAAAACAAAATCTCCTATGTTCACCTATAATCCCACCCTCCATCCCCCTCCCCTCTTTACCTGAGGACAAAATCACTGGCATCGATCAGAGGTCCAAAGCGAGAGTTCTTCAAGTTCCCAGAGTTGCCCACCACTGAACACACCCTGCAGCGGTTTGGACTTTTATCCCTGTAGTACTCCTGGTCAGGAATCAGTTGGAACAACTCTTTTACAACCTTGCCATAGTTGGGTTGTCCATAAGAAGTCTGTAACCCCTGTCAATAAGACATACACATACAGCATCCTAATGCTCGTAGAGTTGTTGAGTCACAGACTCATATCAAAGACATTTTTTCGTGTTTCTGCAGCATTGTTTCATATGTGACATCCCTAACAGATATAGAGTTGTTCTGTCACATGGAATAGCCGACTAATAATTTATAAGAGGGCAATTCCACGGAAAATGGACTTTTTGTCACATCCATAACGCCAGTGAAATGCCTTGGCATTTGTACGCTGCATAGACTGTGAATGATAAAAAAAATTTTGTGCATTTTTTCTCATGTACATTCTTCAGCCAAAAATAGCAAATGCTCAAATTTCATGTAATCATTCACATCATACCATACCATCACATTTTATTGGCGTTATGGATGTTACAAAAAATGTAATTTTCCATGGAATTGCCCAAGAACTTAAATTAGAGATGCAGCGATTGCAATTTTTTGGCCCGATTCCTATTTTTCATAGAGTTTGACCTGCCGATACTGATTTTAACCGATTCCGATTTCATTTCTTTTAACCACTTTACAGCACACACAAATAGTTAATTTCTATCGTTTGTTTAATAGAACATGTTATAGAAATGTAATCAACTTCAAGAATGGAATGGCTGTTGTGGAACCGGTGGAGCAGACAGACTCTTCTTCAAGTCTAACTTCAGCTGCACTATCAAACTATAATGCTTCCCAGTGTGGGACATTCATTTCACACACTACTAATATAAATTCACTGTTATGGAACACCCATTTTTTTCTTCTCACATCCAATATCCAACTAAAAATACAAAAACAATTTTCATTATATATTTGAACATGCTACCATGGAACATTTTTTCATATGCATCGATGCATTTATGGGAGGGGGAGGGAAAATTGGGAGTAGGCTATCATGCAAACACAGGGGAGGAGAAGTGCTAATAGTGATTGATTAGGTGCTCCACCATATATGAAAACAGCACTTGTCTGTTTTGCGGTGAAAAACTTAAATCCAAATTCCGATTAAATGCATCAATTATAGAAACTTTCAGAGACAGCTGATTCAGTATTCAGAGCATCAGTTTCTTCATTGTAGGCTAACTTTTGTTTGCCTTTCTAATAGGCTATTGTATGCTCACTTTCACGACATCCACTTCCCTATCTGCTAGACTACGGTATTAAGGCATAGCCCTAGTCTATGTGCAGTAAATAGTTTGAGTATTTTTTTATAAGTGGAGTAGAACTACTAGAACTACTGTATGTCACTGCTTGTCGACATCTTATCATGTGATCGCTAAATTTTTATTCTTTTTAATGTCGCAATTGGTTATCTCTGTTCAGCTGCACTTGTGGTTCAGCTGTGGGCACGCAATTAGCGGCAGGGATGGGCGGCGATGAACGATGTTTACATAGCCTAATAAAGTGACTGCTTAGTAAATTCCACGCAATATGGCAAAGCACAGCGTTCGCTGCATAGACAAACTCAGTAGTCTATTAGCGCTTTCTTTGTACATCCAGAGTATTGGCCTGGTTGCTAGCTTCTTCAAACTTTGCAAACTCAGCTGGGTGTTGTTACAAGTGGGGCGCGCGAGTGCATTTGACCGGCATAAAATCGGCATGTCTTAGACTGACCGGCCAGTCACCGGTCATGGCCGATCACGTGAAAATCGACCAATTCCGGTCACCAGCCGATCAATCGGTGCATCTCTAAATGAAATAACAAATAATCATATAGGCTACAGCTGTCGCCTACTTTTCCCCTTCCTGTTTGATGTTGGAGAGAGGTCACTACTGTGTCATCATTGATGTTGGAGAGAGGTCACTACTTCGCATCATGCTGAAGGAACTGTATATGCGTCCTCTCAATGGATCCCCGAGTCCATGTACCAAGTTTGGTTTTGACACATTAACGTTGCTGAGATATGACCTTACTTCCTGTTTGGCAGCTTTACCGCTGATTTTGATTGGCTGTGAAGAGCAAACGTTTTTAAGTCAAAAATCCTGTTACTAACTTTTGTAAGGCTTGGTCTGAAGATCATGTACATCAAGTTTCGTGAAGATCGGACAAAATGTGTGACCTGTGAAAATTTTGTTTCACTTTCGAAAAAAATCCAATATGGCGGAAAAACGGCAAGAGCCAGTGACCACGCCATCCCCGCAAGCAATTTACAGCAGTTCTGCCCGCACATTGGGAACAGTGTCTATATCGCAAAGGCTTTAGGACATACATGGGCAACATACGGCCCGCGGGCCACATCCGGCCCGTGGGCTTTCCCTGACCGGCCCGCGTAAGGTCTGTGAAAGAACAATAGTCAAGAGCCTAGCATAGAGATAATGCATGCAAATCAATATCGTTGTTTTTATTTTTGAAAGCGACTGCTATTTGTACGCCCATACATTTGTGCGTGGATGCATAAGACGTAAACACCCTCACTGATGTGCTGGTGAATAGAATTTATGCTTCTGCGTCGACACAATGCAGTTGCCTTTACGTCGGCGTAAACCTTTCAAAGTTTTGCGTCTCTTATGTCTGCGTCGCTCACCACCGCAAAGGTTGTTAGAACAAACTCCTACTGCTGCTCGTTGGCGATACGAAGTGTTCATTTCAAAACGTTACAAAATATGTCTGAGTTCATTTGCAAAGCTTATGTTAGCGAACTAGTATGATGCTACTACCCACAGGTTGCTTGAAGCAGCCGGCTCAACACACAGAGCGAGTTGACCAATCACAGTTATGTGCATAAAGTTAAAGCAAAAACATAGCCTACATTTTTAAAATAGTTTTCTTTGTGCATGTTGATTAACTAATGACAGCCTACTATTGTCTGCTCCACATTTTCGTAGTCTAATTCTGCATATAGTTAATTTAATGATGGTAATGATTTAATGATGAAATATTGCTGAGTGTTGATGAAATGGTGGCACAGGCCTATCGGTTGTACTGACTCCTTCACATTTTCATGACCTAGCCTAATTATATAGATATTGTAGTACTTTTTTATATCAGTCTTTGAAAACTGAAAAAAATGTCAATGTCAAAAAATTATTTTCGAGAATGAGGATTAAATACTGGACATAGATTAAATATTGCTGTTTTTCCTTTGTCTCCCTCACATTTTCATCTGTTCTTACGACTAGTAAACAAAACCATATGATTTACTTAATGTTATACAAGAACAGAATAGAATTGAACAGAATTGAGTTCAGACTTGAGTTCGGTATTTTGGGTCCGGCCCTCCTCAACAGTCCCAGTTTGTCGTGTGGCCCCTTGGGGAAATTAGTTGCCCACCCCTGCTCTAGGAGCAGGAGCATTCCCAAAACAACAGGTAAATGGGAATAAGGAAAACTTAAATATGAAAAAGATCAATAGTTTGCTTTAGCAAGACACTAATAGGATAAATAAATAAGGCAATAAAGCTAAAGCAGAGCATGTGCCTCACCTTCCACCATTTGGATGCCTTTTTACTGAGGACACTACTTTTGCTTGACATTATCGGGTGAAATGAGGCATTGAAGCGATTGGAAAACCAGGAACCATCGTCTTGATTCTCCTTTGGGCCACTGCCATAGTCGCAGGATGATGTTCGGTGGTACATGTTGTTGCTTTGCCAGTTGAGAAGTATGCAGAAGGAAAGTATGACTAAAATGAGGCTTAATGAAGTTACTTTTCTGCGTACACACCAGGACATTTTCCTGCGAGATTTTGGGATTGATTGATGGTAGCAGTAAGTGTCTGCAAGAGAAAGCATACGGTTAAAATGCAAATTTTTAAATTAAACTTATAGGAGCTGTTTTAATTTTAAGATCTAGGTCTATACAACAGACAAACATAAAACAACTATGCAAAGTCACACCAATAAAATAGGCTAATAGCCTGATAATAATAATAATGGTAAGCTATCTAGTCCATATATTTTGACTTATTCCATATCACAATCTTTCCCCATCAGTCAGCCTATCAATTATGTCCACAAAGCACTCTTACATCTAATTCGGCAAGATCATGACATTCCTGGTTAAACTGGCCCAAGAAATTGTATAGGCTATATAGTGTGATTTTCAAGTCTTTATTCGTGAGCAGTTCTGCAGTTAAATCAACAAGCACCAGGGGCGCTGGAAACTAAAAGTAAGGGGGGTCTGCGAACTGGCTATAACATATGTGACATCACATCATTATAGCACATTGTAGCCTGCACTGTGGCCACTAGTGAGTGATGCACGGGGCAGGGTTTTTAACAACCCACACCCGCCCGACAGTTTTGGAGGTCCAATTCCGCCCAACCTGACAAACATTTGGCGTCGATTTTGATTAGCTGTGACAGGCGAACGTTTTTTAAAATCCTGTTACTAACATTTGAGAGGCTTCATAACACATAAGTCATAACACATAAGCTGGCATGGCCAGTTAAACCAGCTATGTGATGGTGTGTTCCAGGCAACCCGTAACCCTTGTTTTCGCAACCTTCTACCCATGAAAGTGCTGGGTAAACCAGCAAGACCAGCAAAAACTCTTGTGAAAACATACTTTCAACTTTCAGACCGCCTTAAGCTGGTCAGGCTGTTTTTTTTTTTGCAGGGTATAAACTAAATCTAATTTGTACGGAGCCCCGGAAGTGTCATTGCAAGAAATGTTTGTATGTCGAGAGAATGTGCGCTCATTTGACTAAATTGCAGTCTAATTTGACATGATAGATAGATAGATAGATACTTTATTGATCCTCAAGGGGAAATTCAAGGGTCTCAGTAGCGTACAGACATAACACACAACATGCACTTACAACAGAAATGGTAAACATTAGTTTCAGTAGTGAAAACATTAGGCTGTGTACAATAGTAAAACAGTAGTAAAACAGTAGTAAGCAGTAGTGGGCAGTCAGTACTCAAAAAACATGGACATGGAGAGGGTGGAGAGGCAGACAGACTAAGCAGAGAAGTCTATCTCTCCTCTTCCCTTTAGTGAGGCATTGAACAGTTCAATGGCCCTAGGAACAAATGACTTCCTCAGCCTTTCAGTTGTGCATGGCAGTGAGCGAAGTCTCCAGCTGATCAAGCTCTTTTGGTTTTTGATAGTGCTGTAGAGCGGATGACATTCATTTTCCAAGATGTTGATCAGTTTGTTTAGGGTCCTTTTGTCAGATATTGAAGTGATGCACTCCAGTTCAGCTCCCACTACAGAGCCAGCCTTCCTTACCAGCCTGTCAAGTCGCCCAGCATCCTTCTTCTTTGTGCTTCCTCCCTAGCATACCACTGCATAGAAGAGGTATGCTGGGGAGGAAGCACAAAGAAGAAGGATGCTGGTTGTGATTGTGTGCACAATTTAGTATATTGTGCTCTTGTTTAACCAAATTGTGTTCTCATTTTATTAGATTTATATATTGTGCACACAATCTACTAAATTGTACACGATTTAGTAAATTGAGCTCAAGATTTAGTAAAATGTGTGCACAATTTCAGAAATCGAGAGCACACTTAAAGCAACACCAAAGCACTTTTCCTGTCGAACGCATGGCATTTGTTTATCCAGCACTGGCTTTGGAAATAACAATGTCTACAGACAAGGTAGAGTATGTTGCATGATTTTATGAAAGTATGATGTATTGCGACATCAGAAGCAAGTCAAATTTGTAGTTTCTCCATCTTTAGCTGTTTAAATTTCATTTTTTTGTGTTTGTTTGTTTGTTTGTTTTGATATGTCTTGAATAATATAAAGGCTGTGAAATATGTATTGTTGTATGTTAATTAGCTAATTGGAAGTGACGTCATGTTGGTTGCGTTTCACACGGATGCTTTTAATGTTGCACACTACACCTGACAGAGAACTGGGAAGCTGACTCGCGGTTATGGCCGCACGCCGCTGAGTCAGAAGTTTTAATGTTTGAAGCCGTGTTTTTCTTGGACTCATTTCCCTCTTAGCTGATATGCAGCCAGCGAGGTATGTGTGTGTTTATAATGCTTTATTTCTTTGCTTTATTCGTTCTTTTGGTTGTGTGATTGGATTGTCTAGTTATTGAGTTGCTTTACTGCTTTTAAACAGTTTGACAGTGGATTAAAAGATGAATTAAAGATGAAAATAAATCCATCAGTAAACTGAAGAACTTTGGCCTTGCGGTGTTTCCTGGAGGGGAGTGATAGTCAAACTCGAGGCTGAAGTTAACGCCGGCTTGCGGTGGGCTACCCTGCTGCAACGCAAAGATTCGTCAGCCTGTTCACAACCGAGGTCGAGTCCTGGATTGAAGCCATTTCAATCAAAAGGGGGGCTTGGACAAATGCAATTTAATTGAAAATAAGTTACCTGGCTGCTGAATTTTAATTTTGGTTTGCATTGTTTGTTGATATGCTGACATTTCAAATAGCCTATGCCTTGTGTGTAACTTAATCTTTTATTGGGCCTATATGCTTCATGGGCCTTTTTTCAATTTGGGTTGGGCCTAGGCTACATGATTCATTGTTAAACTAAGCCTGTTCAGTCATTTGTACTTTCATTGTTTGTACTTTAGCCTAGCTAATACGCAGCTCACCATGTCTCAAGGTAATGATGATAAAGATCAGTCATTAACAGAGTGTCGGCCAACCCTAGAAACAATTAATGAATTAGTAGAGCCTCAGAATTCAGAGAAATTAGCAGAGCCTCAGAATTCAGAGAAATTAGCAGAGCTACAAAAGATTAATAAGTCTGATGTTGAGCCACAGCAGATTAAGAATTCAAGTGCATCGGAACATCACCAAAATGAGCCTCGTAGAAGTGTCCGATCACGTAAATTGACAGAGAAGGGCAGGGACCTACACATGGACAAGTTAAAGTCATCGCTGCTCCGTTTTAACAGTGTCTATGAATGTTGGAAGGTTCTGACTAAAGTGGCAAAAAGGTCTGTGGAGCAAAACCATCCAAGCGACATTCTTCAAGAACATGTAACTCGCATTGAAAAGGAACTGGCTGAACTTAATGATATCTATGATGCCTATAGGAAAGTTGACGTTCCAACTCATGACATGCGCTGTAAATTGGATAAAAGCTCCTCAATTGACCTGTCGCTAAGCGCCACCCTTAGAACGCTGATGAGCCAATGACAGTCCAGCCTCAACGGGACTCGGACATCAGCTCGGACAACTCCATAGGAAACAACAGGGAGGAGGCATAAAATGACAAATTAATGGTTATTTATGGAGTTTATTAACTCAAAAAAACCCGACAGATAACCACGGTCAAACGTTTTGCATGGGGGACGTGTAATAGCCTACTGATAGCCGGTACCCCGAGAGGCAAGAAAACGGGGTATAGCCTATTTTCATCAACAGTAGCCTACAGGACGTCTCTCGCATTTGCAACAGCTCGACGTAATGTAGGCTACTAAGCCAACAACGTGGGCACAGGTTTCCTGTTAAATCCCAAGATGAAAATGCTTATTAACCAACTACTATATTCTTACTACATCAAATATTAACGTAACCTAACATATCTTAGTATCAATCTTCCGCTAGCTAGCATTAACGTCGTCAGTGGTTTTTGCACGGTGATTTGCACAGCTACACGCCACAACTGCTTGTCACCTTGTATGTATTCTAAAGTTTTGAATACACCCCTCCATAGCATAATTTAGTCCCTTTTGATAGCTTCTGGAGAAAAGTAAATCCTTTATCGACCAAAACGTCCTCAAAGCCTGCTTTCATATACTGTCAGCTGCCATTGTCCACAATGTATTTCTAATCAAGTCTGGTTTGTTTGTCCGAGTTTTCACACGGTTACTAAAATTATGATCAAGAATGTTAAGTCTCGGATTCAGGGGGTAGATGAAGAGTTGGTTTGGCCCGATGCCGGCTCTGTATTTGCATCCTCAGCCTCTAGTATTTCCTTTGCTGTTAATAAGGGCTGTGCAGCCAATTCCATTTGTTCTATTGACTCACTAGCAAAAAGACAAGAGGCTGCTGCAGAGTATGCAGGTACGAGAGCTGTGCTTAATATCATGAGTGAACAAGAGCTTAGGCAAGAGGAATTGGAAGTGCTTCAAGCTCAAGATAAGCAGATAGTTGCAGACCAGGAAGCAGCAGCATTAGCTCGGCGCCTACAAGAAGAGCGCGAGGAAGTTGAACGAAGAATCAAAAGACAAACCGAAGAGGCTGCCCTGTTGAAAAGGCAGCAAGAAGAGAGAGTTGGATCGTTTGGAAAGACTGAAAAGATTGAATGCTGCTAAAGCGAAGCTGCAAGTGTATGAAGAAAGCAATATTGACATGGGCCAAGATCTCGCATTTCATAAGCAGGATAACCCCATGATTCTGCAAGCAGTTAAACGAGGGGATCCTGTTCGTGACTTACAACCAGGAGATGTGCCATCAAGGGGAGGCATCTTCAATGATACTCAAGGTCTTGATAAGGTTTTGGCTGAGGCTATAACAGCAAATAGGCTACCGGTTCCAGAACCAACTATCTTTTGCGGTGACCCACTTAAGTTCAATCATTGGAAGTTATCCTTTCAAACCCTAATTGAGAGGAAGAATATTCCAGATACAGAGAAGATGTTCTTCCTTGAGAAATATGTTGGTGGCACAGCAAAAGAGGCTTTAGAAGGTAATTTCCTGCTTGAGTCGGAAGATTCATATAGGTCTGCTTGGAATCTGCTTGATGAAAGGTACGGTCAGCCATTTGTTATTGCCAAGGCCTTCCGAGATAAATTATATGCTTGGCCCTGTATAGCCAATAGAGATGGTGTTGCATTAAGACATGTAGACTTCTTGCGCTGTTGCGAATGTGCCATGTCCTGTAATAAGAATTTGCTTGTTCTCAACGATCCCTTAGAGCAGTGTTTCTTAACTGGTGGGTCGGGACCCAAAAGTGGGTCGCGGAACCGTTCTGGGTGGGTCGCAGAGCTTGTGGTTAAAAATACATTTAAAAATCAGCAATTTAAAATGATACCTTATCAGATCTAATATTGGACCTTTATTTTTTGATAAACTTTATTTGTAGCCTACATATCAGTCATTGTCATGGACATAGACAATGTTTATGTGACAGGTCATGTTAGAGATCATTTTAGTGGTAAAGGAAGTAGGCTGCTACTCTTAATATTTGAAGTAGCCTACAGTAAGCTCAGATATGGATTTGCTTAAACTGAGGACAAAATAGGATAGAAACCCCATTGTGTGATGTGCAGTAGATGGCTGGCACATGAGAGCATGAAACCATCAAAACTAAAATGCCACATAGAAACAAGGCACCTCTGTCAAAGTCATACCTGTAGAGTACTATGAAAGGTGACATTAAGAGTTGAAGACTTCACAAATGTAGGCTAATGCCAAACAAGTAGGCCTACAGGCACTTCGCTTGTCTTACCATGTAGCTCCCCATATCCATGGCTTGAACGATAAAAATATATATATGGGTCGCGACTTTATGAACATGGGAAATTGTGGGTCCCAAAGTCAGACCAGTTGAGAACCACTGCCTTAGAGAATCAAAAACTGGTTGTCAAGCTGCCTGAATGTTTAAGCCAGAGATGGAACAGAAGAGCTACACTTTATCAACTAGAGCAGGGGTATTCAATTAATCTTCAGCGAGGTCCAGTTACGGAAAATTTCCTCAAGCAAAGGTCCGGAGCATCATAATGTTTAACGTGCGTGTTTAGGCTATGTATATGTATGTATGTATAATATTAAGATGGATGGATGGAGCCTAGTTGTAGATAGATAGATAGATAGATAAATAGATACTTTATTGATCTCCAAGGGGAAATTCAAGAAATAGAAGATTGTAGGCCTAGGCCTAATGTTTAATGTGAAATAAAATAAGTAGCCTAAAAGGCAACATTCGAAATGAGGAGAAATAAGGCAATATAAGAGTAGCCTAATTGGGGAGAAAAACTGAGTAGCCTTGGCTATTTTTAAGATCTTAACGTGAACTTAAAAAAAATTTTGAGCTGAGACAAGGATGGATATTCCACAGCTGGTTCCTTGAACCCATTAATCAGCAAGTTTAATAACAAATGTTTAGTTTTTTTTTATGTTGACCCGAAATCCTGGAAACCCAGGAATATCACGTTGTTGGGCAGTGAATGCATGTAGGCTTAACTAGATTGTGGTGGATTAATCATATTGCCTTCTTAAATCGTAAAATATTCTGTGGTCTCAGTTCACTGTTGAATGGGCCTAGCCTACCCTATGCTTGCTCAAAATATATGCTTTGTCTAGTAGAGGTGCTTCAAATTGGCGCTTAAAATCGCCTGTCTCAGAATATATAGAAGAGGTCCAGGGCAATTCCGCGCAAAACTGTCACATCCATATTTAGTTGGCGTTACGGATGTGACAGTTTTGCGTGGTATTGCCCCCGTATCGTTATATAAAGCCCTGTTCTCGCTGTCTAGCTTTCTCCTCTTTGAGCAATCGATGATTTGAAAATAACGTACTTATCGTTAACTTAGATATCCATCTGATTGTTTCTCATCCCATCTCCTATCCTCGCTCGTTTCCGGCTATCAGTCTCTTCTCCGTAGTAGGCTACTTTACTCACTGACTCGACTATCAGAATTCACAGATTTCACTGGCTGAGTAGCAGCAAGCGAAATGATGGTTCCTGAAGCTCCTGAAGTAAATGCTGTTATCCTAACCAACGAAACATTTAGCGCAGCTTTGAAATCTTACGTGAAAATCTAAATTAGGCTATTATGGGCTGGGTCCGGATAGAATTACGTCAAGGTCCGGACTCGGACCGCGGTCCGCCATTTGGTGATGGCTGAACTAGAGCATGGGAGTTTTCCAGACTTCAGCTATTTTGTAACATTCTTATCCATGGAGGCTAGCATTGCCTGCAATCCAATAACCTCACACCAAGCTATTGGGGCAGGTGAGCCAGAGAAGTCCAAAACTAAGAATCAAAGTTCAGCTCCCTCTAAAATTCAAGTCGTTGATGCCAAGAGCCTTAACACCAACATTACTGGCAACTGGGTAACTTGTATATTTTGTAAGAAAGCAGCACAGAGCCTCCAGAAGTGTTATAGATTTCTTGAACAACCAGTTGCTGAGAGAGTCAAATTCATTCAGCATGAGCATTTGTGTTTTGGCTGCTTGAACCCAGGCCATCAGTCCAGAAGCTGCAAGAGGCGGTTGACTTGTGAGTCCTGTTCCAGACGTCATCCTACTTGCTTACATGAGGACCGCTCAGAACAGGAATCCAAGCACAATCAATTTGACCATCAAGAAGGTTCAGCATTTCAAGACATCACTGTAAAAACGACTTCCAACAGGATTTTAAGAGACAGTAACAGCATTCAAACTTCTGCGATAGTTCCAGTCATTGTGTCGAGTGACTCGGAGAGGGAAATTCTTCTTTACGCTCTGTTGGATTCACAGAGCGATTCCTCTTTCATTCTAGAGCATGTGGCAGATGCTTTGGATATGAATACAGAACCCATAAAACTAAAGCTATCCACCATGTCCTCAAGGGAAACAATCATTAGTTGTAGAAGGCTCAAGGGTTTGCAAATAAGAGGGTTGAATTCCACCAAGAAATTAACAGTACCAACAGTGTATACCAGAGAATTTATCCCTGCCAATAGACAGGGCTCTACAGTGCGCCCATTTCACTCGCACATGCGAGTAAATATGATGGCGTGCGAGTGCAAAAAAATATTTAGGCGCACTGGTGCGAATGACTTCTAACTATGTCAATGTTTGTCTACAAAATACACCGCAACATCGAGAAACATTACTGTGCAAACCATAGAATCACGTCGCGAATGCAGCATAAAAACTACACCTCCCATCAACGTTAGCAGTTTCGCGTTGTGACTCGCTAGTAGTCGCTTCTATCAAATCCAAGAGCGCGCAGAAAAAGCGGAAAGTTAAGACTAGCCAGCCAAGATGCAAAGATTGAAGAAATTAGTTCTATCCACCGAATTCATCGGATATAGGAGGAACAGGATGAGATTCTGAGAATGCAGTGAGAGAAGGAAAGGTAACCTAACATGCCTTTTAGCCCAGTTGACGTATTGGCTGCAATATGCAAAATATAGCTGTAGCGAACAGGCACAAAAGTAGCCTCCCGTAATACTCCCATTTTATTCAAAGGTAGAACGCTGACAACTCCAGGCTTCCACGCATGCTTGTTTGTTTACACCGAATACAAGCTGAAGTGCAAAACGAAAGTTTGCCTACCTAACGTTTGCCTCCTCCTGCCCCCATCAATGCAGATATTTAAAAAAAAAAAAAGGATACAAAAATATATATCCTTGATAGCCTATGTTGGGTTTGTGGAAGAGAAAATGGACTGTTTTAGTAGTAGTATTAGGCAGTATGCAGTCAGATAGGTCACCATGGGCATATTTAGATTAGCTACAGATGGATTCCCAAATAAATAAATTAGCCTACATTTGGCAGGATACTTGATATACAGGTTAAATGCAAATATGGCAATGTATTATATTATTTTACATTAACAAAATGTAGAAAAATAGAACAGACTGAAAATAAAGTAGGCACTGATCTTTAAAATCCTGTTTCCTGTAGCCTAAATGTTGTCAGTCATTCTTAATATTTGCAATTGGTGCACTGGCATGTTTAACTGTTAGCTGCAGTGTAATGTTAGATTATGTGTAAGTTAAGTACAGAAGTGACTGTGCGCCCAAATTTTTGTCTGTGCTCCTAAATTTTTTAACTTGGGCGCACAAGTGCTCCTGGAATTTGATTTAGTGTAGAGCCCTGATAGATCACATATTCCCACTCCCGAGACTGCAAGGGCATGGCCACATTTGGAGCACCTCGCACCGCACATTGCTCCACAAAGACAATGCGAAATTGGCCTGTTGATAGGGTACAATTGCCCACAGGCTCTAATGCCCAGGGAGGTTGTCTGTGGAGAAGAAAATCAACCATTCGCACAGAGGACCGACTTGGGCTGGAGCATTGTGAGCTATGGTGACCCAGGTGAACATTATGGTGATGTTCTTGGTGTGAGTCCTTGTAAGGCAAGTCATTCCTCAACTTAAAGTGCCCGATCAGCTTAAAACTAAAGTCCATTTTGTGTTTAGGACTCAGATTAAAGAAACGATTGCTCCCGATGATGTCATGAAGATGTTGGAGTCGGATTTCAATGAGCGGGTAGAAGAGGATTCCTTCTCTCAAGATGATGTCTTGTTCCTGACAAAGTTAAAGAGTGGAATTAAGCATAAGTCAGATGGTCACTTTGAAATGCCTTTACCCTTTAAAGGAGAGCGACCAAACCTGCCTAACAACAAGTCTTGTGCAGATCAGCGTTTGATGTGCCTGAAGAGGAGGCTCAAAAGGGATAATAGTTACTTTTCTGACTATGTTAATTTTATGACTGATCTTATTGGCCGGAGGTGATGCAGAAAAAGTCCCAGAACAACAAGTTAGCAATTCCCCTGCTTGGTATATACCCCATCATGGGGTGTATCATCCTCAAAAACCAAGAAAAATTCGTATCGTCTTTGACTGTTCCGCCAAGTTTCAGAATGTGTCTTTGAATGATCATCTTCTCACTGGACCAGAGCTCACTAATACTTTGGTGGGGGTCCTTTGTAGGTTCTGTAAGGGCCCAATTGCGATCATGTGTGATGTGGAACGAATGTTTCATCAATTTCATGTAAGACCTGAAGACCAAGATTACCTAAGGTTCTTATGGTGGGAGAATGGTGATTTAGAGTCCCCTCCAACTGTGTTTAGAATGAAGGTCTATTAATCTATTTGGGGCTGCTTCCTCACCTGGCTGTGCCAATTTTGGTCTTCAACATCTGGCCTCTGCAGGCAAGGGGAAGTTTAACCAAGATACCATCAAATTCATTCAAAGAAATGTCTATGTTGATGATGGGCTGGCAAGTGTTTCCTCTGAAACAGAAGCAATTTGACTTATTGAAGAAGAAAGACAACTCTGCAGTATTGGTAAACTTTGTTTGCATAAGTTCATCTCTAATAGCAATGAGGTCTTGAGAACAATTTCAGAAGAGGAGTGTGCTCAAAGTGTTAGAGATTTGGACCTTGGAGAGCCACTTATGGAAAGAGTTCTTGGCGTCCAATGGTGTGTGTTCTCTGATGACTTTCAGTTCAGAGTTACTGTTAAAGAACGCCCAATGACCAGAAGGGGATTGCTGGCAACAGTTGCTTCCATTTATGACCCTTTGGGGTTCGTGGCGCCCTTTATCCTCCGTGGTAAGCAAATTCTGCAACAGCTCTGTCAAGAGAAAGCTGGTTGGGATGAGCCACTCCCAGACAAGCTTAGATATCAATGGGAACAATGGCTGCAAGATCTCCCAAATTTGTCTAATGTAAGGCTGAGAAGGTGCTACTTGCCCCCAAGCTTCACAGATGTGAGGAATTATGAGCTCCACCACTTCTTCCCGCCTTGAGTTATCTGCAGCTGTAGTAGCAGCTAGAACAAGTATTATGCTCAGAAATGAACTTGAACTAGATGACCCCCAAGAATACTTCTGGACAGACTCCAGAGTAGTAATTGTGAGATAATTGTCTTCAAATCAGAATCAGGCTTTTCTAACTGGAAGCAAGACGGTGGCTTCAAAGACCATTCCAAATCAGACCATTGTAAAAATATTTGTTGAAAAAAAACAACATTTGTGTAAATATGATGTAGTTGTTGCTCACATGCTGTGTGTGTGTGTGTGTGTGTGTTTGTTTGTTTAAATATATGCAAACTGGCAGTGGAAGTGGTTTCTCTTATCAACAAAAGGGGAAAGAGTTGAAGTAAAACTTGTCCAATTGAACAAAAATGAATGTGATTGAACAAATTAATATGATGTATGATTTCTGTTTAAAATATCAATGCATTTCCGCTGAAGTGTCTATAATATTTTAGTTTTATTGTGTTTTCAATGCACATTATAAATAAATGGGACATTTGTTAAGATTTATATCGGCTTTTTAGTTTTTTAGCAAAAGTATTTGAACAAGGTGAGACTGGTGAAATGCACCTTACTGCTGTGGTGTAGTCTAGTTAGCTGTAGTGGGTATACTGTGATCAACCCCAAATGTTAATACCTATCCTTGCCTATTTTAAGTGGGTATACTGAGATGGTGATGCTTTTTAAGTGGGTATACTGCATAGTCCTGCATATCACGTAGAATACACCACTGCCATACTGAACAAGGAATTTTCTGTGCATGGATGTTGAGTCAAGTCAAGTCAAGTCAAGTTTATTTATATAGCGCATTTCATACACAGAGGTCATTCAATGTGCTTTACATAAACAAAACCAAACAATAATAACAAATAAAAGCATAGAAGGGCAATATAGTCAAAGAATAGTTAAAAGGTAAAGATAATAAAAAGAAAACATAAAACACAAGGTAAAATCATTTATAAATAAAGAATAATTAGTAAGCAAAAAGATAGATAGATAGATAGATACTTTATTGATCCTCAAGGGGAAATTCAAGGGTCTCAGTAGCATACAGACATAACACACAACATGCACTTACAACAGAAATGGTAAACATTAGTATAAGTATAAACATATAACTAAACTCCACTGTACAATAAAGACAGTAGAAGATAAGATAAGAAACTAACAAAACTAAATACTAACTAGATGTACCGCATAGCGGTACAAAATATGACCGCCGCTCAGTCCTGTACATCCATTATATTAATGAATTTGTCTCCATCTTCTACTCCATCCCCCACTCTTGAAACTTTTGTGTATATTTGTTTGGAATGTGTGTGTGCACACATTCCGCACACAAAGTAGCCTACTGGCGCTGCAAAGGTGAATAGATTTGTTTCTGGGCCAAAAAATTTGCAGCATTGTTATAAAACCTTTCAAATCTCTAAACAATCACAAGTAGGGCAGTTCATCACAGTCCATCCATTGCAACTAGACTGATGAAAGGTACACCTGTAGGCTACATTGTATTTGGGAAAAGCAGAAGGTAGCAGCATAATGTATTTATTTATTTATTATTAAACAAAACAATCCCTGTCAGTTCCATGCAGTTTTCAACAGCTATCAAGAAGAGAGGTCATGTAACGGATTTTTGTGAATGTTTCTTCTTCTACATATGCATAAGTTTAGTCATCTAGTTCATATGATATTCAGCTTTATTGTCAATGCACAAATTAAATACCAGTAGTCTAAAACAAAATGCCGTTTTCCCCAGTGGTGCAAATAACTGACATGTCCAAAAGGGCCTTCATGAAATGCGTTGCGAGACTGTTCATACACATTTTAACGGGCAAAGTTGAAGAGCTACTGTCCGTTATTGTTTGTGCAAATAATATGCTGATTCATGTTCCCTTGCATTTTGCAACTATGAGGTCCATGGTTAGTCTGGCTTTCGCCAGACCAAGCTCAATCTTTTGACGCAATCTTTTGATTTTCACCCAGCCTAGTCCATGGTAGGCGCCCGATAGAAATATTGTTTAATTTTGCGATTGAAATATCCACGCACTGGCGCCCCCCCCCTGCGACGTGTTCGCCCCCCGGTTTCAGAGCTATTGTAAATGCAAAAATGCATAGAGGGAGTTATGACAAAACCGTGACTGTTAACAAACTATAAGCTATATAAGGTAGGCCCTATGCTAGGCCTATTACACAACACAAATTGTCACTAGGCTATGCTGGCGACCCAAATAAAATCTCCTTTGGAACCAATGGCTTACACCTTACAGTATCAAGCTGCCACCTCTTTGCAAAAAGTTAATAGTTTTGCATATCAGTAGTAATATATTTCAAGTAGCTGAATCACCGAAAGGGCGAATGAAGTGGACACTTCTAAATGGAACCCAACCCACTGTACAGTAGCTCAAGGTCTGTGGCTAAAGCAGCCATAATGAAAGCGTTATCATTGTTTGGATACTTCACACACACATGTTTTTTAATCGCATAGACTACAACTACCAAGCTGGAATCAAAGCACATCGACTCCCCTCTCACACCCTAAACACGCACTTCGAACAAACAAAAAGCGCCTCAGTCTCACGGTATAGCCTTAAGCAAAACTGTATCTGGCCGGTGTAACGTTGGTACTAAATCATTCATCGCAAAGAATGATTTTTGTAGCACGTGCAACAAATATGTGTAGGTACAGCCCTGCCCTGAATACATCTCAACGTGCGCTCTAAAACATCTGGTTTAAATGGAGATGTAGATCATCACGGGTGCGTTAATAAATCTACATTGCGGCGAGTTGACACAAATTATTCACTTTGACGAATTTATGTAGTTTCAGTTACCTTACTTTGAGCCATGCTCTTCCTTACTTGAATCACCTTTGAAAATAGAGGATTGAAGTAGCCTATATGGGTGTTTGGGAATGAACGTTGACTCAGATGCTTTTTGAGACCAATAAAATGTCAGAAATGTCCCAGCCTGGTGTTTAGGATGCATCATAGACAGGTTATCTTTCAGGTAGCCTATATATTTTCCATTAAAAAAACCATCACGTAGCGAACGTATTGTGGCTAACTCACTTAGCTCCTGTTAGTAGCCTAGGCTATGGTCATAAGCAAATGAGATGACAGTCGAAAGATACAATTAGTGCTGTTATCAATTTGCTTGGTAGCCTATAAACGCATAGGTTTATCCATCACTCAACCATGCTAATGGTAACATTATTTTACCTACATTCTGCTATTGATAGGATTAACATAGCCTACCTGCAGTAAAAAACAAGCATGTCCGATAAACATTCTCAGATTTATTTCGGAATTACATGTCATGCAGAAATCATCCTACCCTTAGACGTTCTCTGCGGTAAACTACTGTAGCCTACTGTCTTGTCCTTGTAGGAAGCATAGTGTCTTTCCAACCCACTTTAGATTAACTTCCAACAAAATTACGTCTCACTGCAACGATGCGCCATCTAGTGGACAAACGACTACGTGACGCCAATACTGGAAATGCAGCCAAATTATTATTATGATGAATATTTGGGTTTCCTTTAATCCTACAGAATTTGTAATTATGTATCGGCCGTTCTAATTGCCGATACTGATGGTATACGTGCCTGTGTGTGTGTGTGCGTGTGTATATGTGTGCACCACCATCTACAGGCCAATGAGTGTACAGTCACTAAATGTACACATAACTTAATTTTTTAGACCCCCCCCCCCCCCATGGATGAAATTCTACGAAACTTGGCATACCCCCAGAGAATGTCAGGTTAATCATACACATAAAATTTGGTGCAGTTCTGAACGTCTCAACTGAAGAGAAGGGCGATTAAAGCAGAATGATATTGCATTTTCATTTTTTACCGGGGGGGTGCAAATCACAAATGAGTGATTATGGGCTAGGTTGATGTGGGCCCTTGAGACCAACATACCATAAAAATTTCTTCATCCTCGGTGCCACAGTTCAGGTAGTTATTTAGGAAAAACTGCATTTTTTGGGTTTCGGGGGGCCCAGCGCGGAGGGGGAGTGGCCCCCGGGGACCAAACGAAATTTTTCCGTAAAAGTCTAGTGGGGCTACATACCCACCAAATTTCATGTGCCCCGGGTATCGTTAACCAAAATTTCAGGAAGTAGATGACGGGAAAAAAAAAAAAAACTTTGACAATCCCTATATGACCGCTTCGCTAGCTTCGCTAGCGGCGGTCATAAATACACTATATAAGTTAAATTAAGAAAGTCCAATGTGCTTGAGGGTGATCAAGCATAAGACGCTTGTAGTGACAGGGCCAGGACTGGAGAGGTGCTAAAGGGAGTGAGTGTCATGGTGAAGGTGCAAACAGTAGTCCAACCATAGTCCTTAGTTGTGTGTGCCTGGCAAGGTGCTCAAGAGAGTGAGTGTCATGGTGAAGGTGCAAAAGGTAGTCCAACATTAGTCCAACAGTGCAACCGTAAGGTCTAGAGACCAGCATAAATAATATAGACAAATAGGAAACTCGAATGTAGAAAAGGTAAAATAAAAAACGATTTCAGTGCAAGAGCAGGTTGAGGTAACAGTGTAGCAGTAAAACAGTAGTGAAAAACATTAGGCTGTGTACAATAGTAAAACAGTAGTAAAACAGTAGTAAGCAGTAGTGGGCAGTCAGTACTCAGAAAAACATGGGCATGGAGAGGGTGGAGAGGCAGACAGACTAAGCAGAGAAGTCTATCTCTCCTCTTCCTTTTAGTGAGGCATTGAACAGCTCAATTCCTCAGCCTTTCAGTTGTGCATGGCAGTGAGCGAAGTCTCCAGCTGATCAAGCTCTTTTGGTTTTTGATAGTGCTGTAGAGCGGATGACATTCATTGTCCAAGATGTTGATCAGTTTGTTTAGGGTTCTTTTGTCAGATATTGAAGTGATGCACTCCAGTTCAGCTCCCACTACAGAGCCAGCCTTCCTTACCAGCCTGTCAAGTCGCCCAGCATCCTTCTTCTTTGTGCTTCCTGCCCAGCATACCACTGCATAGAAGAAGGCGCTGGCCACAACAGACTGATAGAACATCCTGAGGAGCTTGCTACACACATTGAAGGACCGCAGCCTCCTCAGGAAGTACAGCCTGCTCTGTCCTTTCTTGTAGAGTGCATCAGTGTTGGCTGACCAGTCTAGTTTATTGTCCAGGTGGAGACCCAGATACTTGTAGGTGCTTACCACCTCCAAATTGACCCCATCAATGGAGACTGGTAGCAGAGCGGGCTTAGACCTTCGTAAATCCACCACCATCTCCTTGGTCTTTGAAGAGTTAAGTTGAAGGTGATTGAGTTTGCACCACTGCACAAAGTCCTCCACCAGGCTCCTGTACTCCTCCTCTTGCTCGTCCCTGATGCACCCCACAATTGCAGTATCATCCGAAAACTTCTGCATGTGGCATGACTCGGTGTTGTAGCGGAAGTCAGATGTGTACAGGGTGAACAGGACTGGAGAGAGCACAGTTCCTTGTGGTGCTCCGGTGCTGCTGATCACAGTGTCAGAGAGGCAGTTCTTCAGTCTGACGAACTGTGGTCGCTCGGTCAGGTAATCTGTGATCCAGGTTACCAGGTGAGTGTCCACACCCATCTGCAAGAGCTTGTCTCCCAGTCTGAGGGGTTGGATGGTGTTAAAAGCACTTGAGAAATCAAAGAACATGATTCTCACAGCACTTTTCCCCTTGTCTAGGTGAGAATGTGTCCTGTGTAGAAGATAAGTGATGGCATCGTCCACGCCCACTTTCTCCTGGTATGCAAACTGTAAAGGGTCTAGTGCATGGCGTACCTGGGGTCTGAGCATACCTAAGACCAGCCGCTCCATTGTTTTCATCACATGTGCGACAGGCCTGAAGTCATTAAGCTCGCTGGGGTGTGGTTTCTTGGGAACGGGGGTGAGACATGATGTCTTCCACTGTCCGAGACGTAGACTCCAGTTGAATATGTGTTTCAGTGGCTCCCCCAGTTCAGCAGCACAGGCCTTGAGCAGCCTTGGACAGTCTGTCAGGCCCGGCTGCCTTATGAGGATGGAGTTTCCTTAAGAGATAACTTACTTGGTCCGCTGAAATGATGGGGGGGATGAGGGGAGTGGGGGGGGAGGAGGAGGAGGGGTGCTTCTGTGAGGGTTGTCGTGTGGCTAGAGACTGATGGCCATTGGCTGAAGCCATTGTTGTAGCACTGCTCGTGGTCACCATGTGGGGGAGAGGTGCGATAGCCTGATCAGCAGTGATGATGGAGGGGGGGAAGGGAGAGGAGGGGGGCAGCATCTGAGGTCTGTGTGTCTGATGGCTGTTGACTGAGGTCGTTGTCACCTCTTTGTTTGTGGTAGCCATGTGGGGGAGGGGTGCAATATCCAGTGATGGTGGGGGTGAGTGTTGCACTGCTAATGAGGTGGGGTGGGGGCTGTTGTAAAAGTGGTTCAGCTGGTTCGCCCTGTTCAGGTCTCCTTCCACAGAGCTGCTGCTCTTCTTAAGGCCAGTGATAGATTTCATACAGTCCCACACCTCCTTCATGTTGTTATCTTGCAGCTTCTGTTCCATCTTCCTTCTGTAGTCCTCTTTTGCCTCTTTCAGCTTAATCTTGAGTTCCCCCTGTACTCGCCTCAGCTCTGCCATGTCCCCCTCCTTAAACGCCATCTTTTTCCTATTGAGAAGGGTTTTGACATTACTGGTTATCCAAGGCTTGTTATTTCGATAGCAGTGTACAGACCTTGTGGGAACCACAATGTCCATACAGAAGTTCAGATAGTCAGTAGTGCAATGTGTGACCTCCTCTAAGTCCTCTCCATTCAGTAGCACACTCCAGTCAGTTGACTCAAAGCAGTCTCTCAAAGCCTCATCCGCTTCCAGTGTCCACTTCCTGAAGGTGCGCGTGGCAACTGGTAGCCTCTGAACTTTTGGCTTGTACATTGGCTGCAAATGAATGAGGTTATGGTCCGACTTCCCCAGTGGGGGAAGGGGGGGTGGCACTGTAAGCATCCCTCACGTTTGCATACATGAGATCTATTGTCCTGTTTTTCCTAGTTGGGCAGTCAACAAACTGGTAAAAGTTTGTGAGGGTGGAATCCAGTGTAATGTGGTTGAAGTCACCAGAGATCGCAAAGAAGGCATCACTGTGCTGAGTTTGGAGCCTAGCGACTGTAGAGTGAATGACGTCACACGCTGCGTCTGGGAGGGCTTGAGGGGCCTGGAAATTGGGTGGCTTCGTTTTTGGCCTTCTGGCCTTCACTTGCTATTTGTTTAGAACATTGCTTTTTGCATTAATTTATGTTCTAGTTTAATTATAATAAATTATTGATTATTTTCAAATTTATCCACCGTTGTCTGCCGTATTTTGCCCTTGCTTTATTTAGCTTTGTTATAGTTCCCTGACCCTAGCAGGGGGCATAACAAAATGAGGGCTCGTCCGATTTTTTTTTTAAACCCGATTTTTGATAAACTTTTGGGGGGCTCAGCCACTTTTGAATAGGCCTTTTTTTTCCGTAGTTTTGAATGTGCATCCGTCCGCTTTTTTTCTGTGACTCTAACTCTGTTTTGCATGCGCTCTGTAACTGAGAAACGCTGGTAAGTTAGCTTTTTGATTATTTCTTTGATTTGGTAGTGGGTTTTTTTGAAAGCAAATCCGGGGGGAGACTCCTTGTGGGTCTTCAATTGGTAAGCTTTCGAAGATATTTATGAGGTTTATTTTTTGGGGTAGGTAAGTAGGGTCCAGGGTTTCGCCCAGTCGGGGTTAAGGTTACAGCGCTGTGTTTTTCAGTCTTTTTTGTATTTTTGGATGGTTGCACTGTTTTTTTCGCTTGGCCTATAGTTTTTTTTGACTGAGCATCGGTAAATTGGCAGATTTATTGCATAGCGTCTTATACTGACTGTATTTTTTGTAAGCGTCTTTGTCGGGCTAGACAAAGGACGTTGTTTTCGTGGCGTGCTGTGCTCGATTCGTCAAACTCATTTTCGGGCTTATTTCTGAATTTCCCTCTTAGTTCCTTTGTTTCGTGAGCCTTCGATTTGGTGGTGGAGGGGGAAAAGAAATTTAGAAAAGGCCCATTTGATATCTTGTGACTATGTGAGTCCGGCCTACTGCGTCTTGTTAATCTGGCTATCACAGAAGTTGATTATTCGTCAAAAAAAATATCCTTTGATTTTGTTTGCACTGTGTATAAGTTAAAATGTCTGTGGTAGAGCAGTTTATTCAGAGTCCTTCAGAGGTCTTGTTGCAGAATTGTACGAAAGACCAGTTAGTTGAGATTGCAGACCGGTATTCTATTAGCCTTACATCGGAACACAAGAAAATTAAGGAAACACTTTTGAAGGCAGTAGTTGACGGCCTGATAGCCAAGGAGATTTTTCCTACTCGAGAGG
The DNA here is from genome assembly GCF_046254945.1 of Alosa pseudoharengus. Classification (NCBI taxonomy): domain Eukaryota; kingdom Metazoa; phylum Chordata; class Actinopteri; order Clupeiformes; family Clupeidae; genus Alosa; species Alosa pseudoharengus. The sequence continues at coordinate 12,434,774 of NW_027468587.1, read as the reverse complement.
AAAATCCTACATCACCGCTTGCTTCAGATTCGTCAGCTATTACAGCTGGTTCCTAGCAAGAACTTAAGCTGCGGGAGTATGCCTTGGAGGAGCGTAAACTGCAGTTTGAGGCAGCGAAGTTACGTGAAGACCGAGAGAGTAGAGTAGTCCAGGAAAAAGAGATTGCCAAAGAAATTGAACTTAAGAAGTTACAAGTTCAGTTGGAGTTGAGGAAATTAGAACTAGATGCGCAGGAAAAGCAGGCACAGCGTGACTATCAACACCAGTGCGAAGAGCGCAAATTTGCTTTACGCAAGCTAGAGCTGGCGGAGAAAAGACTTACCGTCCCTCCACCAGTGCGTTCCGCCTATCCATCGCATAGCTTGCGGCCTTCTACTTATCCTGTTCGTGTCTCTTCGGCTCCTTCGAGTTCTTATGTCGGTGTCTCTTATTCAGCTGCTGCAACTTCGGGTGGCGATTCTGATGCGCCTCCGCTTGATGTTATAATTGGAGATTCTGTTACAAATGCTCCGTCTGTACCATCGCCTGACATCGGTGGTGATCCTCTTGCTCCTGTTTCGCCTGTTCGACCACCAGCCCAACCTTTTGATGTTAGCTGTAACATTCGCATGGTACCACCATTCAATGAACGTGAAGTTGAGGTGTATTTCACGCATTTTGAAAGAGTTGCGGTAACCTTGCACTGGCCAGTTGAAGTCTGGACTTTGCTTTTGCAGACTGTGCTTAGTGGCAAGGCACAAGCTGTATATTCGGCGCTTAGTCCTCAGCAAAGTTCTGACTATAATGCAGTAAAAACAGCAATTTTACATGCATACGAGTTGGTACCCGAAGCCTACAGACAAAAGTTTAGGACTCTTAAAAAAACTGATGAACTTACGTTTGTAGAGTTTGCTAGAGAGAAGGGGAGAATATTTGATCGGTGGTGTAATACGATCAATACACACACGAAAGAAGATCTTAGAGAAATAATTTTATTAGAAGAGTTTAAGAATTGTATTCCAGACGCAGTAGCGATGTATTTAAATGACCAAAAAGTGACAACACTGGAGCATGCTGCTGTCTGTTCTGATGAATATGTGTTAACGCACAAAAATTCTTTTCTCTTTTCTTCTCCTCCTCCTCCTCCTCGTCGATATTCAGCTCAGCCTTCCAGTCCGAGGCAGAGCTGGAGAAATTCAGAGTTCAGTAGGCCTAGGCCTAAGTCACCTCCGGAAAGTGAGTCTCGTGAATGCTACTACTCCCATGAGGTTGGTCACCTCATTGCGGTATGCCCGGTCCTGGAAAGGAAAAATTCTTCTCCAAAGCGGAAGAATGCGAAAAGTGCTGGCCTTGTGCACACTGTAAATTCAGAACATTCATACTGGGAATTAGAGTCCCGTCCACGGTAACACTTTCTATGAAGGTTGTATTCATAACGCCCTATGAATGCATTCATAATGTTTTATAAGGTGTCTATAAACCATTGTAATGCTCATTATTACCATTTATATGTATTCACAAGTCGTCATAACCAACTTCATGATGCATTATGACAGCTAATTATGAATGATTATAATTTTAATCTGAATAATGCATTATAAATATGTCAAGATCTGCCTACTCACTTGTCAGTTTTATGATGCATCATAACTACTTTGCTTTGCTAAATGTGTATAGTGATGCATAAAGAGTTTTGACTTCTACTGTAGTCCTATATATCTATAGCTATAAGTATATGTAATAAAGTTATAATAATGTATACATCTCCCTACAGCACACAATTATAAACAGCTATGCAATATCATAAGTGTTATTTGTCAGCTCTAAGTAAAGTGACAAGAATATGACCCTATTATCCTACAATGAAATGAGAGCCTGTACAGTAAAGACAAAAGGAATGCATTTAGTTCACTTTATTTTCATTTAAACCAAAGGTCTTTTTTGATTCGAACGATCTTTCATAATGACCCAAGATAGATTTCAGTGGCATTGTGAGTTTTATTCCAATAATAACCACCACTACAAAATATAGGACCATGCCGTGCCACTTTTTTGGCCTGTCTCATTGTGTTTGTGTAATGTGCTCAGAGCATTGATAATCAGTCTGATTATGTGTGTTGATTTAAATGAAAATAAAGTGAACTAAATGCATTCCTTTGGTCTTTACTGTCCAGGCTCTCATTTCATTGTGCCTCATATTTGTTTATAATAACCTTATATCTATTAATAACAACACATCATTTGCTCTACTTTACCTAAAGCTGACAAATAACACCTATGACATTAACATAGTAATTTATAATATTGTGCATATGGGGTAAAGATGCTAGACTGGGTACTTAGTTCATTGCACCCTTTAAAGGAGAAGTTCGGTGTGAAATTGACCTTAGCTGTACTGAAAGATGTTGCCGAGTACTCACATGTGTCCAATAGGCACCTTCGCTCACCCCCTAGCATTCCAAATTACGCCGTTTTTAGCCGAGTAGCTGTGGGGGCATAGCGTAGCCTATGCAACTAAATCGCTATTTTTACATCATTAAAAAGGTTCCAAGTAACTCCACACTGCATTGGTAGACTTCTGAGGGTCTTGGAACCTTTTTAATTGTGTAAAAATAGCGATTTAGCTGCATAGGCTACGCTATGCCCCCCACAGCTACTTGGCTAAAAACGGCGTAATTCGGAATGCTAGGGGGTGAGCGAAGGTGCCTATTGGACACATGTAAGTACTCGGCAACATCTTTCAGTACAGCTAAGGTCAATTTCACACCGAACTTCTCCTTTAATTACTCAGTGAACTTATATCTGTTAATAAAAGGGTTATATTCTTGTCATTTTACTTAGAGCTGACAAATAACACTTAAGATATTGCATAGCTGTTCTTAATTGTGTGCTGTACAGAGATGTATACATTATTATAACTTTATTACATATACTTATAGCTATAGATATATATAGGACTACAGTAGAAGTCAAAACTCTTTATGCATCACTATATGCTATATTTAGCAAAGCAAAGTAGTTATGTAATGATGCATCATAAAACTGACAAGTGAGTAGGCAGATCTTGACATATTTATAATGAATTATTCAGATTAAAATTATAATCATTCATTATTAGATGTCATAATGCATCATGAAGTTGGTTATGACGACTTGTGAATACATATAGATGGTAATAATGAGCATTACAATGCTTTATAGACACCTTATAAAACATTATGAATGCATTCATAGGGCGTTATAAATACAACCTTCATAGAAAGTGTTACCGAGTCCACTTTTGATCCGTTCGTCTTTGAAGGAATGGTGTCTCTCTCGGGGCGGGAGAGGGACAGTGTTCCGATCAAGATTTTGAGAGATACAGGTTCAGTTCAGAGTTTCATTCTGGCATCTACTTTACCTTTCTCTGAGAAAAGTTACTGTGGCTCTGACGTTTTAGTACAAGGAATTCAAATGGGAATGTTAAAAGTTCCGTTGCACACTGTTCATGTTAAGAGTGATTTGATTTCTGGGTTTGTTAATGTGGCCGTTTGTTCTCAGCTGCCAATGAACAGTATTCAGTTTCTTGTTGGAAATGACCTCGCACATGAGATGTTGCTCCTCAGGTAATTTTGAAACCTTCTGAAACCTTATCTGACTTTTGTCCAGGGTGTGTAGTTGCTCGAACTCAAGCATGCAAGTCATGTTTTGACTTGTGTGATTCGTTTATGGCACTTGAGAATCCCATTGTGTGTTCTTCCAGTTCAGCGCGTCGGCCGCTGTCCACGGCCGATGGTGCTGAAATTCGTAAATCATCCCGGTCGCTGTCCACGCACAGTGGTGCTGAAATTTCAAACTCTGCTCTACCTTTGCCTGTTGACAGAGATTTGATAATGCGTGTGAGTCCAGTGCCTGTTGCTACTGTAGTTTCCTCCTACTCTCTACAGGAGGATGGACTGAGTTTTTGTGATGTGCCTGATTTGTGTCTCCGCCTTCCGAAGTCAGGGAGTTTGGAAGATGTGCCTTGTTGTCTGTCATTTGCCAGGTTCGTGTGCAAAGGATGTCCAGGTTGCTAGAATCCTGTCTGGGTTTTATTCAGATGATACCTTGTGGACTTATGTCCTTTGTCACGAAATCAATGGTCGCTATACCTGGAAACTTCAACCTGGAGATATGGTACAAGGGGGGTAATACTATTTTAGCAGACATTATCTCGCTCTTATCAGTAAAAGAATTTTGTGTGTTTGAAATTTCTGTGTTTTGTTCGTTTTACATACTGGGTTGTTTGATCAACATCATATGTTGATTTTTAGTGGTGGGGGTGTTACGTCCCTAGCTGTTTGTGTTCCTGCTGTTTCTGTATTTTTCAGACACTCCAGCAGGGGGCTTAATTGCTGGACCAGCCCTATAAAAGGGGTTGGTTGACGTCACTCCAGGGGGGAGGCCGGCTCGTTTTTTTGGTTCCTCGCAGAACGCCACCGCTGCGTCGCCACGCTACGCTTTGTTCTCCGCTTTCGCCCACACTACGTCCAGGTCTCCAGTCCCTCTTAGAGTGAGAGTCTGGGAGAGAGGCCTGGAAATTGGGTGGCTTCGTTTTTGGCCTTCTGGCCTTCACTTGCTATTTGTTTAGAACATTGCTTTTTGCATTAATTTATGTTCTAGTTTAATTATAATAAATTATTGATTATTTTCAAATTTATCCACCGTTGTCTGCTGTATTTTGCCCTTGCTTTATTTAGCTTTGTTATAGTTCCCTGACCCTAGCAGGGGGCATAACAGCGGCACGTAGACACAAACAACAATGGCGTGCGAGAACTCCCTCGGCATGTAGTATGGTCGTAGACTGACCGCTAGTAACTCCACATCCTTACAGCATACAGTCTCCTTCACTGTAACATGTCTGGGATTGCACCATCTGTTGTTTATGTATAGCACTAGTCCGCCTCCCTTCTTTTTGCCAGAAAGTTTACTGTCTCTGTCCAAACAAGCTACACTGAAGCCGGGCAGCTCAACGTTAGCTGGGGGGATATGGCTTGTTAGCCACGTCTCCGTAAAGCATAGCAAACTACAATCCCTGTACAGTTTCTGATTTCTTACCGTTTGGTGATAGAGCTAAGTAACCGGTTGACCGGTTCTTGGCCCCTCAGTGTATGATGTGGCCCCTGTCTAGAACCGCCATTGCACCCGATATTCCGGGGTCTGCAGTGGAGAAGTCAGAATCTCGGTCGGGACTATCCGATCGGTCTCCATCACATGGTCCTGCTACATAAGGGAACTAGATGTACCGCAGAGTGGTACAAAATATGACCGCCGCCCAGTCCAGCACATTTTTTCCACAAAAATAAATCACGCTGAAAGGCATGTATGATTCTAACTGTCTCACTAAAGTGCATTATCCACACTCAATTCTCACTGGTAACTGCTAGACAACAAGTACCAAAACATGATTAGTTCATAGATTTCACATGTAAAATTCATTTTATACAACGCCACCCCCATCTTGCCTGTTCATAATTCTGAGAAATTCTTGAATTGTGTGCATGTGTGCGTGTACATGTTTATGTTTGTGTGTGTGTGTGTGTGTGTGTGTGCGTGCTTGTGTGTGTGTCTGTGTATGTGCCTGTGTTTGTGCATGTGCATGCATGCATACATATGTCTACTGTGTGAGTATATGTCATACGTATGATTACTGTGAATGTATGTGTGTGCCTGTGTATCTGTTTATGCACATGTGTGCATATGGAATGGGTTAACATGACCCCTGGAGGCAAACATACGGAAAAAATTGGTCATCCTAGGCCCTTCCGTTCTCAAGATATTCACAGAAAACTCTGTTAGTGTACGTTCACTAAATGTACACATAAATTATTTTATTGTAAGGCCCCCCATGAACGAAAGTTCACGAAACTTGGCATGCATTCGGAGGGTGTCATAATGATCCTACACTTACAATTTCGTGCAGTTTTAACCATATCAGCGAGAGATATTATGATGAAAACACCTAATTTTTTGCTTTTTAATTTTTAACCTGGTGGCGCTATACATGAAAATAGTGGTAATGGGATGGGTTGACATGGCCCCTTAAGACCAACATACAAAAAAAAGGTGGTCCTCCTAGGCCCCATGGTTCTCGAGATATTCACAGAAAACTGTCTCCGGCCACCTACAGGCCAGTTGGTGTATAGTAACATAAATTAATTTATTGTGTGGCCCCCCATGAACGGAATTCCACAAAACTTGGCGTGCATACAGAGGGTGTCATAATGATCCTACACTTCCAATTTTGTGCAGTTTTGACTATGTTAGGTCACAGATACCTGCGATTACACTTCATTTTTACTTTTTTGTGTTTAACTACTGTAGGTGGCGGTATACATGAAATGATCGGTTATGGAATGGTTGATATGGCCCCTTGAGATCAACATACAAAAAAAAATGGTCCTCCTAAACCCTACGGTTCTCGATATTCTCAGAAAACTGTGTCTGCCCTACCCTCCTTTCAGGGGGTCCAGTCCAGCGGGGGGGCTACAGATCAAAACGAAAAACGATGGTTCCATGCTATCCATGTGGGGTTACATGCACACCAAGTTTCGTGTACCCCGGTCTTTCAGTGTCCCGGGAATCCTTGACGGAAATTTGGACATGCAAAAAAAAATAAAAAATGTGACTAATGCGACTTCGCTGCGCGGCGGTCATAATAAATAGACATTTATCCAGTGCCCCTTTATCTGATATATGGATCGCTTTTCCAAATGTCTGTAAAGGAATTGAATAAGCAGAATAATCACAGTGAACAGGATACTAAAGGCCTAGGATGTTTTATTGCTGATTCTATGTACACCTCGTCTCGCTTCATAATTTGGATTCCAGGGACATTCCCCACAATGACTGCCAATTGTCCTCGTAGGGGTAACATTCCATAAATCAACTGACACAGCGGTTTTACCTTACCTCAGGGAAACGCATAAGAAAATTAACAGCTAAGGGATTTACAATGCTGTTTGAAAACTTGCAGAAAAATCGTAAATCCCAATTTACGCAAGCTAATAAAATTAAGCAACGGATTAACTGGAAAAATTACACCTCAAACTGTGTCTGATGTGAAGAAATGCCTTAGCAAATATTCCACGTTGTGCAAAGAAGTTTTAGAAACCCAAACTACTTTGCTGGAAATGCCTATGCCAGACCCTGAACATGAAAAGCAACAAAATTGGCTTGCACAGAAAACAAATGAAATTAATCAATTTGAGAATGATGTGAAGCAATGGTTGGTTGATGCTGCTGCGAAAAGGTATGATGAGAATCTTGATGTGCTGTCTACAACAAATTCTGACATAAGGCTTGAAGATAGTATATCAAATGTTTCAAGTAAGGGGTCGAAACGTAAAGGTCGCTCTTCTGTCCATTCAAAGGCTTCCAGTTTTATTTCTGTACATTTAAAGGCGAAAGCCGAAAGGGCTGCTCTTTTACAGTCTGTAGCAGCCTTGAAAAAAATGCATGACCTTGATGCTGAAGAAGCAGCTCTTCAAATTGAAAAGGCAAAGCTGAAAAGGAAAAGGGAACAGCTAGAGGTTGAGGCAAAGTTGGCTGCTGCTACAGCTAAGTTGACTGTGTTCGAAAATGAATGTGGTGGTGAAGATGTGGATGAGTATGAAGAGGATAATGGAGAAGATGCCATGAATGTCTATCTTCATGCTCATTTGAAATCACAAACGTCAAGTTTATTGAACACAGCTCCTGTCTTGCATCTTCCTAAAACTGTCTCTTTCCAACAGGACCATTCTCTGGCTGTACGGCCTAAAGAGAGGCTGCACATTCCACAAGCCCAGTCTTCAGTAAGATCTAGTAACACTTTGTCCTCAGTGTCGTACGTGCCATCTTGTCACAGGGCCGAAGTGCCAGGGAATGTCCCAGGACCCCGATCCACCAACGCTGCACCAGTAGGGCTTCAGCCATCAACCTCACAAGGGAGTACACGTATGCATCATTCCCCTCATGAGAATGTTCAACACCCTACCCTGTACGACCTTATGCAACAGCAAACCAACATCACTGCTCAGTTGGTTCAGAACCAAGCCTTAGCCTCTCTTCCTCCACGAGCTATCCCAGAGTTTGATGGTGATCCACTTAAATATGCTGCCTTCATTAGACCTTTAGAACAAGCTATTGAAAAGAAAACTACAGATAAACAAGAATGTCTTTATTACCTCAAGCAATACACCAGAGGGCAGCCAAGGGAACTTGTTCAGAGTTGCTATAACATGGTTTCTGGACAAGGCTATGAGAGAGCAAAGAACCTATTAAAGGAACATTTTGGAAACAAAATGAAAATTGCTGTAGCTTATATAGACAAGGCTATGAAGTGGCCAATGATGAGGGTCGATGACATTAATGCTCTGCAGTCTTTCTCAATCTTTTTAAGGGACTGTTGCAATGTGATGGAAGACTTACAGTATATGGAGGAGATGAACGTGCCATCCAATCTTCGCCTCATTATGATAAAGTTGCCATATAAACTGAGGGAAAAATGGAGGTCTGTTGCCTGCGAGCTACAGGAGCGCCGTTGTCACAGAGCTATGTTCCCAGACTTTGTGGCCTTCATTGAGCGTCAGGTAAAGATTCTGTCTGACCCCCTCTTTGGTGACCTACAGGGTACACCGCCAGATCCTTCCTTTAAACCCAAAGGCAGACATACTGGAAGAGGCCAAGCTACCGTTGCAGCCATCAATACTGCCTCAGGACCAACTACATCAGCAGCTTGGCACCAACAGCGCAGAGGGCCAGCTTCACAGAACAACGAAGAGTCATGCTGTGTGTGTAAGGGCCAACATGCAGTGGAGAAATGTTCACAGCTTGACGAGATGATTCACAGGGAGAAATTGGATGCTCTGAAAGTAGCCAGAGTGTGTTTCAGCTGTCTGAGGAGAGGTCATATTAGCAGGGAATGTGACAAGCCTTCGACATGTGATATATGTGAACGCAAACATCCAACTGTCCTACACATCGACTCTAACAGGAAGTGTCAGTCAACAATGCACTTGTGTCATTGGAGACATGTGGCCATACTGGGGCCGGAAGTGATGAATATGTTCTCTCTATTGTGCCTGTACAGGTGAAGGCCAAGTCCGGGAGCACGGTTGTGAACACCTATGCCTTTCTAGACCCTGGGAGTTCAGCTTCTTTCTGTACCCAACATCTCATGAGGAAACTGAATCTTTCAGGAGTCAAGACTAACATTCTTCTTCGTACTCTTGGCCAAGAGAGGTCAGTAGACACATTCTTGCTTAGTGGTCTCGAGGTTTCTAACTTGAATGAAGAAAACTTCCTGGACTTACCTAAAGTCTATACTCAGAGGACCATGCCTGTGAGCAGAAATAACATTCTCACTCAACAGGACTTAGAGGGATGGAAATACCTCAAAGGCATTAAAGTTCCCAGTCTTGAAGCAGAGGTGGAATTACTGATAGGCACCAATGTGCCGAAGCTCATGGAACCATGGGAAATAATAAATAGCCAAGGCGAAGGACCATATGCTGTAAGGACTCTCCTGGGGTGGGTCGTGAATGGTCCATTAAGAGGTGGTGAGCCACGCAAAGGCAAGTTTGGCCGTCCAGCCGTCACTGCCAATAGGATCTCAGTCGCCAAGCTTCAGGACTTGTTGGTTGCCCAATACAATCAGGATTTTAATGAAAAATCAGATGATGTATGCCCTTCCAGAGAGGATCAAAGGTTCATGCAAATAATGGAGTCTTCAATTCAGCTTGATGAAGGACACTATTGCTTTGACTTGCCTTTTAAGGCTGAAGATGTCGTCCTGCCAAACAACCACAGCATCGCAGAGCAGCGTCTCCTAAGTCTCCACAAGAAGTTCAAGAGGAACAAAGATTATCATCAAGAATACACAGCTTTCCTCTTCGAAGTCATTGAAAAGGGTTATGCTGAGCTTGTACCACATCAGCAGTTGAGACGAGCTGACGGCAAGGTGTGGTATATTCCCAATCACTGGGTATACCACCCGAAAAAGAAAACCCTTAGAGTTGTTTTTGACTGTGCTGCTGTGTTTAAAGGAATTTCCTTGAATTCACAGCTGTTGCAGCGGCCTTACCTCACAAGCACCATGCTTGGCGTACTTACCAGGTTTGGAACGTGTAGCACTGATGGCAGACATCCAAGCTATGTTCCATCAGGTGAGGGTGTCTCCAGAACATACAGACTTTTTACGCTTCTTGTGGTATCCTGATGGTGATACAAGTCAAGCTCCCATGCAATATAGGATGAGAGTTCACCTCTTTGGGGCTGTGTCTTCGCCCAGTTGTGCGAGTTATGCACTGAGGAGAATTGTGCGAGACTACAATGACAACTTCGAACCCAGTGTTCTAAACACAATACTCCAAAATTTCTACATGGATGATTGTCTAAAGTCTGTATCATTGGAGGCCAAAGCCATAAAAATGGTGCATGAATTGACTGAAGCCTGTGCAAAGGGAGGATTCCGCCTGTTGAAGTGGATAAGCAACAGCAGCGAGGTCTTGGCCAGTATTCCTGAGCTACAGCGTTCCAAGACCACCAGGGGGCTTAACCTGGATCAAAAGGAAAGTCCTGTCGAAACAGCTCTTGGTCTTCATTGGTGCATAGATGCAGACATTCTGACCTTTAGGATAGCCATAGAAGAGCGTCCACATACAAGACGTGGCATATTGTCTGTGGTGTCGTCTATCTATGACCCTTTGGGTTTTCTTGCACCATTTATCTTACCTGTTAAAAGGATGCTGCAGGAGATGTGCAGGTTGAACATCAGCTGGGATGCTGGCATACCTCGTGTCTTCTCAGAGCAGTGGTCCAAATGGCTGGCTAATCTCCATCACATCACTGAGCTCACAGTGAAACGGTGCATCAAGCCAAAAGACTTTGGAACACCTATTCACCTGCAGATGCATCACTTCTCCGATGCTAGTGAGTATGGCTACGGAACTGTATCATATCTGAGGATGGAGAATGAGAGAAACCATGTCAGTGTTGCTTTTATCTTGGGCAAGGCCGGGGTCGCTCCTTTAAAGCAAACAACAATTCCTCGTCTTGAGCTTACTGCCGCCATCCTGGCTGTCCGGGTGGACAAGATGCTGAAGAGGGAGTTGCAGCTGGATCTACACCCATCAGTATTCTGGACAGATAGCACAACCGTTTTAAAATATATTGGAAATGAAACCAGGAGGTTTCATACATTTGTGGCTAATAGGGTGGCTGTAATCAGAACTGAAACAGATGTTGCACAGTGGAGACATATTGGCACAAGACTGAATCCAGCAGATGAGGCATCCAGAGGTCTAAGTGCTGAAGAATTCTTTGCATGCGAGAGGTGGCTGAAGGGACCACAATTTCTCTTGAGGGGGGAAGCGGAATGGCCTAGGACAATCATGGAACAATCTTTGATTCCTGTGGATGACCCTGAGGTGAAGAAAGACCCGCTGGTGAATGCTTTTGTCTCCCATAGTCCACTGAATGCAACAAAGGTGTTTTTAAGTTACTTCTCAGATTTTAAGAAGCTGAGAACGTCTGTGGCATGGATGCTCAGACTTAGAGATGTACTTCTAACATTGTCCCAAAGGAGAAAGGTTCTTGAAGCCTCTGAAAGCATTGGCCATAACAATGGAGGCCGAAGAAACAATCACCTTCATGCCGAGATGCAACAGAAAAGGTTGGCACTTTGTGGACAGTCACGGACAACAGGTGACCTTGAGAGGGCAGAAGGTGCCGTTATCAGCTTTTCCCAGAAAGAGAGGTTTTCTGATGAGATTGCTGTTTTGAAAGACGGAGGATCTGTCAAACGAAACAGCGACCTCTACAAGCTGGACCCAGTGTTAGAGGACAGATTGCTGCGGGTGGGAGGAAGGCTGAGTAGGGCTGCTATGCCTGAAGTGGAAAAGCATCCTGTCATTCTTTCCAAAGAGCAACGTGTGTCCAAACTCCTCTTGAAGCATATCCATTAACAGCTGGGTCACGCAGGTAGAAATCACATGCTTTCTTCTCTCAGGAAGCAATACTGGATTACTCATGCCAATTCTGCCTGCAGGAAGGTCATCTCTGAGTGTGTAGTGTGTCGCCGCCTCCAAGGAAAGACTGGGGAACAGAAAATGGCCGACCTACCAGTAGAGAGAATTGTGCCAGACTTACCTGCTTTCACAAATGTGGGCGTTGACTACTTTGGGCCAGTGGAGGTGAAGAAAGGCCGGGGCAGAGTGAAGCGCTACGGTGTCCTCTTTACCTGCATGGCAAGTAGGGCAGTTCATCTCGAAGTTGCTTATGCTTTAGACACTGACTCATGTATAAATGCAATTCGCCGTTTCATGTGTCGCAGAGGTCAGGTGACACACCTGACATCAGACAATGGCACCAACTTCATAGGAGCTGAGAGAGAGTTAAGGGAAGCCATTGCTGAGTTAAACCACCAGAAGATTCAGCATGCCTTACTGCAGAGTAGTCTAACATGGTCCTTTAACCCTCCAGCCGGCTCTCACCATGGGGGCGTTTGGGAACGGCTTATTCGTCTTGTGAAAAGGGTCCTCTCTTCAACGCTCAGACTCCAAACATTGGATGATGAGGGCTTTCATACTATTCTTTGCGAAGTCGAAGCCATTCTAGTCGTCCAATCACAAAAGCCTCTGATGATGCAAATGACCTTGAAGCACTTACACCCAATCACATCCTGCTCTTAAAGTCAAAGCCACACTTCTCTCCTGGACTCTTTTGTAAGGATGACCTGTACATGAAGAGAAGATGGAGGCAGGTGCAGTTCCTATCTGACCTCTTTTGGAAGCACTGGGTGAGGGAATACTTACCGCTACTCCAGGAGAGACAGAAGTGGATGAGACCAAAAAGAAGCTTTTCCATTGGAGACATTGTGGTTGTAATGCAGGGGTCGGCAATTACGTTTGGACCCGGGCCAATTTTTTTTCAGACAATGGCATCGCGGGCCATAGCTTTTGTAATGGGGGGGGGGGGGGGGGGGGTTATAGGCCTACTATTTAAATTATTAATTATTATATTATATTAAAATAAACATCATCTAACTTTTAAAATGCATTTAATTTAATTCCATTAAAAACGTTTATTTGCTTATGTGCGCTGTTTTTATGCCGCCTGCTGCATCTCCTGTCGTCTCTCATGAAACAGGCGACTTGCCTAGCAACTTGCCGTAACTAATGTGTAGGCTACAAATATTATTCTTTTGGATGACGTGTAAATGATTAGCTGAACATTGCTATATGCTAGTTATCGATGCAAAATGTCGTTGTCAAAAGCCTTGAAAAGAAAAATTGATTCAGAATGCAGGACCTACAAAGAAGAATGGAAGCAGAGGTATGTGTTGAGCCTGCCTGCATTTCTTAATGCCAAGCCTATTAATTTAACGAAACATAGGCTATTTTTGACCTTGCCCACTGGAAGAGGGAGACAGGACACTGTTGTTGTTTTTTTGCACAAGATTACGCGCACTCGCGTGCCAATACCGTTCCGACCTGTGCGTCATGGATAACTGCAAGGATGTTCCACCTGTTTTGTCACTTTAGTAGGACTATCATCTATACCTCAATAAATGTTTTGAAATTGATGGGATTGCTGTAGGCCTTTTTTTCTTTTTAAAAACATGGGGTTAAAAAAAAAATTCATTCAACAGCAAATTAACGTCATCTCGCGGGCCAGATAGAATAGATGGCGGGCCAAAATTGGCCCGCGGGCCACTATTTGCCGACCCCTGTTGTAATGGATCCTGTTGCTCCACGAGAGTCCTGGCTGATGGGAAGAATTACTCAGACGTATCCCGACAAAAAAGGTTTTGTCCGCTCAGAAGACAAAGACGGGTCAGCTGGACCGGCCTGTAACGAAGATCTGCTTATTGATAGAAGCTGAAGTGTCATAGATGAGGTCCCGACTAGTTGACTGGCCATAGATGACCTGACTAGATGACCTGCCCACCGATGTCCTAGGCTCAAGAAAAGAAGATTCACTTAGATTAGCTCTGCACAAATGGCTCCTTTAGTTTAAATTAGATAATTTGGGTAATTGTGGTTGAAGTAAATATTCACCATTATGGGGCCGGGGTGTAGGAGCCATTTACATCCACCTTTTAGTTAGGTTAATTTAGTTATTACTTATTTTAGCCACTTGGGGGAGTATTGCACTGGGTGTGGCACGTCACTGGAAATTAGGTATATTTACAGGTGTGGCAATCAATTAGGCAAAGGTGTGGATGGCGGGGAACACACGGTTCTTACCGTAGCCGTGAGCACCCACTCCACCGACAGCACGCCACAGCAATTTATTTTCGCACAACAGCACCTTTTTAATCAGCACTGGGCAAAGTACCATTTTATGTAATACCTTTTTGATACATTCATAATAAACGGGAACACCACCCAAAGAGAGCCAATGCCTGGACCTAGGATTCTTTCTGCTACGCGTTGAGAACACCATGCCATCCATGCCGAGGCTTATAGGATAGCCTCCACACAGTCGAATCAGCCGGCTACGTTGTCATGAGTGGATCTGTAGACGAGCGTGTAGCCTAATTTCTACTCGTGTCAAGGTGATAATAATAATAGGCCTAATAATGAGAATAATAGTAGTAGTAGTAGTAATAATAATAATAATAATTTATTCTCTGCAGGGCATTTCTACGTTCCTATTTCTCTACATTGAAAGCCAATTGCTTAGGCTACACTAGGTTAAGACAATAAATAAACAGTCTGGCTCAAACTGATTTCTTTCCCGTGAGTGGGTGGAGGTTTTGATGCTATTATATTATATTTCAAAGTCAAAGTCTGCTTTATTGTCAATTTCTTCACATGTCAAGACATACAAAGAGATCGAAATTACGTTTCCCACTATCCCACGGTGGAGACAAGACATATTTTAACCAATTAGGTCCACAGACAAACATAACATTCAAGTAAACAATATAAAAAGTAAATAAGAAGGCACATACAATGAAGAAATAAGAGCAGCAAAATTTGGTTGCAATTGTGCATACAGTAGAAAGTCCATATAATAGTGCAAAAGTTAGGCCAATAAATGGCTGAGGTAGTTCTGTTTGACCTAAGTATGCAAGTGGCATAGTGGTGCAAGTTAATTTATTATATTTTATTATAATTTATATTATATTATATTATATTATATTATATTATATTATATTAGGCTACCTAACAGTATAACTATTATTAATAATACTATTAGTTGCCTAGTATTAGCAGTATTAATACGTTATTAGAATAGATTCCTAGTAGCCTATACTATTAGTATATAGTAGTGGTAATAAACATTGTAGCAGAGTAGCATTAGACCTAGGCAAACTTTTATATTGTTAACAAAACAACAAATAATTAATTATTATAATATAGGCTACCCTCTCTTTCCACACAGATCAATTGATTCAAATAGGTTTAGACTTACTTGACAACATGTTTTCAGGTAGTGTCATAAAGCCTTTCCCCCCTTCTCTTTTGTAATATATCTGGCTGTTTGACCCTGAAGAATCGGAGAGAGTGAGGATTCTGTTCGTTAACATGTTAGCGGATGCAGTGTAGCACCACTCCTTCAGTACATATCAGAAAAGGGGGATGATTCTGACGATCCCGCGCAACATCCTAGCAACTTCTCTCGCCCCTCAGTCATGTGACGCAGCACATGTTTCCTCAACATTGCATAATGTAAAGGGAGGAATTCGGGAATAACATGTATGGCCATAAACTATTTCACTTCCCAATATTAGGCCAGCCGAAAGGTGCAAATACGCACCAGGCATGTTAGGATAACGTCCAAAAAATAGATTAGTCAAAGGTAACACATTAGGTCAAATAACAAAAACATCCTTTCACGTTTCATAGAGCATGATTAGTATAAATTGTCATGAAGTTAGCAAATATCCTATTGCTGACGGCCAGGGTGCGATTTGTGTAAAAACCAGAGGGGGGGATGATTTTGAATATGTTACTGCGTAATATTGTAAAAGTTGAAAAAATAAATGTGTTTATTGAAGCCTACAGAAAATAAATAGCTTACTATCATACCGTCAGTTAATTGGCTACAGTGCAGTTAAGAGTTTGGAGAGTGAAGTTATAGGGCAACTTGAAGTTTTATGAAAATAATTTACGAACCAGAACATGAAGCTTCTATTTTGCAGCTGTTAAAACACCCGCTAAAGTTTAAATACCCACCAACATTCGTTTTTGCTGTACAGATTATTTCTGTAAGTTATTTGTCTACTAGGCCTAGCCTACTGGCTGATTTATCAAACATGCTTTCTCGTTCGTCCTCTGCAAACTACAGGTTTAAAGACGATGCTGCTCTGAACGCGTTTCGTGTTTGGTTCAGATTTTTCCCTGCGGAAGTTCCCGCACTAAAATGTTACAATGTTTTTGTGTTCGATGACGTTCAGAAATATGCGCCGTCTGCCAGAAGGCTACTGAATAGCCTACTCTGATGTATTGACGCTGTAGATCGTTAGATTTCAAGAGTTTAAGTAGGCTAGCAGTTAAGTTGCATTCATCGCTATCAAGGGGAGAAAATCCTTGTCCCCGCCGGGGATAAAAAATAATTTAGCAGAGGTAGGGATAGGAAAACCAGCCCACCACCACCACCCCCCCCCCCCCCCCCTACAAATCGCACCCTGCTGACGACAATGTGTGTGTTGCGGCTTATACCGCGAAGCAAATGAGCATGCATCAGTAACCTTATCACACTCTCATCTTTCCACCTACAGTATGTGTGGCGAGCAGCCTCGTAACTCATGGTCCCCAAAGTGGAATTTCCCGGGACAGTTAGTATTTGCAATGACATGCAGATTAATGTGATAAGTAGCAAATTGTTAAAACCAAACAACATCGTTAGCCTGCTCTGTCTTAACATACAGATGTTATCATCTTTGTCAATTGCTCCATCCTCACGGAATATTCATGAGTCAGAGAAGGCCTATGCCTACTGAGATAAGAGTTTGTTTTACAAGTAAAAGTCCTAGCGCAACTTGGACAGACACCATTTACGCAGAGGGTCACAGGCAAGTAGTCATAATAATGCCGACAACAATTACACAACTTTTAACATAAAGATCTTAATATCGGTTGGTACAAGTTCCTTATTGGAAAATGGGTTTTGGACACATCTCTTTATCATTTAACTCTAGAAAGAGGAAAATTGTTAACATTTCTGTAGGCCATAGCCTTCCACATCTATAAGATATTTAATAACATTAAAATGTTAATCATAAGAGGATACTGAGGCACACTATTTTACCCAAATAAGTATAATTAACTAAAAACTTACATATAGATCCAATCGCTCTGCTTAAAGAAAATTTACCCATGAAAGTGCATCCTAGTGAAGCCTATCTCTGCGTGAGCTTTTTAATGACTAGGCGGTTGAGGGAGATGCGTGGTCATGGAGGGTCTAGACTCTAGAGCAGGGATTCCCAAACTGTGGTACGCGTACCCCCGGTGGTACGCGAGCTGCTTCTAGGGGGTACGCGAAATGAAAAGGGCAATGGCGGACAGGTATAAAATGAACATTTTAAATCTTTTGTAATTAATTCATGAATAAATACATAATTTCGAATCAGGTCATAATTATATGGAAACATTAAAATAAAATAATATTATTCATAAACTCTGTATGTGTTCATCAAAAAAAGGGCAGCTTATTAAACATGACGCCTGGAATAGCTAGAATGCGTTACTTTTGAATGCGTTGGATGGTCCGTGGGGGGAAAGTTTCACGGATATAACAGGTTTTTGAAAACAACAAAAACAGAAAGGAGGGAAGGAGCAAAGCTAGGAGTTATTTCAGATGGGCAAGAAAGGTAACATTAAGCTAGGCTTTACATTTAACAAACTAAAGGTAGCCTAAGTTTAGCCTTTCTAGGCTGTATAGCCTAATGTTGTCCAAACGAATACATCCTTGTCATGCGTTGTTATAGGCCTATTATAAGATATTGTATGTGGATGTAGTTAGGCTACTATGCAGGCTAATTTTCATAACTTTTTAACTGACCAAATGCACGCACCTAAAACCGGGAAACGGACAAATATTGTCAACGCGCGGGGGGGGGGGTTATAGAATGCGTTACATTTTTATGTGTTTATGTGTGGTGGGGGTACGCGAGGCGAGTCGGAATGTAGGCGGTGGTACGCGGGAGGAAAAGTTTGGGAACCGCTGCTCTAGAGACATCAGACTACATTTCGTACCTACAACTAGCATCGTCTCCTCCCTGCCAGTTATCCTTAGCCTATCTGCGTTGGGGTCATCTGCAGGACGAGAACCATCATGTCTTGTTTGCGTTTACTATAGTGATTTCAGGTTTTACTGGATTTTAGAGTATTTAAACTCTTTAGAGATTGAATGTGAGGTAATTTCTCTATTAGTAAATGGGGTACTTTCTTAAATGCATCTAGAAATTAACTGACGTTGTTTACCATGGTAGGCCTCTGCAGGCATCCCAACACCTCTGCAATGATATGACATTAACGTTCCACTAGGATATATCCAGTGCTTAATTTGTAAAGTGGGAGGTGCCGGAGCGCAAAGGCGAAGTGGATCCGGCGACTCAAAACGGGGATTTGAGGTTACGGACCATCAACAAAAAAACCTGCGTACATAGCTCTGACTAAAAAAAAAAACTAAACAACGCGGTGTGTACACCAGAGGGGTATTTCACAAAGGCAGAAGGGACCGTTCGGTATTTATGGAATGGACCACCGGAGGAAAATATGGGGGGGGGGGGGTCATGTCAACCCGATCACACTCGCTATGCGTATGATTCCGTACGCAAACCTATGCACGCCAATGCATACAGTAATGTATGCAATTGTCAATAATACGCACATGCGCGATAGCCTGAAATAGGCTTCCTCCAGCTTGCAATGGTTTTCACAGGTAGGCTACAGTAGGCTAGCTTAAATCCGTTCATTTGCTCGTGTTTGCTATTGTTTCTGTTTCAAAATGTGTGTTTAAACTTCTACCCTATTTTAGTTGACCTACATGACCTATCCCGCACATCTGTAGGATATTTTATTAGGATATTTATTGGCGATAGTTTTTTTTTTAAATTATTGGTATAAACGAGCGTGCATTTAATAGGCTACGAGCGAGCCTAATTTTAATAATAATAGCCTGGTAAAGCTGTAATATTTTCATTTGAGCCTTGTTAAACATCCGCGATTTATTTCGTAGTTTGTTTGAGATTTGTGGACTGTTTGGAAGGTGACTGCTATAAAGTTCTCAGACATATTTTTTAACTCACCAAAAGTGGCGAAAGTCCAGTTCAAATCGGAGAAATTTGCCATCACGTCCTTATTGATGTCATTAGTTTGCGACATAATTGTCCACTCTTCGGCAGCCCAGATGGATGCAGGGATGGATGTTGTGGTCAGCCTTGGTAAATTGGTACAAAAGTATGTCTTTTTTCGTGGTCAGTTAAACTCCTGTTCTGCCTTGTTCGCTTCCACGTTTTGCAAGTATAAGAAAACAAGGAGATCACGTCAATAGGCCTAGGTTCTAATACAACAGCTGATAGCGGTCTGCCTGCCCCGTGTCTTACCATGCCGGTGTTCCAGTTTAGATGGTGAGCAGTTTAACTGGTGATATTTGCATAAAATCAGTGAATATTCAACAAAACCCTGCCTACTTCTTAATCTGCTCTGCCTCCGATAGGGTGAATCTCACGAAGCCTGTCAAACTGACATCAAAATATTATCTACCTCATTTGATTGATTTGACTGAATAGAATGTTAACTTTTATTTTCTGGTAAAAGTATTATAGTAAAACAATTTAATATAACTTTATTTCAATGTTATGGTAGCAAGATCCAGAATAATTCTCATTACCGATATGGTAAATTACAAACGGAGACCATTAGTAAGAAAACTATTTTTTGATTTTTTTTTCATTTACACAAATAAGTACATTAAATGAACAGTACTGCACATCAAAATGTGCATTTTATATATTTTAAATTCCAGTTTAAATGAATTAACTCTCATTACCGAAATACAATGTGTATTGTAGAGTTCACTTTTTCAAATAATCTCTTATAGATATATTTTGAACAAAACCCACTCGTGGGGCAAGGAACATATTATAACAAAATGAAGACATTTTTGTCTCTGAGAAACAACATCTTTACAATATCTATGCATTTTTATGCATTACGGTAATGAAAAGTCTGTTACGGAGGATGAGAATTTATGTTACGGTAATGAGAATGATTCATTTTACCAAATGAATTTCAGATACACACAGGAGAGGTGTTAAATTGCTAGTGTCACAGGAAGGGGATTTACCAGAGTGGCCGGTCAACAACCAAAAACTTTTACCATCCAAAAAGTCACCAACAAAGCAACCTTTGTGGGCAAAAAACATCACCAAAAGAGTAGCTTTCGAGAGATTTTCACTGGGCTTACAAGCAGATACCTTCCGTCGTCTGTGTTTTGTTGAATTAGAACCCATGACACCTCCAGAATGCTCAACAGTGGTGTCTGGCTTCCCAGATCCACCCTCCTCCACACTCCTGATTTGTTACCAACAAATATCAACAAATTCTTTGGGTATTCCTGTTCATTGCTGTGGCTGTTTATGATCCAATCAGCAACATAACCAGACAAACCTCAAGCCCTAGAGTGGGCACCAACAACTACCACTCTGGAAACACAGCAGCAAGATTTAACACATCTCAGAGTCAATTCAGGTTGCTATAAGAGCCTCAGTCATGGCCACTGAGTTCCTTTTTCAGCTCCTTTCAGTGACCATATTTGAATACTAAAATCTAACAGAAGTGTTGTGGTCGACTTACAAAGCCTCAAACACCTATCTTCACTGTGTGTGCTTGTCAGCCACCTTCCCTTACCTCTGAAACCAGTTCTGCATACTTTAACTTTCAAAGGCTTTCTCCATCACATCATCAAAAGAGAATAGTTAGCGCAATAAAGTAGACAATGTGCTTACTCAATTGGTCTCAAAGCAGTCACATAGATAGATAGATAGATAGATAGATAGATAGATAGATACTTTATTGATCCCCAGGGGAAATTCAAGGTCTCAGCAGCATACATACAACACAAACACATTCTTTAACATCAGAAAGAGTAATAAAGTATATAATATAAAAACACAACTAAGCAATAAGACAGTAGAAGATAAAGAATGCAAAATATACTAAAATACAAATTATATAACTAACACTTAATGCAATATATAAAAATATACTAAAATACAAATTACAAAAATACGAATTATACTAACTAACACTTAGTCTAAGTCATTCTAGAAACAGTATCCACATAGTGGTGATTAATCAATCAGAGGCGCTTGCAATGACTGAGCCTGTGACTCTCTGTGCATAGTAAGATATGGTAAGGTGCTCTAAGGTGCTCTGTGCGAATGAGTGTCATGGTGGTAGTGCAATGGTGATAGTGGTCATGGTGATAGTGCAAATGAGTAAGTCCAACAGTGCAGCAGTGCAGAAGTAAAGTAAGGTAAAATCTATATATCTATATATTTAACTATTTAAGAAAATGTATAAGTGTGGCCACAGTTCGGCTGTGGCATGGAGGGGGGGGGGGGGGGTTATGCATATGTGCTAATGTGCTAATATAGCACGCAAACAGTGAGGCATAAAGACAGTGATACAAGTGGCTAGTGGACAGACAGTACCAAACATGGAGGGGGTGAAGAGGCAGACAGACTATGCAGAGAAGTCTATCTCTCCTCTTCCCTTAAGTGAGGCATTAAACAGTTCAATGGCCCTGGGGACAAATGACTTTCTCAGTCTGTCCGTTGTGCAAGGCAGTGACCGAAGTCTCCAGCTGATCAGGCTCTTCTGCTTAACAATGGTGCTGTGGAGTGGGTGACACTCATTGTCCAAGATGTTGATCAGTTTGTTCAGGGTCCTTTTGTCAGATAGTGAAGTGATGCACTCCAGTTCAGCTCCCACTACAGAGCCAGCTTTCCTTACCAGCCTGTAAATTCGCCCCGCATCCTTCTTCCTTGTGCTTCCTCCCCAACACACCACTGCATAGAAGAGGACGCTGGCAAAAACAGACTGGTAGAACATCCTGAGGAGCTTACTGCACACATTGAAGGACCACAGCCTCCTCAGGAAGTACAGCCTGCTCTGCCCTTTCTTGTAGAGTGCATCAGTGTTGGCTGACCAGTCCGGTTTATTGTCCAGGTAGAGACCCAGATATATTTAGGTGCTAACCACCTCCACATTGACCCCATCAATGTGGACTGGTAGCAGAGTGGGCTTAGACCTGCGGAAATCCACCACCATCTCCTTGGTCTTTGACGTGTTAAGTTGAAGATGATTGAGTTTGCACCATTGCACAAAGTCCTCCACCAGGCTCCTGTACTCCTCCTCCTGCCCGTTCCTGATACACCCCACAATTGCAGTATCATCAGAAAACTTCTGCATGTGGCATGACTCGGTGTTGTAGCAGAAGTCAGATGTGTACAGGGTGAACAGGACTGGAGAGAGCACAGTTCCCTGTGGTGCTCCGGTGCTGCAGATCACAGTGTCAGAGAGACAGTCCTTCAGTCTGACGAACTGTGGTCGCTCGGTCAGGTAATCTGTAATCCAGGTTACCAGGTGAGCGTCCACACCCATCTGCAAGAGCTTGTCTCCCAATCTGAGGGGCTGGATGGTGTTAAAAGCACTTGAGAAATCAAAGAACATGATTCTCACAGCACTTTTACCCTTGTCCAGGTGGGAATGTGTCCTGTGTAGAAGATAAGTGATGGCATCGTCCACGGCCACTTTCTCCTGGTATGCAAACTGTAGCGGGTCTAGTGCATGGCGTACCTGGGGTCTGAGCATGCCTAAGACCAATCGCTCCATTGTCTTCATCACATGAGATGTAAGAGCGACAGGTCTGTAGTCATTAAGCTCACTAGGGTGTGGCTTCTTAGGGACAGGGGTAAGACATGATGTCTTCCACAGTGTTGGAACTTGTCCAAGGCGTAGGCTCAAGTTGAAGATGTGCTTCAGTGGCTCCCCCAGTTCAGCAGCACAGGCCTTGAGTAGCCTTGGACACAGTCTGTCAGGCCCTGCTGCTTTATTGCTGCGCAATTTCCTAAGTTGGACTGTCACTTGACCTGTTGTAATGGTGAGGGGTGTAAGGGGAGGGGAGGGGGAGGGGTGCATCTGGGATTTGTGTGTCTGATGGCTGTTGACTGAGGTCGTTGTCACCTCATTGTTCGTGATCGGCATGTGGGGGAGGGGTGCAAAATCCAGTGATGGTGGGGGTACGGTAGCCTGTGATGATGGAGGTGAGTGTTGCACTGGTATTGAGGGGGTGTGGGGGTGGGGGCTGGGGGGAGGTGGACAGACCACCGCCATTGGAGCTGGAGCAGGGCAGTCAAACCTGTTGTAGAAGTGGTTCAACTGGTTCGCCCAGTCCAGGTCCCCCTCCACAGAGCTGCTGTTCTTCTTCAGGCCAGTGATAACCTTCATGCAGTCCCATGTCTCCTTCAGGTTGTTTTCCTGCAGCTTCTGTTCCACCTTCTTCCTGTAATCCTCCTTAGCTTCCTTCAGCATGAATTTGAGTTCCCCTTGCACGCGCCTCAGCTCTGCCATGTCCCCCTCTCTGAACGCCCTCTTTTTCCTGTTAAGAAGGGTCTTGACATTGCTGGTTATCCAAGGCTTGTTGTTGGGACAGCAGCGTACAGTTCTGGTGGGAACAACAATGTCCATGCAGAAGTTCAGGTAATCAGTTGTGCACTGTGTGACCTCCTCCAAGTCCTCTCCATTCTGCAACACACTCCAGTCAGTACACTCGAAGCAGTCTCTCAGAGCCTCATCCACTTCGGGTGTCCACTTCCTGAAGGTGCGTGTGGCAGCTGGTAGCCTCTGTACTTTGGGCTTGTACATTGGCTGGAGATGAATGAGGTTGTGGTCTGACTTCCCCAGTGGGGGAAGGGGGTTTGCACTGTATGCATCCCTCACGTTTGCATACAAGAGGTCTATTGTCCTGTTTTTCCTTGTAGGGCAGTCAACATACTGGTAAAAATTTGTGAGTGTGGAATCCAGTGTTATGTGATTGAAGTCGCCAGAGATCACAAAAAAGGCGTCAGTGTGTTGGGTTTGAAGCCTTGCGATTGTGGAGTGGATGACGTCACACGCTGTATCCGGGAGAGCTTGAGGTGGAACGTAAACACAGACAGCAATTGTGTGCGAGAACTCCCTCGGCATGTAGTACGGACGGAGACTAACCGCTAATAACTCCACATCCTTACAGCATACAGTCTCCTTTACTGTTACATGTCCGGGATTGCACCATCTATTGTTAATGTACAGCACCAGTCCGCCTCCCTTCTTTTTGCCAGAAAGTTTACAGTGTCTGTCCAAACAAGCTACACTGAAGCCAGGCAGCTCAACGTTAGAAGTGGGGATATGGCTTGTTAGCCACGTCTCCATAAAGCATAACAAACTACATTCCCTATACAACTTCTGGTTTCTTACCAGGGCATCCAGTTCGTCAGTCTTATTAGCCAGTGAACAGCCGGCATTCCGTCGTAGTGCGATCAGCTGGTTCCTTGTGTACACAAGCTTGCTGTCGCTGGAGCGTTGTAATATGACCGTATCCATGGGATAGAATAAAAACACTCCTCAAAGTGTGTAAAAAAGTGTGTAATCCAAAAAGTTACGAAGTAAAAAGTAAACAAAAGACGTAGAAACCAACACTAAGACACGGAGCTGCTGAGAAGGCTGCCACACTTGACGGCGCCGGAACCGGACCTCCCTGACATCCCTGACCCATATGTCTCTCCAATTGCAGTGGCATCCATGGCCCTAGCTCTCTCAGTTGATCTTCTTCTTCACATCATGCCAGTTCATCCATTTTCCTTGTTTTGCTTGAGGCAATGCTGTTGAATGTCTAGTTTGCTCCTCTTGTTCTCAAAACAAGCTGGTTACCATCTGTTTTTTCTCCTGTGCTGTAGACTTACAGTACCCCACACTTTCCAACTGATACCAAGACCAAACTCTTTTCTTCTTTTCTGCTCCTGCCCAACAACATTGTACCACCTCCCTAAATTCGTCATGTTTTTCACAATAGACGGAATCACCTCGCCATCAATATACAACTTTTCTTCCACTAGTTTCCCTCTCCTTATAGATACACCTGTACATTTGCTAGGTTATATCCTTGTTATCCATTTTATCATTCAACTTGGCCTACGGGTACATGGAGCCGACGGATACATGGCCACAAGTACATTGGTCATGTCACCCACATAGGCTCAGATGGGAGGTATCTGAGTGCCCACATAGGCTCAGTAGGGCCACATAGGCTCAGATGGGAGGTATCTGAGTGCCATCCTGCACCTTTTACTGTACCTCCAACAACCAATTTGACAACCCATTATGGTGCCCTCATAATTACCTCCATTGCCATGGTGAAAACCAATGGTAGTTAAAAGAAATAAAAACTGATTGACAAGAGATAGAAAAAAAAACACAAGCAACTGATTAAAACACTATCATTGGTCTTAATGTCTGTGTTGTGGTATGCCATGTAAACTTGGCACTAAAAAATGAGACAGAATCCACAGTCAAAAACACAGAGCCAGTACAGAGCAGACCAGACAATCGGGGCAAAATTATATCAAGGGACCGGGCGAAACTGTAGATAAAACAGTAAAGTTAGTCAAAAATCCAAGAAGATTTAACATGAAATAGGCTACGCTTGAAAAAAAAGATCATCTGGGGAGGACAAAGCGTAATCACAAAGCGGTATCACATCAACTGTTTTAACGCCTTTTAACAACGGGCTGGGAAACAAGTTAGTGGAGAGAACACTAGATGTTAGGTGAACCTGACTAGTAGAGGGAACAGGTCATCTTATATCAAGATCATCACCACATCATTACCGCAACTCAGCTTCTCATTACCGTTATTACCCTTTAAAATGCGTGGTAATGAGAAATTGGAGTAACGGTAATGAGATGTCCTTGACTAAGTTGGCAAATAACACAAAATGGTAGCAAGCTATGTAACCTTAATCTTTACAAAATATTAAAGGCTTATATTGTCTTTAACATCATAAAATATAATTTCAAATATTTTTAAAAGCATTGAGTATCGCAGCATATCGGTAATGATAATCAACAGTGTAACAGAATAAAGATTCTATGACATTTACACAACTATCATGATGTGAGAGAAGAGAGAACAACTGAACTTGATTCCGTTTTAAACCTTTTGTCCCAAGTGATGCATCATGGGTCTGCTTGTTAATTTAATGGAACAGTGTACTTTTTATAGGCAGGCAAGTCGCATTACGGTAATGAGGAACATTTAGTGTGGACACAATATTTTTACAATAAATGTAACCTTTCCTTTTGCAAAATATCATAAATATAAATATTAACCATAAATATAGACATTTTTAAACAACTTTGCATAATCTAATTTCAATTTATGTAAAAAGGATTTTTCATGAAATTAAAACAAACAGTAGAATAATGGATCCGGACACATTTCGGTAATGAGAATTCACTGTGATTTTTTGTTAAATTGCTATGAAATAGTGTTATAATGAAAGTAAAAACCATCTGTCCCTATAGTATTCTTTACTGTCTTTGTAGAAAATATCATAGTTACTATTAATAAAATATTGTTTTCGGAAAATAGAACCTGGACATGTTAACCACAGCTTCATGAGAATCACCCGATAGTGCAGGTTTATAGCCTGGCGGGCCATCCTATATCATTGAAATGTATAGTCTGGAATCGAACCATTCACCTCGCTTAATCCAAGGGGCGGGCAGAGAATTGTCTTTCAAACTGCCTAGGCATGCAATAGGCCAGCGCTACGACCATATCCGTATCCGGTCGGCAAAACGGCAAATACATCCTTCTTCGAAATGAATGACTTAAGTGCATTGTGTTGCTCAACTTTCAAAGAAAAGCACAAGTCCAACTCCTCCAAAGTTGACGCCAACGCCGATTCAAACATCCGCTCTTCGTTCGCCATAGCCACCTTCCTTGTTGTTCATCGTCACAGGACTGTCGCTATCCAAGACTCTAACAAAATAGAGCTCTGTGATTGGATGACGTCCACAGCGTCAGCCAATAGAAATCCCTATGGTTTGATACTAGATGTACAGGCTGAGCAAATTAATTTGCCGCCGCTAGGGTGCGTCTAGATTTCTAGGCTAGCAGGTTTAGGCTACATTTTCATGAAGTGTTTGCAAGTGAGACAATATAACGGATATCGCTGAAAACATTGCCACTGTATGTCTAATACATGTCCGTTTAAGCATTATCCACAAATATGATACATACTGAATGAATGGAAAAAAATAATACTAGCGATCTAGCTGGGATTCGAACCATGCATGGACAAGAAAGTTGATCGGATTAGCTTCTATATCGTCTATATCACACTACGAGCCGTTGAAATTGATGCAAGATTTGTATGTATATATTGCATATGCAAGCCTCAAAACAACAAAGTAGGTTCATCTTTGCCACACATATGTACAACAAACTGTCCCCACTAATAACACTTTATTCCGTTTTGGGGGTTAATAATATGAAACACGTCAGTCATGTGCAAAAGTTATCATAACTTATTGTTATCTTAGTCTCGGTGAAGTTATGCAGTGAGCTGTGATTTGAAGTGAACATATGAAATTTATTTTCTCCAGTTAGACTTATATTATTTAATTTGTTGGTCCTAATTTGACGACAGAAAAAGGTCATCATGGTAGCATATTTATGGATTACAAAACTTTGATGTAGCTACGAGAGAGTTTGATGACAGATGATGCTGTTTCAGATTCCCAGGATATCAGTAGCTAGGTAGCTAGCTAGTAGACTAGCACTAGATTAACGATTGTTGATGATGGCATTGAAGTGACTGCTCGTCTCTCTGTGGTGTAGTGGTAGTGCTGATTGCAATGTACATTTTGCCTCCGGGAGACTCGTTCGTTGTTTTACTTTGACACTTTGCAGTTTGCAGAGCATTTTGTGTGGATAATGGTGATTTCCACGTGTTTTCGGCAAGATCTTTCTTTGTATTCTGTCTCACTGTGGGCTTGTGAAAATGTGAATCTCCCGGCACTCGAGGGGCGGAGGCTGAGTAGCGCTGTTAACAAGTAGGCAGAGTCTTCAGACTCTGAGTTCAGAGTTGAATATTCACAGAAATTCAGAGTTGAATATTCACGGATTTTATGCAAATATCACAAGTTAAACTGCTCACCATCTAAACTGGAACACCGGATGTAAGTAAGTAAACAATGTCCCGTTTAATGTCAATATACTGTTCACGTTGATAGTTGGCCATTGGGTAATGTTTTCCTTTTCTTTTCTACTGTACTTTGATAAGAAAACGATACTGTAGCGTCGGTGGATGTTCATGTCTAACGTTGAATGTCTCCCAGAAAGCAGTGCGAGTGAATGCTATAATGTGTAATGTCGGTTATAATAGTTGTAGTTGCGTTTACCATGTTGTGTAGTTGTTAGCGTGTTAGTCTCTTTGGTTGTACCTCATGTGTTTATCCTCGTGTTGATGTGTGTGGAAAACCCTTATTGTGTGTTACATGTGCGGCTGAGACTACCCCTGTGTTGCCCTTTGTAGTTATCTTAGTATGTCTGAGTGTGTTTGAGTCTTCCTGTTCCAATAAATGGCTGTCCTGGCCAAAGGTGATTTCGCTACAATACATTTTCAATGATGGAATGGAAAGATCATTCTATACATCGATGTTACATGCACACAATGAAAAAGCTATAAAGCTAATACCGTAAAACTTCAAATAATCGCCGAGTCCCTAAGAGACGCCTGTCTCTTTTAAACGCCTTGCGTGGCTACAGGTTTGGGTTAAAGGCCGGTCTCCAGTAGAGGCCTGGTCTGTTTTTTAGTTTCGGGTTGTATTTAATGTTCTAAAACCCGTCAGATTCGCAATGACACGAAACCGTTACAGAAAGGAGGTTACAGCAGTGTGAATTAGATGTTGCACGTCGTTACAAGCCGTCGCAAAGCATTCACATGTCTGGTCACAGTTGCAAGGTTTTAGAATGTTGCATTAAGTTGCTGCTCATCTCGTTGCGAATCTTGGGTGTGATTTGGGCTTAAGTATGGCGCAGACTGCACACGTTATGATTAGATGGCATTAAAAGACTGCGGTGGGGAAAAGCTAGAGTTCCAAATTGTATAACTTTTTTTCCAATATGAACTATGCCTATATGTCCGACTTCGTCATCGTTCAATTCATCCCTTGTGTTAATTTGCGGGTAGGCCGATGGTAAGCTTGTTTTTATGTTGGCAACAAAACCAGAACGGTTCGCGAACGTTATTCTTTATTCTAAATGCCATGCGATAAAGAGAAAAAAGTCAGAAAAGGAATTTACCTTAGACTAGGCTATATCAGAGCCCGTCTACGGACATTCTCTGGCTATATAACCTACTGAAATAGGTTAATGATGTAAAGTCAAGTGCGCTTCTATGGGACTGGTGTGTGCGCGCTAGGGTTGTGTATCGTTTGGGTTTTATCCGATACCGGTGCTAAATCGATACTTTTAAAACGGTGCCGGTGCCGAAACGGTGCTTTGTTTTTAATTTTTTTTTTAATCAAAATGGTCTAAAGCATGAATTGCTTTTTTTATTATTGATAAGACAAATTTGAACATGAACTTGAACTGTTATATTCAATTTATTATCAATATCTCATTGCTCCTACGAATAATACTTTTAAATGTTAAAACAGCTTGCCATGCATGCACATTTCAAGTTTACCCAGTGTAGGCGGTTTGCCATAAGGTATGTTAAAACCGCTTGCCATAAAACTGCCAGGTCATGGACAACGGCATTTGCAAGCAAGCTAATCTAACAGGGACTCTACTTTCCAGTTAATTAAGTGTGTTCCCAAATGCTTCAAGAAATTTCATGTCTTAACCCATAACACGCAGTAGTTTTGAACATGTTAGGCTACATGTCGGTGTTGAAGTGTTTAGATTCCCAGCGCTAGCCTAGTAGGCATTTTAACAGCAACTATGGCTATGCGCTAACACCAGTCAGCTGAGTTTAATTAGTGATAACGTACGGAGATGGTTTTGTAGCCTCTTTGACAGCTCAGTGACATCAGGTATGTATTACCTACATATTTATGTTTTTGCCAGCTTACTTTTAACATGATCTTCATAATCATTGTGATGCTATATGGGCCTCATACACATGAAAGATTAATATCATGCTATTATGTTGTTTAACACACTGTGAAATAAATTTCACCTTCAACTTTGCTGATAAATGTCAGTTAGCGCATTAGCAAGGATATTGTGTAACTTATAGGCTAGCCTACTGTTGATGTTGCCTCATAGCCTTTTGCTTGTGTGTAGTTAGGCCCACTGCTAGATTTTGACAGGAGCTCGCGATATCGCTTTAAAGTAAGCTACTTGGGCTCACGCAAGCTGTCAAACACTGTCCACTCGCCTATGTGGTGCTCCCCTCTGGTTTATACATCCAGTGTTTATCATATGTTAGCTAACTGTATCTGCATGTGTTGCTAGTAATAATTCGATGAGAAATAGAAAAAACACTAACCAACCAAAATTGGCTACTGACGCTGTGAGTCTGTGTAGTTTGGATAAAAGCATCTGGTAAATACCAGTTACAAGTCATCAATAAGGCTCAGAATGGCCAAATTATATATTTTTGATGGTATATGCCAAAGTGACAGGCCAACCTGTATGGTTATGCCGCGTTGTTGAAACAGCAAAAAGCATGCATATCTCTCAATCTGGAAATCAGAAAGAGATAGGATATGCCTTTTGGGTCATTCCACGTCAATTCAACCAGGGCCCACACTTAGGTCTCAAAAAATTCTGAAAAAATGACCAGGTGTACCTATGTTACCCAGGAGACACACTGTAAAATTACTCTTATGTAAGATCAATACTTCCCAAGATACAGCCAGTTTTACAGGGGGAGGGGGGTGTCGATTTTGTTCGGCCTCTTTTTTTTGTCAAAGTTCATAAGCCCACAGCGCAAGAACTAAACCATGTAGGAGGCTCAAATTTTGCATGCTGGTACATAAATAGGAATATTATGTAGCAAAATCGTCACGTTTGGTCTGGATAATCCTGCATGGTCATGGTTATTTTTTACTGTGTCTGTCTCTATTATGTTCACTGCTGCTATCTTGGCCAGGGCTCACTTGTAAATGAGATACCTATCTCAATGTGATTTTCTTCCCTGGTTAAATAAAGGTATAATAATAATAAAAGGTTCCATAAGCGCCTGCCGAAAGTCATTAGTTTCTGACAGCGCTACT
Source organism: Alosa pseudoharengus (assembly GCF_046254945.1). NCBI lineage: Eukaryota > Metazoa > Chordata > Actinopteri > Clupeiformes > Clupeidae > Alosa > Alosa pseudoharengus. The sequence continues at coordinate 12,403,501 of NW_027468587.1, read as the reverse complement.
TGACCAGGGTTCGACCAAGGGAAAACAGGTTCTGGGAGGGTGTTTGGCTCGGGGTCATGGTGCAAAGGACCCTAGGGTGAAATTACTCTAAACCAACAAGAACAAACATTCTTTTACACCAAAGAAAGATGGAAAATGTAAAAAGTGGCTCCTCTTACCCCACTCTCCCCCATGTTGTTCCTCTTCAGCTCCTCCAACCTTTCCTGCTCCAGTGCCAGCCTCTTGACATTCTTCAGTAGAATAACTTGTTGTCTTGAGAAATTATGGGCAGTGCACCTCATGAATAGAATATACCTCTGTGAGAACATTTTCTACATCTGCTATGCTCCAGCACCAATCTCTTGATATCATTACTAAATTAACTTGGTGTTGTTGAAAGTATTAGCATTTTATGAATAGACTAGACTGTATCTACCTTTCCATACCGCTGAGATAGCATTTTCTCCATATTTTCAAATTTCCCTTGGTTCCATGGCACAGCCAGAATTGTAATCATGTCTGCTCTAGCTGTTGTAGTGCAAGCAAAATTATGTAAGTTGTCATAATGTTATAAAAACTAAGTGTGCATACTATAGTGTATCATTGTAATTTACTCATACTTACCACCTTTTGTCATATATTTTGTGCTGATGCCTGCCCTGGAGAGGAAGCTGTTGACCTTCACAGCATAAAAGCAATGTAAACAGCATAAGTACAGTGTTGGATTCTCTGGTTGTTGCGTTGTGTTTTAGTTCTAATGTCTGTATTGAAGATGGTCAATAAAGCTTGACGGTGGGATCAGGATCGGCGATTAGATGATGATTTATTGTAGATGGTACAACAATGAATAACAGAACACAGGCTAAGTCTCAAACAGTAAAACTGTACAGAGTCTAACAGTTGTGGTTGTTATTAGAAGCGGCTGCTGAGCCTTCCGACAGAAGATGCTCCTCGGGTCGCTTCCTCGATCCGTCTCCGAGTCAAAACCTAAGACAAAGCCTGTTATACTAAAACATACAAACGTCAATCATGCCAACGTGGCAGGTGCCAACCAGTGTACAAAACCCGGCCCTGGCCAGATGGAGATACTAGCCCGAATAGGCAGACATGCTGTCTCCCTCGGCCCATGTTATCACTGATGTTCCTCGGATGTTCCTAAACATCGGCCTGTATGACCTTCCTGCTGGTACACAGGCCTAAGGCACAGTTATGTACACTAATATGAACCTCTCCCTGTTGTATACTACACACAGAAGTAACAAATTGGTTACGCCCACTCCATTTCAGCTGTAAAAAAAAAAAACATTCAAAGACACATTCCAAAGTGCATAAAAGAAAGTAACAATAAAACTGTTTCATCCAATCATTACCTCACATGCCCAAGAGTGGGCTTTAGCATGCATCATTGACAGCAGTGGATGCATGCTGAGCAGCCCCTGCAGGTCTGGCAACACACGGGATACACGTTGCAAATAGGGGAAGTACTTGCACATCGCTGCAGAAGAACCTGACATTACACCTTGCCAGGTCCTTCTGCAGGAACAGGGGATATGCAAATACTTCCCCCCTGAACATATTTAGCGCCCTTAGAAGGACGCCATGGCGGCACACCGCCACCTCAACCCCCTCCTCATCAATGTTGGAGGCAGATCTTGGGGCCCTCTCCCTGGCTGCAGAAAATTGCGATGCCCCACAATGGGCCTTACCAGGAGCCTAAAACATAACATTGTGTTGTATATGACTGTTGTTTCAAAATCATGGATAAAATCTACAATGACTAGACACTTTGAGTAGAGGATAATAATAATAAAAATTTACATGTTCAGATGTCACATGTTTATCCACAAATTCTGCCACATCATGAAGAGAATTTTCCCTCAAATAGACTCTTCGAGGTGCTACAAAAAAATATGTAATAACATAAGGTTATTGAAGTTTCACCTTTGGTTATAATAGGTGTCTGTGAAAAATGGTTTATAGTAAGTACCCTGTGGTGTTGAAGCGATAGAGCTTCCTATTGCCATCTACAGATATGGCATGCATTTCCGGCGTGCATGCAGTGCACTGGAAGGGCTGGGCCCCAGCCATTGCCTCTACTTCACTCTGTGCAAAGCACCACTCCAGAAATGCACGCTGGAAAGTGTCCCCGCAATTTTTTCCAGCCTAGCAAAATGACAGACAAGTAAATTGCAAGACATATAACACATGTTAACTTGTTAAATTCTCAACACATTAAAATTCACTGCTATGAACCAACAGCAAAAGCCTGCTACTCGCTTGAATCTTTAGTATAAAACACATTGTTCACATCTTTTATATGGGTGCTCAGGACTCAATTAAATGCTGGTTTTCAATGTTGTATAGATTTCTACTGTCTATTTCTGTTGCAACAAGAAAGTGATGGTCAACCTAACATTTAAACAACAACTGTAAGAGTTGTGTATGTTCTTAGTGTCCTATCTACAAGATTGAGTTTATGTAAACTAGACAATAGAAGACTTACTCTCCCAAATAGCTTGGTTCTTTTGTCAAGCATTCCAAGGAATGCTTGGCGAGATAGTCCAGGGGCCAGCAGCTTTATGTCTTAATAATAATAATAATAACTTCAATTTATACAGTGCCTTTCAAGATACCCAAGGTCGCTTTACAAGAGTGGGAGTAGGGGGGTAGGGGCAGGGTGGGGGTTTAGGGAGGGTAGGCAAGAGAGAAGAGGTGTGTTTTGAGGTGCTTTTGGAACTGTGTCAGAGAAGTGGCGGAACGGATAGGAGGGGGCAGGGTGTTCCAAAGGGTAGGGGCAATTGCACAGAAAGCCCTGTCACCAAAGGTCTTGAGTCTGGTGCGGGGAGTGGAGAGTAAGTCCTTGCTGGTGGAGCGCAGGGACCGTGACTGGGTGTACGGGTGGAGGAGGTCAGTGATGTACTTGGGTGCCAGTGAGTGAAGTGATTTGTAGGTGAGGAGGAGGATTTTGTAGCTGATGCGTTGTTTGATTGGCAGCCAGTGGAGTTTCTTGAGGATGGGGGTGATGTGCTGCCAGGGCTTGGTGTGGGTTAACACCCTGGCAGCTGTTCTGGACATACTGCAATCTGTCTAGGGCTTTGTTGGGCAGCCCAGACAGGACACCATTGCAGTAGTCCAGACGGGAGGTGACAAATGCATGAATAAGAGTTTCGGTGACTGAGTCGGTGAGTGACGGTCGGAGTCTTGAAATGTTACGGAGGTGAAAGAAGGCAGATTTGGTGATGCTCTGGATGTGGAAACTGAATGAGAGTGTGGAGTCCATAATGACACCCAGGTTCCGCACTTTGGGAGATGGGGAGGTGGGACAGCCGTCGATGACCAGGGTGAGGTCTCCAACCTTCCTGAGCTTGTTGTTCTGTCTTGTTGGTGTTGAGTTTCAGAAGGTTGTTGGTCATCCAGGTTTTGATATCATGCAGACAGTTGTTGAGTTGTACTGGTGGGAGTTGTGAGGAGGGCTTGGTGCTGACATACAGTTGGGTGTCGTCTGCATAACAGTGGAAACTGAGTCCATGGTTGCGGATGATCTGACCGAGGGGGAGCAAGTAGATGGTAAAGAGGAGGGGGCCAAGGACAGATCCCTGGGGGACGCCATGGTTAACTGTTGCAGTGGTGGAGTAGGAGCCTTGCAGAGTGATGTATTGTTTATGGTTGGAGAGGTAAGACTGGAACCAAGAGAGAGCAGTGTCGGTAAGGCTGATGAGCTCAGAGAGGAGGATGGAGTGGGAGATGGTATCGAAGGCAGCAGAGAGGTCGAGGAGGATGAGGATGGAAACAAGGCCGTTGTCTGCAGCAATCAGGAGGTCGTTTGTTATTTTGATGAGGGCGGTTTCGGTGCTATGATGGGGTCTGAAGCCCGATTGGAGAGGTTCAAAGAGCTCATAGTGGGACATGTGATGTTGTAGCTGGGCAGCCACTGCTCTTTCTAAGATCTTGCTCAGGAACGGAAGGTTGGAGATTGGACGGTAGTTTTTGGGGTCATCTGGGTCCAGGCCTGTCTTTTTGAGTGTTGGGGTCACGGCCGCCAGCTTAAAGCTGGAGGGTACCACACCAGAGCCAAGTGAGGCGTTGATGATGTCAACCACCGGGGGGCAAATGGTGGGGAGACAGGCCTTCACAAGGGTCGTGGGTAGTGGATCCAGACTGCAGGATGAAGTCCCGGCTTTGGTCAAGAGGTCGAGGACTTGATCAGCATCCAACAGGGAGAAGGTGGAGAGGCGGCGCTGTGGTAGGCAGGCAGTAGGATGGTACATGTCCTGCCGAGGTAGTGTGGCCGGCGGGGAGGGTGTAGATGCCTGGAGCTGCCGGTGGATGATGGCCACTTTCTGGTGGAAAAAGTCCAGGAACCTGGAGCAGAGGTCAGCGGCATCAGAGGGTTGCGGAGCGTCGGGAGGGTCGAGAAGGCGGTTGATGGTGGAGAAAAGCATTTTCGGATGCTTTTGTTGGCTGTTTATAAGTGTGGAGTAATGGAGTGTTTTTGCCTGGGTGAGAGCCTCTTTGTAGCACTTGATGTGGTCTCTGTAGGCTTCGAGGTGGACAGTGAGGCCGGATCTTTTGTGAAGCCTCTCAAGCCGGCGCCCCATGGACTTAAGCCTCCGCAGCTCTGGGGTAAACCAGGGAGCGGGGCGGGTGTAGGAGACCAGTTTGGTGGTGAGTGGAGCAACAGAGTCCAGGCTGAGGGCGAGGTTATAGTGTTATAGTATAGAAAAGACCTCAGGAGATCCACCGATAGAGTGTGTGGTGGTGGTGGTGGAGCGTTGCTGGCCAGTATCCAGACCTTATGAGGTCATCTAAACATGCTGTCAAAGTGGACAGGCATGACCTACATGTCTGCACTGGCAGCTGAAGTTGGTATCGTCCTAGAATCATGAGTAGATTGAAGTGTTTTTATTGCACTGGAATATGTATCTGGTGTAAACTTAGCATGAACAACATGGTTAATTGGTACAATACATATAAAAGTTCAAATGTAAATAAATGGAGCTCTGACCATTCATTCCTATTAGGATGACCTCCTTGCCACCACTGCATTCAATCAGTGCAGGGGAACAGGTGCACCGTTGTTTCATGTACACAGGTAATAGCCGCACTACAACACAGAGTTGTCTATGTTTAAGATGATAGTTATATACAAGTATGTAAGACATTGGAAAACACAAGTGTGAAAGTTACATAATAAAGATGTCCTCATACCTTCAGAGTACAGAGTACACACCAAAGGTTGAAAGTAGCCTCCAAACATGCCATCCCTTTCATGCAATGTGTTGCTGTGGATGATTTTATCACAGGGCCCACACTGTGTGCACATGCACTTTTTGCACCTGATAACAGCTGCCCTCATGGAGCACCTGTCACACCTGACACACAAATCCGTGTCCTCTGACCTCATTAATGACCGCAGAAGTTCAGGCCTGCCTTCTGCCCACCTTTGGGCACTCTGGGCCTGGCGCTCTGCCCAGGTCAGGGGGGCACTCTGCATCCTCTCACTGCTCTCCAAAACTGGGGTGTTGTCTCAAAGTCCTTACTGGCCATTGCAAGACAGATATGACACAGACGACTAACAGAGGACTGAACGAGACAGACTGACACTGACAAACAGGTAAACAAATATTTTATAGAAAGAGAAAGACAGAGTGAAAGATGTAGATAAAAGTTAGAATTGCTCTGAAAAGTGCCTTTGGATTTGTTTTTGAAATGGGTGTAGCCTACAAATAGATGCTTCAAGATGCTGTAGTGAAAACCAACAAACAAACAAAGAGACAGAGAGGTTGCAAATGAATGGTGAAATGGTTACAGTGGGAGTGGAATATAGTAATGATCAAGGACATCCGGAGCCATAACCCTACACTGAAAGGTAAATTGTACAAAGGGTACACGCAGTATGGCATACGCAACCAAGCCCACGTGACTACGATTAGTTTTCCTGGATAGCAGAGTGGGCTACTTTTCCAGCTATCTACGCTAGTGTGGGAGAAGAACGTTGGGCTACGGAGCGCAAAGATCACAGCAGAGTGTAGCCCTCTAGATTCTTTGTTAGCCACCTCTAACATAGGCAAGAGCATGAAAGCGCAATTTCCAGAACTGCATGCTCGCTTGGAGTCCCGCACATTTAAATTTTCATTCATAAACTATCCAGCAAAAGACAAGTGGGTTTTTGGGGGCAATGGTAGATATGAACACGTAGTTTGAAATTAGCCGATTACATAATTTGGGGAACGTGGTTTGCCTAATGGCTTTGCCATGCATGCAGAGTTAACGGTACTGAATTTTAGGCATTATTATTATTTATATCCTATTGAATACACCCCCCACCACTCCGACACATACACACATTCCGGAAACGGACCGTAAAGCGTTCCCACAATGCACTTTGTAAAAAGTGTCACTTTATTTTATATCTCACAAACAAATTGATGTTCCCCCACCCCCCTTATGTTAGTAATCTTAACACAATAACACAGACTATAAAAAAAAACAACACAAAAACAGTAATTCATTCAACCATTATAGACATTTTATTTTATGAGTTATATCCATCTTCAGATAAAGAGAAGCTTATTTACATTGGCAACCATGACTTTTTATATTCTACGGAAGCTTATTGCTGCCACACTAAAAGAAATAAAAAGGCTCAGTATTATGTAATTACGTGAAAAGTTTCTTGTTATAACAATATCTTTTTCATGTTTTAACAAGATATTTATCACGTTATTACATGAAATTATCACGTTATTTCATGATACTGATATTTTCACGTTATAACGTAAAAATATCATGTTATTTCAAGATATGATATTTTTACGTTTTAACAAGATATTTATCACGTTATTACATGAAATTATCACGTTATTTCATGATACTGATATGATACTGATATTTTCACCCTTCCCCACAGCATTAGAAATGACAGCGATGACCTGACATGCAGGCTACCGAGCCAGAGCGGTCTATACATTCACCCACATTGCGTGAATATTTGCATATTTATCAAAGCCCTTTCTCCCTCTTGCGTCAAGTTAGCGAAAGTTTTATTGGAGATGAGGATGGAAACAAGGCCGTTGTCTGCAGCAATCAGGAGGTCGTTTGTTATTTTGATGAGGGCGGTTTCGGTGCTATGATGGGGTCTGAAGCCCGATTGGAGAGGTTCAAAGAGCTCATAGTGGGACATGTGATGTTGTAGCTGGGCAGCCACTGCTCTTTCTAAGATCTTGCTCAGGAACGGAAGGTTGGAGATTGGACGGTAGTTTTTGGGGTCATCTGGGTCCAGGCCTGTCTTTTTGAGTGTTGGGGTCACGGCCGCCAGCTTAAAGCTGGAGGGTACCACACCAGAGCCAAGTGAGGCGTTGATGATGTCAACCACCGGGGGGCAAATGGTGGGGAGACAGGCCTTCACAAGGGTCGTGGGTAGTGGATCCAGACTGCAGGATGAAGTCCCGGCTTTGGTCAAGAGGTCGAGGACTTGATCAGCATCCAACAGGGAGAAGGTGGAGAGGCGGCGCTGTGGTGGGCAGGCAGAAGGATGGTACATGTCCTGCCGAGGTAGTGTGGCCGGCGGGGAGGGTGTAGATGCCTGGAGCTGCCGGTGGATGATGGCCACTTTCTGGTGGAAAAAGTCCAGGAACCTGGAGCAGAGGTCAGCGGCATCAGAGGGTTGCGGAGCGTCGGGAGGGTCGAGAAGGCGGTTGATGGTGGAGAAAAGCATTTTCGGATGCTTTTGTTGGCTGTTTATAAGTGTGGAGTAATGGAGTGTTTTTGCCTGGGTGAGAGCCTCTTTGTAGCACTTGATGTGGTCTCTGTAGGCTTCGAGGTGGACAGTGAGGCCGGATCTTTTGTGAAGCCTCTCAAGCCGGCGCCCCATGGACTTAAGCCTCCGCAGCTCTGGGGTAAACCAGGGAGCGGGGCGGGTGTAGGAGACCAGTTTGGTGGTGAGTGGAGCAACAGAGTCCAGGCTGAGGGCGAGGTTATAGTGTTATAGTATAGAAAAGACCTCAGGAGATCCACCGATAGAGTGTGTGGTGGTGGTGGTGGAGCGTTGCTGGCCAGTATCCAGACCTTATGAGGTCATCTAAACATGCTGTCAAAGTGGACAGGCATGACCTACATGTCTGCACTGGCAGCTGAAGTTGGTATCGTCCTAGAATCATGAGTAGATTGAAGTGTTTTTATTGCACTGGAATATGTATCTGGTGTAAACTTAGCATGAACAACATGGTTAATTGGTACAATACATATAAAAGTTCAAATGTAAATAAATGGAGCTCTGACCATTCATTCCTATTAGGATGACCTCCTTGCCACCACTGCATTCAATCAGTGCAGGGGAACAGGTGCACCGTTGTTTCATGTACACAGGTAATAGCCGCACTACAACACAGAGTTGTCTATGTTTAAGATGATAGTTATATACAAGTATGTAAGACATTGGAAAACACAAGTGTGAAAGTTACATAATAAAGATGTCCTCATACCTTCAGAGTACAGAGTACACACCAAAGGTTGAAAGTAGCCTCCAAACATGCCATCCCTTTCATGCAATGTGTTGCTGTGGATGATTTTATCACAGGGCCCACACTGTGTGCACATGCACTTTTTGCACCTGATAACAGCTGCCCTCATGGAGCACCTGTCACACCTGACACACAAATCCGTGTCCTCTGACCTCATTAATGACCGCAGAAGTTCAGGCCTGCCTTCTGCCCACCTTTGGGCACTCTGGGCCTGGCGCTCTGCCCAGGTCAGGGGGGCACTCTGCATCCTCTCACTGCTCTCCAAAACTGGGGTGTTGTCTCAAAGTCCTTACTGGCCATTGCAAGACAGATATGACACAGACGACTAACAGAGGACTGAACGAGACAGACTGACACTGACAAACAGGTAAACAAATATTTTATAGAAAGAGAAAGACAGAGTGAAAGATGTAGATAAAAGTTAGAATTGCTCTGAAAAGTGCCTTTGGATTTGTTTTTGAAATGGGTGTAGCCTACAAATAGATGCTTCAAGATGCTGTAGTGAAAACCAACAAACAAACAAAGAGACAGAGAGGTTGCAAATGAATGGTGAAATGGTTACAGTGGGAGTGGAATATAGTAATGATCAAGGACATCCGGAGCCATAACCCTACACTGAAAGGTAAATTGTACAAAGGGTACACGCAGTATGGCATACGCAACCAAGCCCACGTGACTACGATTAGTTTTCCTGGATAGCAGAGTGGGCTACTTTTCCAGCTATCTACGCTAGTGTGGGAGAAGAACGTTGGGCTACGGAGCGCAAAGATCACAGCAGAGTGTAGCCCTCTAGATTCTTTGTTAGCCACCTCTAACATAGGCAAGAGCATGAAAGCGCAATTTCCAGAACTGCATGCTCGCTTGGAGTCCCGCACATTTAAATTTTCATTCATAAACTATCCAGCAAAAGACAAGTGGGTTTTTGGGGGCAATGGTAGATATGAACACGTAGTTTGAAATTAGCCGATTACATAATTTGGGGAACGTGGTTTGCCTAATGGCTTTGCCATGCATGCAGAGTTAACGGTACTGAATTTTAGGCATTATTATTATTTATATCCTATTGAATACACCCCCCACCACTCCGACACATACACACATTCCGGAAACGGACCGTAAAGCGTTCCCACAATGCACTTTGTAAAAAGTGTCACTTTATTTTATATCTCACAAACAAATTGATGTTCCCCCACCCCCCTTATGTTAGTAATCTTAACACAATAACACAGACTATAAAAAAAAACAACACAAAAACAGTAATTCATTCAACCATTATAGACATTTTATTTTATGAGTTATATCCATCTTCAGATAAAGAGAAGCTTATTTACATTGGCAACCATGACTTTTTATATTCTACGGAAGCTTATTGCTGCCACACTAAAAGAAATAAAAAGGCTCAGTATTATGTAATTACGTGAAAAGTTTCTTGTTATAACAATATCTTTTTCATGTTTTAACAAGATATTTATCACGTTATTACATGAAATTATCACGTTATTTCATGATACTGATATTTTCACGTTATAACGTAAAAATATCATGTTATTTCAAGATATGATATTTTTACGTTTTAACAAGATATTTATCACGTTATTACATGAAATTATCACGTTATTTCATGATACTGATATGATACTGATATTTTCACCCTTCCCCACAGCATTAGAAATGACAGCGATGACCTGACATGCAGGCTACCGAGCCAGAGCGGTCTATACATTCACCCACATTGCGTGAATATTTGCATATTTATCAAAGCCCTTTCTCCCTCTTGCGTCAAGTTAGCGAAAGTTTTATTGGAGATGAGGATGGAAACAAGGCCGTTGTCTGCAGCAATCAGGAGGTCGTTTGTTATTTTGATGAGGGCGGTTTCGGTGCTATGATGGGGTCTGAAGCCCGATTGGAGAGGTTCAAAGAGCTCATAGTGGGACATGTGATGTTGTAGCTGGGCAGCCACTGCTCTTTCTAAGATCTTGCTCAGGAACGGAAGGTTGGAGATTGGACGGTAGTTTTTGGGGTCATCTGGGTCCAGGCCTGTCTTTTTGAGTGTTGGGGTCACGGCCGCCAGCTTAAAGCTGGAGGGTACCACACCAGAGCCAAGTGAGGCGTTGATGATGTCAACCACCGGGGGGCAAATGGTGGGGAGACAGGCCTTCACAAGGGTCGTGGGTAGTGGATCCAGACTGCAGGATGAAGTCCCGGCTTTGGTCAAGAGGTCGAGGACTTGATCAGCATCCAACAGGGAGAAGGTGGAGAGGCGGCGCTGTGGTGGGCAGGCAGAAGGATGGTACATGTCCTGCCGAGGTAGTGTGGCCGGCGGGGAGGGTGTAGATGCCTGGAGCTGCCGGTGGATGATGGCCACTTTCTGGTGGAAAAAGTCCAGGAACCTGGAGCAGAGGTCAGCGGCATCAGAGGGTTGCGGAGCGTCGGGAGGGTCGAGAAGGCGGTTGATGGTGGAGAAAAGCATTTTCGGATGCTTTTGTTGGCTGTTTATAAGTGTGGAGTAATGGAGTGTTTTTGCCTGGGTGAGAGCCTCTTTGTAGCACTTGATGTGGTCTCTGTAGGCTTCGAGGTGGACAGTGAGGCCGGATCTTTTGTGAAGCCTCTCAAGCCGGCGCCCCATGGACTTAAGCCTCCGCAGCTCTGGGGTAAACCAGGGAGCGGGGCGGGTGTAGGAGACCAGTTTGGTGGTGAGTGGAGCAACAGAGTCCAGGCTGAGGGCGAGGTTATAGTGTTATAGTATAGAAAAGACCTCAGGAGATCCACCGATAGAGTGTGTGGTGGTGGTGGTGGAGCGTTGCTGGCCAGTATCCAGACCTTATGAGGTCATCTAAACATGCTGTCAAAGTGGACAGGCATGACCTACATGTCTGCACTGGCAGCTGAAGTTGGTATCGTCCTAGAATCATGAGTAGATTGAAGTGTTTTTATTGCACTGGAATATGTATCTGGTGTAAACTTAGCATGAACAACATGGTTAATTGGTACAATACATATAAAAGTTCAAATGTAAATAAATGGAGCTCTGACCATTCATTCCTATTAGGATGACCTCCTTGCCACCACTGCATTCAATCAGTGCAGGGGAACAGGTGCACCGTTGTTTCATGTACACAGGTAATAGCCGCACTACAACACAGAGTTGTCTATGTTTAAGATGATAGTTATATACAAGTATGTAAGACATTGGAAAACACAAGTGTGAAAGTTACATAATAAAGATGTCCTCATACCTTCAGAGTACAGAGTACACACCAAAGGTTGAAAGTAGCCTCCAAACATGCCATCCCTTTCATGCAATGTGTTGCTGTGGATGATTTTATCACAGGGCCCACACTGTGTGCACATGCACTTTTTGCACCTGATAACAGCTGCCCTCATGGAGCACCTGTCACACCTGACACACAAATCCGTGTCCTCTGACCTCATTAATGACCGCAGAAGTTCAGGCCTGCCTTCTGCCCACCTTTGGGCACTCTGGGCCTGGCGCTCTGCCCAGGTCAGGGGGGCACTCTGCATCCTCTCACTGCTCTCCAAAACTGGGGTGTTGTCAAAGATGTTTTGGAGAGAATTGATTTCTTCTGCATAAAAATGGATAAATACACTGCATTAAAATCATTAACATTTCTAACATGGTAGGCTCTATATAGGTCATGTAAAGGAAAAGAAGGTGCCGCACACTCCGAGTTACAATGAAGGAATGTTTAATAGGCTCAAGATCAAATACCAAAAAATTGATTCATAGATCATGCAATTAGGTCATAATATTTTGGAACACACCAGATTGTGAAGGTCCTGGCTCATCTGCAGTAGTAATGGATTTAGTCTCTGATGATGGAAAGACAAGGCATTAAAAGATGAGCTGCTTGGTATCGCATGTTCATATACACCTATGCATGTGTAATGAAGGCGGAAGACAAATATTTATATTTATGTACTTCTGAGATGTCATTGAGTCCTGGCTGGGTATCTAGAAACAATCTGTCCTGCGATGTTCCTTTGGCGCCACTTAACAGAGCTTGTTTTTTTCTTTATCCTCCTTTTCTTGGCCTATGTATAAGTAAAATAAATCTACTTACATCACAGAAAATACACCTTAACAGCAGTCAACTGTATTTTCACTTACTGCTGTCGGATTAATCTCATTCACAAGCCTTTCAGCATCTTCAATAAGTTGTTCAAAGTCCTTACTGGCCATTGCAAGACAGATATGACACAGACGACTAACAGAGGACTGAACGAGACAGACTGACACTGACAAACAGGTAAACAAATATTTTATAGAAAGAGAAAGACAGAGTGAAAGATGTAGATAAAAGTTAGAATTGCTCTGAAAAGTGCCTTTGGATTTGTTTTTGAAATGGGTGTAGCCTACAAATAGATGCTTCAAGATGCTGTAGTGAAAACCAACAAACAAACAAAGAGACAGAGAGGTTGCAAATGAATGGTGAAATGGTTACAGTGGGAGTGGAATATAGTAATGATCAAGGACATCCGGAGCCATAACCCTACACTGAAAGGTAAATTGTACAAAGGGTACACGCAGTATGGCATACGCAACCAAGCCCACGTGACTACGATTAGTTTTCCTGGATAGCAGAGTGGGCTACTTTTCCAGCTATCTACGCTAGTGTGGGAGAAGAACGTTGGGCTACGGAGCGCAAAGATCACAGCAGAGTGTAGCCCTCTAGATTCTTTGTTAGCCACCTCTAACATAGGCAAGAGCATGAAAGCGCAATTTCCAGAACTGCATGCTCGCTTGGAGTCCCGCACATTTAAATTTTCATTCATAAACTATCCAGCAAAAGACAAGTGGGTTTTTGGGGGCAATGGTAGATATGAACACGTAGTTTGAAATTAGCCGATTACATAATTTGGGGAACGTGGTTTGCCTAATGGCTTTGCCATGCATGCAGAGTTAACGGTACTGAATTTTAGGCATTATTATTATTTTTATCCTATTGAATACACCCCCCACCACTCCGACACATACACACATTCCGGAAACGGACCGTAAAGCGTTCCCACAATGCACTTTGTAAAAAGTGTCACTTTATTTTATATCTCACAAACAAATTGATGTTCCCCCACCCCCCTTATGTTAGTAATCTTAACACAATAACACAGACTATAAAAAAAAACAACACAAAAACAGTAATTCATTCAACCATTATAGACATTTTATTTTATGAGTTATATCCATCTTCAGATAAAGAGAAGCTTATTTACATTGGCAACCATGACTTTTTATATTCTACGGAAGCTTATTGCTGCCACACTAAAAGAAATAAAAAGGCTCAGTATTATGTAATTACGTGAAAAGTTTCTTGTTATAACAATATCTTTTTCATGTTTTAACAAGATATTTATCACGTTATTACATGAAATTATCACGTTATTTCATGATACTGATATTTTCACGTTATAACGTAAAAATATCATGTTATTTCAAGATATGATATTTTTACGTTTTAACAAGATATTTATCACGTTATTACATGAAATTATCACGTTATTTCATGATACTGATATGATACTGATATTTTCACCCTTCCCCACAGCATTAGAAATGACAGCGATGACCTGACATGCAGGCTACCGAGCCAGAGCGGTCTATACATTCACCCACATTGCGTGAAGATTTGCATATTTATCAAAGCCCTTTCTCCCTCTTGCGTCAAGTTAGCGAAAGTTTTATTTATTGTGTTGATAAGAAGATAAAGCAGAACTATCAGGCTGTGTGAGCCATATATATACAGTCTATGGTGTGAGCAGGCTATCCTGCACAGAACCTCTCTATCGGCCTCCTTTTCAGCAGCTCTCTGCCGATACACACACATCCCTCTTCGCTGCTCCTCAGTCAGCTGGGAATTGACCACACACACAGCCTACACACTCATACACACATGCACAAAAACAAACACTCATCAAGCAGCACTGTAATAGCAGTCAGGGTGCAAGTTCATAGACACTAGTTATCATTTATGCCAGCCATGAGCTCTCATGGTCTTGTTTCGTTTAGTTTCGTTATTTTGAAATAACGTGATAAATATTTTGAAATTTTTTTGAAAAATGTTGAAATAACGTGATAAATATCTTGTAAAAACGTGAAAAAATCATATCTTGAAATAACATATTTTCATGTTATAACGTGAAAATATCATTATCATGAAATAACGTGATAATTTAATGTAATAACGTGATACATATCTTGTTAAAACATGAAAAAGATATTGTTATAACAAGAAACTTTTCACGTAATTACATAATAGTGAGCCTTTTTATTTCTTTTAGTATGGCAGCAATAAGCTTCCGTAATATTCAACCCAACCCTACTTTAAAAAAATATAATACTTACATGTTACATATAATACTAAAATGTTTGTCAGACTACATTAGCAATAGCAATAATAAACAACAATGTGAATTCAATAAATAGCCTAATGAAATAAATAATGAAAATAAAGGAAAATAGCAATAATAAACAATAATGTCCATTCAATCAATAATATAACAATATAACAAAAACAATTGTATTTATCCATTTTTATGCAGAAGAAATCATTTCTCTCCAAAACATCCTTGACAACACCCCAGTTTTGGAGAGCAGTGAGAGGATGCAGAGTGCCCCCCTGACCTGGGCAGAGCGCCAGGCCCAGAGTGCCCAAAGGTGGGCAGAAGGCAGGCCTGAACTTCTGCGGTCATTAATGAGGTCAGAGGACACGGATTTGTGTGTCAGGTGCTCCATGAGGGCAGCTGTTATCAGGTGCAAAAAGTGCATGTGCACACAGTGTGGGCCCTGTGATAAAATCATCCACAGCAACACATTGCATGACAGGGATGGCATGTTTGATGTTTGAAGGCTACTTTCAACCTTTGGCCCCAGACATGATAGTTGAAGAGGTTGCAATTGAGGCTACATGCTCAGAAAAGTTAAGTCGGTCATCAATTATATATCTATCATATATCGAAGGACCCGAAACTAATGTGACCTCACTTACATCTGGGGTTCTGGGCCCACTTCCCCGAAAGCATCTTAAGCCTAAGAGCGTCGTAAAGTCCCTCTTACGAACGTCTTAAGATTTGCCGTAGATCTATGAGTGCTCCAGAGTACTCGTTACCGGCTAAGAGCGTCTTAACAGTACTTCTCACTGAGGTCACCAACAGGACATACAGAGGAATTACAACTTAGAATACATAATCCAACTTACGTTCCCATTCTTTATTGTGTTTACCTGTGATGAATCAGATTTTAGCGTGCAAAATAGCCTACATTTAATGGTCATAATAATGTGATGAAAAACGGACAAAAATGCAATCAAGTTATGAAACAAAACGTTGTCAGAATAGTTTGACATTATCTTTGCTAAGTGAATATTTTATTAGGCCTATGAGGTAAAAAGCAGAGAAAGCAACATGTGGTTCAGTCTGTAGCCTATGCATCAAAATGTAAGCCTACACATTTCCTCTCTTTCTTACTTGACTTCTTTCTTATCTTCAAACGTGTTCTTAAGTGACACCGCGAAAAATTATTGCATGGTGCAACAATCTAATCTTAAAATAATTACAATTATTTATGTCTCTGTGTGGTATATAACCTACTTGGGATGCTTACATGCAGATGTCAAAGTGTTTCTATTTTTGTATTGATGTGAATTAATGTGTAGATCCGAAGTTTAAATGGTAGGCCTATAGCTGTGACGTGCAGTCACCTGACATCACCGTCAAATCAGAGGATATTTCAGAACTATTAACGTGGACAGCTCCCCTTAAGAGCATCTTAAGAGCAGTGCACGCGCGTTCACGCTACGAGGATGTTCGGGAAACAGTCGGAAAAACCAAACGAACGATCGTAAGATGAATCGTAGAAAACCCTCTTAAGAGCGTGTCTCCGTCGTTATCGGGGAAGTGGGCCCTGGTCTGTGTTCTCGGACTGCACCAAACCTTACATCTATTTGGTGCATGTCAGGATCTGCAGGATAAAGAAAAGGTCAAGACCACTTAGCAAAACTAAAACAGGATACCTCAAGATGAGAATTTTATATAAATGTACACAACATATTATATAGTGACATCATCAATATGAAGCAAGCATCCTATTTATTTGTAATACCATTCATGTCATCTCCGGTGAATGAAATCAGGGCCTGTGCATGCATGCAGTTTGCGTAGAGCACCAGAGATTCAATAAACCAATAAATATTTGGAAATAATAATTGACAAACTGATAAAATCTTTGACAATAATAGTTAACAACAATGACATGTTTCACAGAAATACCACTTGTTTCTGATGTATCATTATATATATACCACTCAAATTACATTTCCTCTGAAGGCAGATATTATGGCCTTTTCCATCATTCAATTGCAGACACATGTATGCCCCATTTTACATGCATGCTATTTAGCTACTTTGACATCTACAGTAAATAAAAAAGCAGCTATTTTGAATTTCTTGCTTAAAAGAATGTAGGTAAAGTCTGATTTTAGATTGCTTACAGTCATGGACAAAAGTATTGGCACCCCTCAGGAATTGTTGGGTTTTTTTAAGCAAAATTCACACAGGAGTTTTTTTTATATAAAAAACAAACCTGGACCATTTAAATAGCTTAACACACCTAACACAACAAATGATTTCCCCAAATTCAACACAAAATACCATCAAAATGCCCTGGTAAGTGAAAAATGTGAGGCTGTACAAAAACAGTGCAAGATGTACGGAATTACGACCAAGTGTGTCCAAGTAGGAGCCAACAAGAACCCTTAAGGATTCATTTTGTTTTTTTAATCGTACGTAACCTCTTAAAATCGTTCACTTGTTCCCACTGAAGCTTGTTAAGTGTACTCTCATCAGACCCGGCGCCAGACACAAATTCGCGGACGGGCATGGCATTGTTTTGGGGGGGGGCACAAAATAAATAAATCTAATCATGTAACATTTTCTTAATTATCTTCCAAATGAACATTTAATGAATTCATGCAGGTCTTCACGTATAACAGATTTTATTTGGTATTGAAACAGGTAAGTCATGGACAACTAGCCTACCATTGCGCAGAACGGTTTACAGAAAATAAAAAGGAGTGCCTCTTGAAACGCATCATCTTAAAAACAGCATAAATCATTGTAGGCTTATGGTAGCCTATAACATTAAGCTCAATTACCTCCCAAATTAACTTTGAATTCATAGCCTACACGTCTAACAGTCTAACAAAACACATTTCGTATTGAAACAGATAAAGCATGGACAACTATTGCGCAGAGCATAGGCCTATACAGCAGCGAAAGAGATAGCCTATCATGGACAACATTGCGATTCAAAATAAAGAGGGAGAATAATGTAGGCCTTAATTATTAAGCATCTTAATAAAGAGTATGAACGTTACATTGTTATTACATGTTGGGTGTTTTGAGGGTGTTTTACTGTCTCTCAACCTCGGTTCTAATGGGGCTACATGGAACCAGCGTAATAGGCTATTACAAGCTCACCATTAATAGAGCGACAGGTGACGATTTGCTGCAGAGTGAAATCTTCTCAAAAGGCTGTCCTTCCACTCCTCTCTGAATTTCTTTGTTAAGTCCTTTTCAAATGCCAACTTATATATATATATATATATATATATATATATATATACAAAGTATATATACTATACTTAATTAAATTGGCCTTTCGTCGATGAAGCATGCTGAGACGATGATCTGTAAGAATGTTCTTTAGTGTGGAAAAAGAGTTCTCACAGAGTGCAGTGCTTGCACCAAAAGTCAAAGCGTGTTTCAGCGCTGTCATCACGCTCGGCATTGCTTCGAGAGGTTTGTGAAATTGTTTTAGAACTTTTTTCATTGTCCATTTACCCCCGTCAGGTGGGGGCGAGACCTTCATTTGCTCATTTAAGAACCGACGAGCCACTGCATATTCTGACTCCACAATGACAGTGTTAGAAAGGTCCAGTAAAGGTTTCACTTTGGACACATCCAAAAAAGTAGAATCCTCCAGGTCGAGAGATTTGAGCGCACCCATTAGCATGCAGTTGCGTTCCCCGAAACGCTCCTTCATTTCCCCACAAACTGCATCAATACAACTGAAATACAATCTGCGCAGCTCAGTTTCGTTGTTGGGATCTTCGTGTATAATTCTTTCTTCAAATATACATAGCAAGGGATGTGTTTACTGTGCGCTGTCTTTTTGGTGCGGGCTCCTCTGTTGCATCCTTGCAGCACTGGAAAAGTGCCATGAATTCTGTCTCTGAGTGCAAATTTTCAATGCATGTACATGCTGAATTTACAAGTTGCACACCTGTAAACAGGTCCATGTCCTCTGACTGTAGCATCGTGTTAGGGGGGGCGAGATATGACAAGATTTTGTGCGCCATCTCAGCGATAAATCTGAAACTTGGTTCAGACATGGCCTCCAGTAAACCTGTTGCTTCAACTCGCACGTCTTTGGGATAGGCTGTGGTGCGGTTGACTTCGCGCAAAAGGCTGACAAGGTCATCAAATGATCTTAAAATAACGGAGACCGTGCCAAGATGACCAGTCCAGCGTTGATCTAAGAGTCGCTTCAGAGTCTGTCCCTTATAGAGAAGGGAGACTGTAGGTTTTCTGCAGAATTTGTAGAGCATGTTGCACATTGAGAAAAAATCCAAAAAGGCTTGCTCAGTTGCCAAAGCATGAATGATCACCAAATGAAGCTGATGATTGAAACAATGGACATATGGTATATCTCTGTGCAGTTTCTGTTGCAGGAGTTTTTGCACTCCTCCGTGTTTGCCCGACATCAGGGAGGCGCCGTCATACACCTGACTGATGATTTTTCCTGGACTCAATCCTGCTTTTGTTAATTCGTCGATAATCGTGTCAGTCAGTGTAGCTGCATCCCCCTTGTCAGTCGTGGAAATTGTAAGACGACGCTCTGTTGGCTCGTACAGTTCATTGACAAAACGTACAATTATGGAAATATTCCATCCACTTTTATAGTGTAAAACGACTCGCCAACCTCTTTCACAATCTGCTCTGTGACCATAGTACTCATAATGTCTATTATGTTATTCTGAATGTCATGGCTAGTGTATCTAGCGTTGTGTGGAATGGATTGTGCTATTCTGGCCAAGGCAGGATCTTTCCTTAATGTGTATTCAAACAAGGACAAGAATAGACCACAGCCATCACCAGACATACTATCAAAACCATCATTGTCCCCTCTAAAAGGTAGGTGGTTTACGGCAAGGAACTCAATTGCATCAATGATAGCAGACAGATAGTATCTATTACGTTGCAACTGTTCTGTTTACCAACGTTGATATTTCTGTATCTGTCTGAACACGTCTCTCCATATCTCTCCACATAGCTTCACAGAGCTGGTGTTCTTTTGATGATGCATGTTTGTTGAGTACTTTCCCAGTCTCGACTGCATGCTTCCAATCATAAAATCCACTTAACGTAAATGTCGAGTCTGTAGTAGAGGAGGGTGCTCGGAACTTTCTGCATGGGTAGCAGAATGCAGCGTCTGCCTGGATGGAGTATTCCAGCCAGCTTCTGCTACCATACCAGGCGCTATTGAAAGTTCTTTTTTTGCCTGAGAACAGGCGTGCAGGAAAAGGTTTTAGGATAACCTGGTTAGGTTTCTCAATGCCGAGATCCTCTGGTTGGGCCGCATGTGATGAAGACCCTTGCTTTGGGTTACAGTGTTGGCTAGCACTAGCAGCACTGATGTGGTGGGTAATGGTAGCTTCGGGAGTGACTGGGCCTACCTCTTGTTCTTTAGAACTAACGCAGCCTGTGCTTTCGCCGTCTTTGTCTCTAATTTCTTCCACCAAACTTGGTGGTCGTTGCAAGTTAAGAAAACGCCGTATATCCATAACCTTATTGTTTCCAGATCTTTGTTTACATTAAGCTTCCATTAAGCTCAACCATATTTCCCGCTATCTGACACGTAGCACAATTTCCGTTCTAACCGGATCAGTTTTGACAGACCAATGAAATCCATTGACTTCAATACAGTTAAGAAAAACACCCTTTTCTGTGAGGCAGTACAAATACAGTGCAAGATGTAATTACCAAGGACCATCGACGGAATTGCGACCACGTGTCCAAGTGCATATTTAGGGGCCAACAAGAACCCTTTAAGATTCATTTTATTTTTTTAATCGTACGTAACCTCTTAAAATCTTTCACTTGTTCCCACTGAAGCTTGTTAAGTGTACTCTCATAGGCCCTGCAAGTGGCATGTCTTCAGCATGTGACATGTGACCGGCTCTGTATGAACAAGCAGTGAGGTGCACCATGGGCAAAGACACCTACAACAGGTGCCATTGGGACTGGCTCTTACCTTAGCATACTTCTCTGATGTTTTTGGGGACCACTTCATGTCTTCCTTTAGTCACTGCAGAAGACACAGACGGTAGTTAAGGTCCTTCACAGTTGAAAATGAGGAGTCCACCTTATCTGAAAGATCATTAAGGGCCCTATCATGACATTCTAAAGTGCATCGTCACTCGACAAAAGTCTATTCAAATTTAGTAGGATGTCCAGTTCACATTAGGAGTGGTTTCGCTATCAAAAGTGGAGCGCATGGCGTAACAAGGTGTTCCTAGGTATTTTAATCAGTCATATGGGTGTGTTTGGGGCGTAACATCATTTTAAACCAATGAGAATGACATCTGTCATTCCCTTTAACGGCGCAACGCGCGATATGTCAAATAAATGCATCGGTATTTTGGCATTCAAAGGCGCATTTGAAGGAGGCTGCTTGCGAGACCATATAGAATAGTCATTCTTAAACCATGCTTTACTAAAACCTAGCATAGCCTTCACGCATTTGCACTCGTCTATTTGAACTCATTGGCAAAGTGAAACTAACTTCACCAAGGAGTCAGTCAACGACAAGACAGTTATATGCAGTTACTTTCACTATTGACTGACAATGGGTTACCACCGAAAACATAGGCTGGAAAAAGCAACACTTACCCTAATATTGCTCAAATGACTGAATAAAACAACATTTATCCTGCAGAGTTGCTTATATCTCGTGACAGTGCGTCTTCAGCTGTGCTCCATACGTGTCTCTCGCCTCTCCCCTAATCACTTTTAACCGTCATTACCAATTTGCAAATGATGGTGAATAACTACTCATTATGAGATGTAGGCCTACAGTATTTCGTAATATCTTTGTTGTAATTATGTTTCCCATTGTAATCGTGCAATTTGTAATGCTTTGCATGGACGTGCGCTGGTGTGCGTTCATGAATGATAGAAGGATGGTGCGTGCACCTGCCAATATGACTGGTGACATGCGCTCTTAAAATAGCATATGAACAACTCGCCATTGACTTCTGACCAGGTTTAGGTGGTGTATGATAGCGATTTTTAGACAACGCGCTAGGCCCCTCCCTAGGTTGTTAATTGCCACACCCCTGGGCGCAATGCTTAAAAAATAAACGTGCAAAATACCGAATTCAACTTTGCGCGGGTGAATAACGAGTATTACGCCATGCGCTGGTGACCAAAAATACAGCCCTTCGACTCTTTCTCAAAATCCCCATCCAAGAATAATTACTATGCCTACTGTAAGCGTTCTCCTTTTTTTAACAACAACAATACTACACATACTAGAACTAGAAACTAGAACTAGAGCTGAACTAGAAAAACAACAACAGCAGCAACAAACACTGAAACAACAACAACACAACCACACCAAAACAACATCAACAGCATCAACAAACATAAACATTTGGATTATGAGGTGGTGGACTATTGCTACTACTGTTGAAATGGAGCAGAGTAGAAAAAGCTGCATTTTGCTGAATACAGTTGTAGTCGTAATAATTCTAAGACAGATTTCTGAACACTGGACACTCAGGTTAAAATAATATATACTACTGAACACTCCAGATTAAATCATACTATACCCTTTCCTTCCTTACATTGGATGCCCTGTAAACAAGACAAATCTTTGGTGCCATGTTATTTTGTTTCCCCATAACAGCTGGGCATCTTAACAGCTACAACCACAAACTCATGACTAGATGGCTACCTCAGTGCAGTATTGTATCGGCCAGTTGATTTATTTGAAGAAAATATTGTAGTAATACTGCAATATTGTTATAATATCCATCTCTTCTAAGTTACTGCAACAGAGAATGATAAGATTCAACGTTTGTTTTGAACTGTCCATTTTGATGAAGTTTGCCTATTGCCAGCGCTAGCTTATTAGCTTTTTCATTGCGTGCATGTAACATCGATGTATAGAATGATCTTTCCATTCCATCATTGAAAATGTATCGTTTTCTTATCAAAGTACAGTAGAAAAGAAAATGGAAACATTACCCAATGGCCAACTATCAACGTGAACAGTAAATTGACATTAAACGGGACATTGTTTACTTACTTACATCCGGCATGGTAAGACACGGGGCAGGCAGACTGCTGCCAGCTGTTGTCTTAGAACCTATAGTCCAGTCATTTTAGGAGAAAGGGTTGAACAAATTGCAACACAAGCAAACTTAACTGATTTTGTATCCTCAATATGTCCTGAGTAAGGGAAAAAAAGCCCCGAAGAATCCCAATAGGGGAAAGTTTAGAAAAAGACCTAAATATACCCTATTCATGCGCCTATACAGTATTTTTCTCACGCAAATAGGGAAAAAAAATTAACCTTCACATATCACGTTGAAAATTACTGAGTTGATTACTTACATCAAGACAAACAAAACATTTATTATAAGTTTTTTGAAATTGTTTGTTAACATGGGCAAACAGGGCATAATATAATTATGTATAGCTAATGTATAGTGACCCAAAACTAATTGCAACATTTGACAAACAAATTGTCCAAGGCATGGAGGAAGATAATACATGTCTTAACTGGTATTATATCTCATCTAGAGGGTAATGCTTATAGAAAATATAGTTTATGGTGTTTAATTTAATTTCCCTGGACAGTATAGGCCAAAATGTATCCACTTTACAGAATAGAGGGCAATGTATTGTGCATGGCATAGAGGAAGATGGGAAATGTCTTAAATGGTGTTATATCTCCTCCGGAGGGTATATGCTTTCAGAAAATATATAGTTTAGGGTGTTTAATTTGTTTCCCTTAATAGTGCAGGCCAAAATGTATCAGCTGTTCACTTGATTCGCCTATACAGAATAGAGGAGTATGTGTTATGCATGGTATGGAGGAAGATGGGACATAAGTTCATTGATGCTATATTTCATGTACAGTGCATATACTTTTAGAATAAAAGTAGTATAGTAGTATTAGTATAATTTTGACTGTTCTATGACTTTGTTAAAACCATGACCCATGCATAGGCATGCATTGTTAATTATTAATCTTAAACTATATTTATTAGTATAGCATTTTTGCCAGATGTCACAACAATAGAGTCACTTGGAGGCTAACTGCGGTTATCCCATCTGCACCCTTCTGTCAAATTAAGACATGATCATGTCCATCTTCAACTTTGCCTTCACAATTTTCCTGCATGTACTAACATAAACATACTGTGCTGTCCGATTATTGTTTTAGACAAAAATTGTGCAAAGTAAAGGGGCATCATACAGGCCCCTCTGATTGGACAGACAATATATCAGTCAACCCCTGGGCAAGAGGTCAATTACTATAAGACTTGCAAAATGATGGACTGATACTTTAGTGTGATATACTGTATGTTTCAGTGACCTCTAAATCAGATTACGTAAACACCAAAACCACTTTCCTAGGCTGAATAATGCCTAACTATGTGTTTGTACAGATAACACATTGTGGAACACTTACATGCAAAAACCCACTTGGCTCTATTTAAAGATTCAACAACCATTTCCATTGATTCAAAGGGCCACAATGTAAAAATAGACACCAATTTTGCAACAAACCAGTCTGAAATAAGCCAAAGGAATTCACTCTTTGAAGTTAAAAGAATGTTCCTCAACAATGCAAGATTCTAAAATTCCATGTTAAGTTAGGGGTCAGATTTATTCTCAGCTGGAGACTTCACTCACTGCCTTGCACAACGGACAGACTGAGAAAGTCATTTGTCCCCAGGGCCATTGAACTGTTCAATGCCTCACTTAAGGGAAGAGGAGAGTTAAGGCCCGGTTATACTCGCCGCACCGGACCGGTAGCGCTACAACGTGACGTCAAAATGACGTAGATCTCTCTGGCGCGCCAGGGTTTTGGCCGTGTAGCCCACGGTAGCGCACCACTCATTTTTTTTCAGACGAGCGCGACAAGGCGGAAACAGGAAGATGGACTAGTTCGAGGGCAAGCGAGTTGCAGTGTTTTGTTACAGTCGTGAATTTTTAATAGTTTGCTGGATAAGTTAACAAAGTTACCAGTCAGAGTTGCAACACATGGAATTAAGAGGAAAGAATAGAAACGATTTATTTTCAAACAAAGGATATCTATTAAGGCCTGAACAAAATCTCTTTCCACTTCAGGAAATTACACAAACTCAGCCAGCTGCTAGCTAGCTAGCCAGCTAACTAAACTGTTTAAATTATAAAAATTTCCCTCGGGATGACTAAAGTATCTATATATCTATCTATCTATCTACCTGTGCGCACACCTTGGAAACTAGATGATAATGATGGTGGTAGTTGTGAATAGTAGCAACCAAAGTCTGAAGTACCATCACAGAGGCTAGGTAATAGCAGAGCCCGTTTAAATTCTCTGCTACTAGTGTTTCTTAATGCAGCTTCTTCTGCTGTGTAGCCTAACGTAGTTAGCGTTAATCTTTTCACAACAGCGACACCTCTGGAGAATATTGCAACTAGTGTCGTGACCACGACGCGCGAGTATAAATGGTTACGGCGCTTCTGTGACGTCACATTGTCGCGCTACAGGTCGGGTGCGTCGAGTATAACCGGGCCTATAGACTTCTCTGCATAGTCTGTCTGCCTCTTCACCCCCTCCATGTTTGGTACTGTCTGTCCACTAGCCACTTGTACCACTGTCTTTATGCCTCACTGTTTGCGTGCTATATTAGCACATTAGCACATATGCATAACCCCCCCCCCCCCACAGCCGAACTGTGGCCACACTTATACATTTTCTTAAATAGTTAAATATATAGATATATAGACTTTACTTTACTTTTGCATTGTTGCACTGTTGGACTTACTCATTTGCACTATCACCATGACCACTATCACCATTGCACTACCACCATGACACTCATTCACACAGAGCACCTTAGAGCACCTTACCATACCTTACTATGCACAGAGAATCACAGGCTCAGTCCCTGCCTCAGTCATTGCAAGCGCCTCTGATTGATTAATCACCACTATGTGGATACTGTTTTTAGAATTGATTTAGATTAAGTGTTAGTAAGTATAACTTGTATTTTTGTAATTTGTATTTTAGTATATTTTTATATATTGTATTAAGTGTTAGTTAGTATAATTTGTATTTTAGTATATTTAGCATATTCTTTATCTTCTACTGTCCTTATTGCTTAGTTGTGTTTTTATATTATATACTTACTCTTTCTGCTGTTAAAGAATGTGTTTGTGTTGTATGTATGCTGCTGAGACCTTGAATTTCCCCTGGGGATCAATAAAGTATCTATCTATCTATCTATCTAGAATAATGCATAAAACAACCCTCATTTTAACATATTTCCACCAACTGGATTTTCATGGTCTTTTACTAAAGATCACCAATTGAAATATAAAAATGTGAAAATAAATTCTGTTGCAATTAGTTGTGGGTCAGACCTTTGCCGTTGTGGTTTAACTATACGTAATTACATTATGCCCGGTTTGCCCATGTTAACAAACAATTTCAGGTTATTTTTTTCCCCCTATTCACGTGAGAAAAATAATGTATAGGCGCATGAATAGGGTATATTTGGGTCTTTTTCGAAACTTTCCCCTATCGGGATTCTTCGGGGCTTTTTTCCCTTACTCAGGACATATTGAGGATTCAAAATCAGTTAAGTTTGCTTGTGTTGCAATTTGTTCAACCTTGACCCCTATTTTGGCTTAAAATGACTGGACTACTAGGCCTATTGACGTGATCTCCTTGTTTTCTTATACTTGGAAAACGTGTAAGCGAACTAGGCAGAACAGGAGTTTAACCGACCACGAAAAAAGACATACTTTTGTACCAATTTACCAAGGCTGATCCACCAACATCCATCCCTATGCATCCATCTGGGCTGCGGCAGCCGAGGAGTGGACAATTATGTCGCAAACTAATGACATCAATAAGGACGTGATGGCAAATTTCTCCGATTTGAACTGGACTTTCGCCACTTTTGGTGAGTTAAAAAAATATGTCCGAGAACTTTATAGCAGTCACCTTCCAAACAGTCCACAAATCTCAAACAAACTACTAAATATATCGCGGATGTTTAACAAGGCTCAAATTAAAATATCATAGCTTTACCAGGCTATTATTATTAAAATTAGGCTCGCTCGTAGCCTATTAAATGCACACTCGTTTATACCAATTTAAAAAAAAAAACACTATCGCCAATAAATATTAAATATCCTACAGATGTGCGGGATAGGTCATGTAGGTCAACTAAAATAGGGTAGCAGTTTAAACACAGATTTTAAAACAGAAACAATAGCAAACACGAGCAAATGAATGGATTTAAGCTAGCCTACTGTAGCCTACCTGTGAAAACCATTGCAAGCTCGAGGAAGCCTATTTCAGGCTATCGCGCATGTGCGAATTATTGACAATTGCGTACATTACTGTACGCATTGGCGTGCATAGGTTTGCGTACGGAATCATACGCATGGCGAGTGTGATCGGGTTGGTCATGTCTTTTTATTCTTTGTTGAGGGAAGGGTCACCCAACTTTTTTTAGTGTAGGAGGGAGGGTCACCCAACTTTTGTATTCATGAAAACAGCAAAATTTGGGCCCAGGGCCTCGCGTCTGATAGCCCTCGCACCTGGCCAAAGATGACATAAGCGTTTATTCTTTATTGTAGCTTAAAGCTTAACAAGGCTTAACGTCCCAAAAAAACGATCAATGATCATCAAATTTCTCTCTCATATTGCTCCTCATAACCACCCCAGTTCCAACAGTCCAAATCCCAGGACATAACGCACTGGACCTTATAATAGGCTGAGATATAATTCCAAAGGGGACAGATAGGCTACTGCATTTAAAACTTAAAATGATTGAACAAACCTTCCTGATCTTTGAAATTGCGATCAGTGACTGGCATCGGGTGAACGAGGCTTTTCGAAGTTGAATAGGCTATCAAAAACTATTTGCGCACCTCCATGTCACAAAATCGAGTTGCTGCAGCCAATATTTCTGATTAAAAATAATTATTTCAAATACAAAATAGTATTTTGTCATTTGTATTTAATTTTTGTTGAAGAAAATGGCTTTGTATTTTGTGTCAAAATACTTTAAAGGTGTATATTTTTGTAGTTTAAAAATATTTTTGGTAAAACCAATAGCAGAGGTGAACGAAGTAGCCCGCTATTCCTTTACTTAAGTGAAAGTACAGATACACCTTGTCAAATATTACAAGTGAAAGATGAAGGTGAAACAAAATGTTAATTGAGTTGAAGTAGAGAACTACTTGCTTTTTAAACATAAGTATTCAAAAATCAAAAGTACAACCATTTTTCCTTTTTAATGTAATATTTTTCATACACAATAATAATATGTAAATCCTTTGGTTAGTCACTAGCACTGTGTATTCATTCACATACGTGCATTCACACTGATAATTATGACAACAAAGTGTGCTGCAAGTACACGGATGGTGCACTCATAATGGTAAAAAAGTTTGCCCTCAATGATCGCATGACCATGATGAAAGAACACTAACCGATTTTGTTTAATTACAGCTATTATATTGGTAAAACATATGACTGGACATTTTTATATATTGTAAAGGGGGGGGGGGGGCATTTACGTTCAGTTGTGAAGACCAATACCCTATTTTGAATGACAACACAGCCTTGGGGTGTGTAACAGCTTAGAATGGCTACAATGCAGTGCAGCCAGCGACATATTTGGGGACATTGAGCACTATGGCTCCAGGCATCCCAAAGTGCTTGGAGGATAATGCACTGAAGTTCTTGAATAGTCAAGGACCAGTTGGGGCAGTTTCATGTCTCTGTTGCTGAGATAATTTTGATCGTCAAAAGGTCAAAATTGCTAAGAATCTTGTAGGGGCTGTTTTTAACCCATTGACCTGCTAAAAACGCCTATAGAATCCTATGGCATTCTAGACTAAATAACCTTTTTTCCTGAGGGTTTTCTGAAAACATACTAAAAATTGTCAACGTCTACCAAAATTTAATATCTAAGCCTCTGTAGCACCTAGAAACATGAAATAAAAATCATGCTGCGCTACGCAGCATCCAGCGGGAGGGTCAATGTTGCGCTACGCAGCATCCAGCCGGAGGGTCAATGTTGCGTCATGCAGCATCCAGCGCGAATGGGTTAAAGAGTAGAGATTGTCTGTGCTGTGGGGGGTGAGACAAGGTACTCATGTTTTGCATGATATCTCAGCACCCAAAGTTGTTATAAATCCATAGTAGCACATATATTATCATCTAATGTTGTGATAGACCTTTGTATGAACGTGTGTTAGATAGATATAACCTATTGAACTCCCATTTGCTATTTATGGCCTGTAGGCCTCATTGACCTGAGCTCATGCAAGTCAGAAAGGGGAAGATTTTATTGGGGAAAGGTTCCAGTGGGGGCTGGCATAGAAGCAAAGAGGGGGAGTGAGGGTGTTTCAATGTACAGAAGCACACATACAGTCCATCTCATCAATAAGTATGTGTCTGGATTCAATTTTATACACTGACCATTTTCTCACCCATTCATTTCTAATGGCCGGTCATATTTGAGACCGGGAATACACATGGGTGTTAAATAAAACACTCAAATTGTCATGAAAATGATCAAAAATTATTTTGTGTGTTCAGATGCCCTGTGTTAAGTCATGGCGCCTCATGGTAGTCAGAATAAGGTAACAATATTTTTGAGAGAAAATAATTGTCAATCGGTCACATTTGACCACAAACACAACAGGAGAGGTTTTATAACTGCAGTCTTAAGTGCTGCTGGGAAAATGCCTGAGCTGAGAATGGTTCACAATTTGCAAAAGCTCAAATGCCAAACAGCTGAAAACACTTTTAAAGAAGTTTGTAGGCAGAGCATCAAGACAGCAGGTACTGTAGATGAACTAAGTTGCAGCACAGTTTTTTCAAGGGTTTGGCCATCGTAGCAGTAAATTCAGATAAGGAGGCTACATTTTGTCTAGGCCTGTCAGTGGTGAACTCTAATATTTTCAATTTTGTGATGAAAAAAACCAAAGTCATTAAACATTTTTGTTGACTTGAAATCTTGAGGTAGCTCTGTTGGGGAATTTGTAAACTTAGGGACCATTCGTTATTTATAAACGGGGTCACCGGAGGGATTTTGAGTGCTTCATTCAAAAGTTGCATGACCCTCCCCTGCCTGCAAGAAAAATTTCATCGACCCTCCAGCAGTGTTTTCAAAAAAGACATGACCCATCCCGACCAATTGTCGATACCTTCCGCCCCCGCTCTTAGCCGCTATGAAAACACATCGACATAAGCTATCGTTCTAACAGTGGGCTAAATCTACTTAATAATAAAATAGGCTCATAGGGACATTTTCTTATAATTCCAGAAGAAACCAAAACAGCACAGAAATGGGCTCGTTTTTTTTATTTAAGCAATATAGCATGAGTGTGAGTGGCCTATAGCCCACCCAGGGGTGTAGTTTTTTTGTGTGTGTGTGTGTGTGGGGGGGGGGGGGGCACCAGAGGATCAAAGTAAGGTCAAGGGGGCGTTTGCTCAAAAAACCACTGGCGTAGCCTATCAGCAGAGTATGCCTAGTTCAACTCCGGAAGGGTACAAATTCGTTTTCGCATAACCTAAGAGTATTTAAGGTTTCTTGTTTCTGCCAATAACGATAATCATAGGAAATATAAACGTGAGACTGGTATGTAATGCTGCAAGGGATTTATCTGTATGGCCGTGCGCATTCCTTATCATCTGTTTAGATCCACACAACCCCACAGAGTTAGTCTTCGTCTCGCATCATTGCTCCCAAGGCTCCCATTATCCAAGCCTCGCTAGGGTCTCTGTAAAGTAACCCCAACTTATATGCGACGCCAACATCTTTATCTCACTCGCCGTTACTCTGAGGATAATTATTAAGTCACTAATTCAAAGGGTTTATGTAAAGCATTGTGAGTTGTGTCTTACATGTTACTGTGCTATAAATGTATTTTGCAACACAAAGAGCGTGGCCAAAGTGCAATGCAATCACAGGGGGCTTAAAAAATTATTTTAGGCCCTCCCCCCCGGTAAATATCGTACAGTCCCTTATTATGACCGCCGCGCAGCGAAGCTCATATAGGTTTAGTCAGATTTTTTCTTTTTTTTTTTCTTTTTCGCATGTCCAAATTTCCGTCAATGATTGCCGGGACACTGAAAGACCGGGGTACACGGAACTTGGTGGGCATGTAACCCCACATGGATAGCATAGAACCATCATTTTTTGTTTTGATCTGTAGCCCCCCCGCTGGACTGGACCCCCGAAAGGAGGGTAGGGCAGACACAGTTTTCTGTGAATATCTCGAGAACCGTAGGGTTTAGGAGGACCTTTTTTTTTTTGTATGTTGATCTCAAGGGGCCATGTCAACCCATTCCATAACCACTCATTTCATGTATAGCGCCACCTAGTTAAACACAAAAAAGTAAAAATGAGGTGTTGTAATCGCAGGTATCTGTGACCTAACATAGTCAAAACTGCACGAAATTGGAAGTGTAGGATCATTATGACACCCTCTGTATGCACGCCAAGTTTTGTGGAATTCCGTTCATGGGGGGCCACACAATAGAGCAGTGATCCTCACTATTTTTTTCACAAGAGCCACATTGGCAGAGCAAAATCAAAAGGAGAGCCGTCACCTTTGCAAATGTGCATTTCTACATATAAATTGGACATCCCACAAAAAAAGAAATAACACAGCCAATACTGGGTAACGTTACACCTGCCGTTTGTCTGCTCGTCCCCTCTCCAGTGTCTTCGTGCTTTGTTTTTGTTTGCTGCTTCCTCAGACTCATTTCCCTCATCCACTCCACTATTACAACACTGTGTGTCTGTCTGTCTGGTTTTTGAACTCGTTTCTGTCCCTTTTTTTAAATTATTATTAAAAACCGGTCCATTTTGTGCTTCACGCTAGCGGAACTACCGTCGCCTGCCCGCAAACGTGCGCTGCGGTTAAGTTTTGTAAACAATGCCACGTGGCATGGGGGCTGTGTTGCCAGGTTTGACAATAGGAAGCACCATTAAGGCTTAATAACTTCCTTTCACCTTCATTATTTGGGTGAAGGGAGAAGTATAATTCAGATGTTTGCGTTTTTGTAGTGCAGTATTGTATGTTTATGAAGCACATTTGAAAAAAATGGCTGTTACCACATTGGGTCCCATTTAGAAGTGGCCACTTCATTTGCGCTTTCCGTGATTCAAGCAGCTGCGTGAAATGTATTACAACTTATCGCCACGAGGTGGCAGTATAAGTCCGCTGTATCATTGCCGGTAAACAGGGCAGTGGATTGCATTCAAAGGCGTTGCAAGTGGCAGTGCGATACTGTAAGCAGAACGAAACTAAAGATCACCTCGTTGAAGTCATAGGCTACGGTAGACTAGGCTAAATCAGAGCCTACCTTTGTTTTTATCAACCTGCATGGGGCCAGAGATGATGGCTTTTGGCGAAAAGTTTTGGCTAACTCAAAATGAGTAAAACCAAATTTGTCGAAATCTTGCCAAAGCTACCATGCGAGCCACCAATTATAGCTTAACAAGCCGCATGTGGCTCGCGAGCCGCGCAATGAGTAACACTGCAATAGAGCATCACAGTCCCGCCCACAGGAGTTTCCGGAAGTAAGAATTCAATGCAATTTCTCCATTGACAATTCGGGTATAAGCCATAAAAACTTAACTGCACATGGTAGACTCAAAACCAGCTACGGCAGTACTAAGCGATTGTGTATGCTCATATAGACGCCAAAAGTTCACGGGGCACTAACCTTGTTTTGAGATAAATGTCTTTTATTCGCGAAGTTGGATAAGTACTTCATTACCCACAATCCTGAACAATCCCACAATCCCACAGTGATGCCTCTGATTGGTGGAAAGGCCGTTAAGGTCATAGTTTGAAACGTTATCAGCGAAAATTATTGACAAAGATGGCGGAGTCTTTTACTACGGAGCCCTTCGGGTGACATGGGGAAAAAAAACATGGGTTAAAAAAAAAAAGAAGAAGAAAAAAAAAACGAAGCACTTTTGCGGGATCTCGCAAATTTTTGCGAGATCTCGCAAAACTTTTTTTCTACTTTTGGAACTTGCTGGGCTTCCTACTTGACCCCAATAGGCCCACAAACCACTACCGCCAGATGGCAATTGTATCATGATACTATGATTGCTCTATCACTGTTGCGTGTTGTGGGTTTTCTGGACACATTACATAGGCCTATGACACGGGAGGCAGAGGGAGACACCTGCGTGCAGACACGCACACACAGGCGCTTAGCAAGCGTGGGGGATGTGGGTGTTATAACGTACACAGTTTTGCTGGAACACGATTCTATCCCCCACACTTTTTGTCAGATTAAATTGAAAGTAAAATATGGAAATAAACGCTCCCGTAAAGAGTTGGAACCGTATCTATAACGCACACACAGAGACACAAATAGGTCTGTTGATTTGATTGAACGGTCATCCAGCCAATCACATCAAGTTAGGTGAAGAACCAGAGCCGCTCTGATCAAATTCAAAGTGTACGTCTTTCAAGGCTATGCTGCTGCTTGGGTCTGCATTGTAACGTCTGCAGTGAGCAGATTTAAGATAGAATTGAAATGATAATTGTTACCGCATTATGCTAATTTAGTAAACCAAAATTCACTGTCTGACTGACAGTTTTTGTTAGCCTAGAAATCTAGACGCACCCTAGCGGCGGCAAATTAATTTGCTCAGCTTGTACGTCTAGTATCGAACCATAGGAATTTCTATTGGCTTAACACCGTGGATGACGGCCAATCACAGCGCTCTATTTCGTTAGAGAGTCTTAAGGCGGGCTTAACAGGATAACGACATCCTGCGACGGTGAACAACAAGGAAGGTGGCTATGGCAAACGAAGAGCGGTTGTTTGAATCGGCGTTGGCGTCAACTTTGGAGGATTTGGACTTGTGCTTTTCTTTGAAAGTAGATCAACACAATGCACTTAAGTCATTCCTTTCGAAGAAGGATGTATTTGCCGTTTTGCCGACCGGATACGGATATGGTCGTAGCGCTGGCCTATTGCATGCCTAGGCAGTTTGAAAGACAATTCTCTGTCCGCCCCTTGGATTAAGCGAGGTGAATGATTCGATGCCAGACTATACATGTCAATGATATAGGATGGCCCGCCAGGCTAAGTTTTTGTCACAATGCAGGGAGTCAAAGTGAAAGCGGGGTGCGTGCACCAAGGCACCTGTTTCTGCAGGAAAACCTTTGGCTACTGTTCTCAGAGCATTATGCTTTCTCTGCCTATGATCTGCAGCTTTTCTCAAACTATGGGCCTCCTCAACAATTAACCTACTACTGCTCCACGTAGCCGCGAAATTAAATTATGCCCGGTGCTTCACACGTCTGCTCATTTGCAGCATACTTATTCATTTGGTGTCATCAACTATATAGCCCAGTCAGCACACATACAGTACGTCTCCAAGACGCTTGGAAAGGAACAGCTTAAAGGACAATTCCGGCGCAAAATGAACCTAGGGGTTAATAACACATGTGTACCGAGTTCGACCGTTCGCTGGGATTTGTTTTCATGCTAGTCGAATGTGACCAGTTTTATTGCAAACCGCTTATTAGCGTTTAATGCTAGCCTTCGGGGCACACGTACAGTAGAAAGAAATCGCTATTTCTATACCACTAACAAGGCTCAAAATAGCACCACACTTACACAGTAGCATAATGAGGGTCTCTACATGTAAACCGAAGCATTGAGAACTTTGTAAGTGTACAGGCAGTTTATTAAAAAGAAACACATTACCGTTCACGTCTGGTTCACATATACAGGCAGGTGATGTGAACTAAAATCAAACGTAATTTGCTCAATATAGCCCTATCAGAAATAATAGCTCCGATGTAACATAACTTGTATAGTGTACTTACTTAATGGATGTCCTGGTCCCTCTGGTATGGATCGCCGCCGCCTGTGTGGCATTGACTACAGGTAGCTTCTAGCTCTCTCTCTCATAGCCCTTTCACGGAGCTCCCGCAGCTCTTCCTTGGTATATTCCGACTCGAAAAGATAAGGACGTCCAATAAGGGTTCATCCTCGATGTCTTCAAATTCGTTCAAATAACCTGCCATCTCTTATGTCTCCTGTTGCGTTCAGTGCTTCTCTTTTGCACAGTCCTTCTGCAACAACGTTTCACCCGAGATTCACATCCCAGAGTTCTGTTTAACCAAGGCGCCTGCCTGTATGTGAACCAGACGTGAACGGTAATGTGTTTCCTTTTAATAAACTCTTATTTGATCTGATCTTACAAACGGCGGCGTCAAGACAAATTTGAGTTCTACATCGGAGATAGAACGCTTATGATCACTCATGCAATGTGTGCGTCCCTGCAGCAAGTGAAACTGGAGGTAACGTGGGCTAGAAGCAACAATAGTTTAAACAACAACGTGGCTTCCTGTAACTATCAATGGAAAAATGCATAGAAACTGCTAATCATAATCTTTAAATTGACATTAATTAAGCTGGCTATATGACACATAATTTATATATATT
This sequence comes from Alosa pseudoharengus, assembly GCF_046254945.1. Lineage (NCBI taxonomy): Eukaryota > Metazoa > Chordata > Actinopteri > Clupeiformes > Clupeidae > Alosa > Alosa pseudoharengus. Next base: position 12,368,185 of record NW_027468587.1, on the reverse strand, counting down.
CCCTTTGCATATGTTTGGGTAGATTTCAAACGTTTTTGAATTTGAGCTTACAGTTCTGTGTCCTTTACATTTATTTAATAGGTATTAGTGATACCTCGAAATTAGGCTGCTGTCTGTTAGGTAATTTATTGTAGCCTGCTGTGTGTGCGTGTCTGCACGCAGCCCAGATAGCAAAATTTGACCGGCCCACCTCTGGCCCACTACCTTGCCTCAGGGTTTTGTGAGTGTTGGCCCAGTTCTGGCTGGGCCTCCGGCCCAACAATGGCCCAGTTACTGATAACTGACACAAAGAATTTCCTCTGGCCCAGATGTGGCCCACACACTGCAAAATGACTCTCATTGTTTCTGTTGGCCCAGGTCTGGCCCACACACTGTAAAATGACTCTTATTGGAACTGTTGGCCCAGGTGTGGCCCACACACTGTGAAATGACTCATTGTTTCTGTTGGCCCAGGTGTGGCCCACACACTGTGAAATGACTGTCATGCATTCTGTTGGCCCAGGTCTGGCCCACACACTATATAACTGAGTGTTGGCTGAGTGTCGGCTGGGCCTCTGGGCCTGTACTGGCCCACACACTATTAAACTGATCTGACTGAGTGTTGGCTGAGTGTCGGCTGGGCCTCTGGGCCTGTACTGGCCCACGCACTATAAAACTGATCTGACTGAGTGTTGGCTGAGTGTCGGCTGGGCCTCTGGGCCTGTACTGGCCCACGCACTATAAAACTGATCTGACTGAGTGTTGGCTGAATGTCGGCTGGGTCCCCGGGCCACATGTGGCCCATTAACTACCAAAAGTACTTGAAAATAAACACAAATCCAGAACTAGTAATTAAAAGCACAAGCTACTTTTATTAACAAGTTTGACAAACACAACCTTGCAAATAAAACAAACATTTAAAAATTATACAAGCTTTTACATATATACACTTTAAAAAATTAAACAAGTTAAAATATACAATCTACTTTTATCTACAACAATCGACATCTTTCATATACAAAAACACAAACAATTAAACATTTTAAAACTGTATAATGATTCAAAGAAATAAATTATTCTAAATGAACATTAAACATTTACAGAATTTACTTTAAATTCTGTATTTTTGTACCATGTACCATGACCTACCCAGCTACATACATGCACACATACTCACTCTCAAAGTATTTTTCAATAGCAGAAACCTTTGCCACCTGCCTTCTCTTTCTGTTGCCGCTTCATTGTTGCCTCCACCAGTTTCAGCAGCACTACCAGCCGGGGGTGTCTCCAAACTGCATTTAGGAATAAAATAATATTATAAGATCATTATGAGGTCTAAAGCAAGATTTCAACATGTCATCTGTCAGAGAAGTTCTGTTTGTCCACTCAAATATACTTACAGATAGCCACCTCAGCTCTCTGTGGGGGTTGATCAGAGTTCTTTCCATCCATCCTTCAATTTGAGATGCATGGACAGCATGTAATTTCAAAAGAAAAGAAAAAAAACATTAAACTATTTATCCTTTACTGTCTGACTAAATATTACTAAAGCCCAGTCTTGCCACTCTGCAGCTGTCTTGGTAACACCTCCCTGGTAGTTATTTTGGGCAACATTGACATTGTGTGATTGTTAAATGCTGATATATTACCAATGACAATAACCAAAAGCAAGACATATTTGTCAACACATACAGACCTGAAGCACAAAGGCTTGTGAACTTCCTTCACAAGAGCCTTGTGGGTGCTCCAGTTGGTTGGCCATGTTTTCAACAGCGCATGTTTCCTGCCCACTCCAGTTCTTTGCTGACATAATGGATGAGGCAAACCAAAAGCATCTAAAAATGACACATCACAAAACACAGGCCTAGATGAAAGCTGATTCCTATGATTTGGCTCATCTAAACAAAAAAGTATTACTTATTCTATTAAATCAATGTACAACTTACCAAGAGCTCTTCAGGTCTCCTGTTTTTCCAACACAAGAAATGGTTCACACACACGGGTACCCTTCTTCATCCAAAGGAGTGCAGGGCAGGTCTCTGGTCAGTGTGGCCTGGATTCTGAGGTGTAGGCTACATTTTAAAAAAGTCACAGTAACGTTAGGTTAATGGAAGTATATGTGTTCAAAATGATTACATGATCATAAACAACCCCTCAGTACAAAATACAGAACGACCTTAAAATACAGATTTTGATGAGCTTTACATGACCAGGACAGGACCCACCCTGCTACCATCTCTCTCTCTCTCTCTCTCTCTCACACACACTCTCTTAAGGCATACAGTCTCAGTCCTGCCTGCAGTGCCTGAAGTTGGATAGATAACGATGAAATGCCCAATTACCAATCGCAATATTCTAAGTCATGCAATACTGGTTAACTGTTAAGCTATTTCTGAAATGATTAGATCACACTTTTCTTTGAAAACCACATAATTATGCAAGTATGGCTAACGTTACAGCACTGAACGTTTTTGACTAACCACCAACACTGACGTTAACGGTAATTAGGCCAACAAAGTAGGCTAAGAAATCATAATGTATGTTACCGCTAGCTTCGTCATCGTCAAGGGGGTTAGATTGAAACACCCATTCTTGTTATGCTACTTGTTAAACTTTGTCTGCAATAATAAGCCTACGTACATTCATAATGATTTACATGCAATAACAGGTAAAGGTAAAGTTACTTACCACAGGCAGTGTCCAAAACGAGACAGTTTCGCGCCGTCCTGCTGGTTTCAAACTTAACAGTTGCTCTGCTCGTGGCTCTTCCACATGTAATGGGCCGACAGTCACTTTACAGAATTGGGCCATGTACGTTTAGCGTCCGGCTGTCGCTAAATGTTTCATTTTTGCCGCCAACAGCCGCGATACTGATCATTGTTCGTTCCTGAAGTATCGGGCCACACACTGTATGAAATCCGTCTGCCGAGATTGATTCGAAAACTGGCAGTAGCCCATCAAACCCCAATCGGGCCAAATAAGACACTCAGTAATCAGCCCAACTACTGCGTGTCAGTGTCGGCCCATTCAAGGGGACAGTGCCTCAGCCGACTTGAAACTCCGCCGACAGTGGCAGCACTCAGCCAGGATCGGGCCGACTGTGTTTACTGTGCTTCAGCCGACTCGGACCTCAGCCGACACTGCCAGCACTCAGCCAGAATCGGGCCGACTATGCTTGCTATCTGGGAGGTGTCTCCCTCTCCCTCCCGTGTCATAGGCCTATGTAATGTGTCCAGAAAACCCACAATACGCAACAGTGATAGAGCAATCATAGTATCATGATACGATTGTCATCTGACGGTAGTGGTTTGTGGGCCAAGTAGGAAGTAGGACCTATTGGGGTCAAGTAGGAAGCCCAGCAAGTTCCAAAAGTAGAAAAAAAGTTTTGCGAGATCTCGAACACTGGAAATGCTAGTTTGAACACTTAACTTTTCAGTTAGCCGACAGGCTAATCATTAGCCTTTCAGACATTAGAATGTCATTATAATGCTGCTAACATTAGCCTACATGCTGCAACACAGGTATGAAATATATTATGTTTTAGTGACCTTGTTGTTTCTATGAATATGAATTGTTGTTTATATGAAACATCAACTTAGTCGAGGCTTGAAAAGCCCTGTATATCCCCATTAAGTACTTAAACCTTTGAACTAGCTAGCTAGCTGATAGCACAGGCTGGATGCTACCACCGGCTAGACACTGCAGTAAAATGGTTAGCAAACCGTCCATGCCCCCGTGAATATTTCACTGTTTCAAGGACGAAATCAAGAGTGTCCAAAGGGGTGAAAACCACTAGGGCTGAAACGATTCATCGAGTTACTCGAATAACTCGATTACAAAAATTACTCGAGGCAAAAACCCTGCCTCGAAGCCTCGTTAAATTACTATGACGCGCAGGGATATGATTGTTCTGTTGTTCAGGAAGCACACCACTACCGCGTGAATCGTGATACATTCGAAATTTAGCTGGCGCAATGGCAGAGTCAAGATGTCTATAAATGGCAGAAAATGTCTAAAGTTTTCAAGTAAAGTTTTGGGATCATTACATACTCAAAAAGTAAAAGAACAAGCATCTGAACCGAAAACATCCACTCCATGCTGTTTCACCAAGCGTCAATAAAGTAGGCTATTTATCAATCTATGTATCATCTATCTACGTAGCCTATAGCCTACATTGATGTTGGCTGATTTTAATCACATACTGTATTTGTAGCGATGTCATGATATAATGTTTAGCTTTGATGTTTTTAAGTAGTAAACTTATTCACGTTCAATTGCAAGACAAAAAAAGAACCCCTTCTTATACCGTATGCACCCTCATCTTCCCTCACGCACCGCATGCGTGCACACACACAGGTTGCTAGGTTACCATAGTAAATAGGCTCACCCCAGAAATTATTTTTTAATAGCCTAATGGTAAAATTATTTGTTAGTAGCCTAATGGTAAATGCTGCAGGTGTAGAAATCTACATAAAACAGATATTTACTTTAATGTCAGGTCTAGATTACATCATGGAACTTGTGCATATTAATACATTAAATTGCTTTCCCTCTTCTCCCTCCCAGCACTTCACAACATAGTATGGACAGCTAAGTCATGCACAAGAGGCTGCAATTTTACAGAGAGCATTTTTAACATTATTTAATTGTTGGCACTGGCACTTATAAACACTAAATGTGTAAATTGCAATAAATGGGCTTAGTTTTGGAGCCAAATGTTGGAGTTAGAATAGGCCTAAATACCTCTGTGCCAATTGCTTGATCATTTTACAGCCATGTCATTTTCGTTATGCATTATTTGTTTTGGTCGTTTAAAAATGCAAAAAAAAAAAAAATCCGATTAATCGATCGATAAAGTGCTAGATTAATCGATTACAAAAAGAATCGATAGCTGCAGCCCTAAAAACCACTTTAAATCGGGTCACATTATTGACTGTTGTGTGTCGAGGGTCAGCTTGTGGGTTTTGTAAGGGCCAGCATGAGGGACAAGACCTATCAAACCTACGAAGTTGTGTGGTGAGTTTTGCAGGGAGGTTGGTAATGCTAGTTAACATTAGCTAGGCTACTGTAGCCTCCATACTGTACGAGCCATATCATCAATCATTAACCTAGAAATACTTCTTCGTACATTTAATGAACATTTTGTGTAATAATTCACAGCAAGTTAATAAACTGAATATGGTGGTCCAAGAGCAGACCATGCACCGGTCCATGCATCAGGATGGCAGTCAGATATGAAGCACTGCACAATGTTACTAACGTTAACGTTAACCGGTTTCACACACACGATATAAAATACACGATGGTAAATATAACATTCAATACCAAAACACTATTATTTACACGATTACTCCTGAAATAACTGCTATTAACTATATAAAAATCATTGTTTGGAGGAAAGGGTTCGCGTGCTGTCACCGGTTGGAAATTATTTCACGCTGGTTCGTGCTGCTTATATATTTTTCAGTGAGGCGCGGTGGTTTATGGGATGAGTAGTTCCTTCGCTCGGAAATAAAAATATGTACACAGTCTTGTACCTTTGACTTTTTTTGGACTTTCTCTTCGTTTTTTCACTCGAAATTATATGTTGTATGCTTATGAGTTACGCCGTAGCTGATTAGCCTAAGACATGCTCTAAAACTCTTTAGATATGGATTTTTCCAAAACGTCAATGGGAGAAATTAATGGGAAATTTACTTCCGGAAACTAAGCTCTCTCGGAGGAGGGGCGGGACTGTGATGCTCTATAAATTAATTTATGTTACTATACACCAACTGGCCTGTAGGTGGCCAGAGACAGTTTTCTGTGAATATCTCGAGAACCGTAGGGCCTAGGAAGTCCACCTTTTTTATGTATGTTGGTCTTAAGGGGGCATGTCAACCCATCCCATTACCACTTATTTCATGTATAGCGCCACCTAGTTAAAAATTAAAAAGCAAAAAATTAGGTGTTTTCATCACAATATCTCTGGCTGACAAGGTCAAAGGTCCACAAACAGATACAGTACACACACACACACATACAGTACATTCACAGTAATCATACGTATGACACATACTCACACAGTAGACATATGTACGCTTGCATGCACAGGCACATACGCAGGCACACACACAAGCACTCACACACACACACACCCACACACATAACATAAACATGTACATGCACACATGCACACAATTCAAGAATTTCTCAGAATTATGAACAGGCAAGATGGAGGTGGGGTTGTATAAAATTAATTTTACATGTGAAATCTATGAACTAATCATGTTTTGGTACTTGTTGTCTAGCAGATACCAGTGAGAATTGAGTGTGGATAATGCAATTTAGTGAGACAGAATCATATAGGCCTTTCAGCGTGATTTATTTTTGTGGAAAAAATGTGCTGAACTGGGCGGCGGTCATATTTTGTACCGCTCTGCGGTACATCTAGTTAATCATAGCTACTGTTAGGTAGCCTAATATAATATAATATAATATAATATAAAATAGCCTAATATAATAGCATCAAAACCTCCACCCACTCACGGGAAAGAAAGCAGTTTGAGCCAGACTGTTTATTTGTCTTAACCTAGCCTAAGTAATTGACTTTCAATGTAGACATAGAAACGTAGAAATGCCCTGCAGTGAATAAATTATTATTATTGTTATTATTATTATTACTACTACTACTACTACTACTACTACTACTATTCTCATTAGGCCTATTATTATGACACGAGTAGAAACTAGGCTACTCGCTCGTCTACAGATCCACTCATGACAATGTAGCCGGCTCATTCGACTGACTCGCACTCATAACAACATAACGTAACCGGTCCGCCCGGCTGATCCAAATGACCCAGGTAGGCTAGCCTACTCAAGCAACTCCATACAGAGCTTGCAATGTTTCGGACTGTCTTCGCGACCTAATTGCATTTTAAAGTAGGCTATGCGTGCAGAATATATGTTATTTCAGAAGTGAAAGCATGGCTTTTGTTGTGGATTTTCTTTTAACCTTGACGAGGAGTTACTCGCTCCTCTAAAGATCCACTCATGGATGACGGCTGACTCGCACTCATAACAACGTAACCGGCCCGCCCGGCTGATTAGACTGACCCGGGTAGATACTCAAGCAGCTCCATGAGCGTGCAGTTCGGACTTTCCGCACGACCTATTTGCATTTTAATATGCTACATCTATACACCAAATCTAATTATGTCTAGGCTACATGCAGAACATTGAATGTTATTTCAGAAGTGAAAGAATGGCTTTTGTTGTGGAATTGCTTTTCACCTCGAGGAGGAGCTACTCGCTCTCGCAGATCCACTCATGACAACGTAGCCGGCTGATTCAACTGACTCGTACTCAACATAGCCTAACCGGCCGGCTGATCCGACTAACCCGGATTGCCACTCAGCCGCTCCAATCTGAGTCCCATGGTCTGCGAGTCTGCAATGTTTCCGGCTTTCCGAATTTCTCAGCTGCGCGACGGTCATAATAAAGAGGCAGGTCATTTTCAAAGAAATGCTAAATAGCCTTAGTTCTGACGTTCAGAGCAGAAATTACACCAGCACCACACCATGGTGCCATACCATTAGTTGGAAACAGTGTTGGGGGTAACGCGTTACAAGTAACGCGTTAGAGTACTGTACTCTTATTAGTTTTTTTCAGTAACGAGTAATCTAACGGGTTAGTTTTGCGAATTCAGTAATCAGTAACTCCGTTATTTTCCAAAATAAGCACTCGTTACTCCGTTACTTTAAGAATTTCCCTCGATAAGGAAAGTAAAGAGACACGTTTTGCATCCACGCTGGATAGCAAAGAGGCTCTGCTGGCTGCAGGGACAATTCCTAAAATAAAACTGCGCTGGTTAAGGGATGAGGCCAAAAAAGACACAGCAAAGTGCATGCTCGCTGCCGAGTGTCGTGCCCTGGGTCATCCATTGCCAGAGGAACTGCCGCCCGCACCTGTCAGCGGACGAGAAGACGAGTCTGACTCTTTTTCATTTACAGAGGACAAAGAGGACTCAAATTCGGTGGAGACTGAAATTGCTGATTATCTTAAGTCAGGAGTCGAGATCGACACATTAAACAAGTTCCCCATGATCAAGGCATTATTTTTGCGCTTCAATACCCCAACACCCTCCAGTGAGGCTGTGGGGAGTCTTGTTCTAACTCCTAAAAGAAATCGACTATCAGACAAACGTTTTGAGAATCTTCTTTTACTACGTTTCAATCATTACTTTGAAGATGAAGAGTAGGCTAAATGTAGCCTACATGATGATTATGTGAATGAATGTAGGGCTGTATGCTACAGGTGTCACACGTCACATTTTCATTGTTCGTTCAATGTTTTTTTTGTGTCATGCACTGTTCTTTTGTGCACAAACATTTAGATAGGCCTACGGTATAAGTTACATCGTGTTAAGATAAAAGAAAGGAGGAAACGACATCGGACAAGGACAGGTTTTTTTTTTGTTTGTTTTTACTATTATTCAGACTATTTGACAGGCCTATTAGATGTGTTAAATTTCCAATTCTAAAAGGTTGCGTGCCTACCTGTTAAGCACTTTGTTAGGCCTGCACTTGTAAAGTTGATTTAGGCTATTAATAGTGTGATGCACTGTTCTTTTGTGCGCAGCCTAATACGGTAAGCTACATTCTTATGTTAAAATGAAAAAAGAGGAAACGACATCAGACAAGGATGTTTACTGTTTTTTGTTTTTGTTTTTATTAGGCTATTACTCTGCCTATTAACGGTATATGTTATTCATGGAAGCTGTTCTAATTCTCAAAGGATGAATGCCTGTTAAATAAAACGTGCAATATGCTGACTGTCTTTCCTGTCATTATCCTACAGTTAGGTTCATGATTGATTCATAAACAGTCAGCACTGTCGGTGCATCTAAAGGAGGATGTGTGTTGCTGCTGCAGGCGGAGACGTAACCTGACTCCGCCAGATGGATTTGCTCCGCATATCCATCTGGGAACTTTTCATTGAAGAACTTTTGGGAAGGGGCGGACATACTGGTTAGCTGATTGGATAAACCATCTGTCTATCACCACCTTTGTTGGTTATCGACGGGCCAAATCAACCAATTAGATGAACAAAGTATTCTTTTAATGCCGTTTAACATACAATTAAGTTAGGTTACGTGACAAACGTTAAGATGTTTTAACTTACCATTTATGAACCTAATCAACGACAATTCCCATCAAGTTTTCACGGTAGGCCCTACACTTCTGAAGATAGTATATTCTCCATTATGAACTGGAATCAGCCGTGGAGGATGTCTGTGTCGTTCATTCCTCCCAGCTGCATGGCTGAGACTCATAGCTTCACAGTTTACCCAGGAATACTTTCTAATTTGAATAAAACTTGCGCGATAGCTATGCTCATCTCTGTGGATGCCGTCATGTTGTTCGTTGCGTCACACCTCAACCCGCCTCAAAGCCAACGCTGATTGGACGTTCGTTTGGTGAACTGCTCCAAATTTTCTTTAACGGAAAGTATCCAGACTGATCTGCGAGTGAAACCCTGAACGGAGCGCTAGCGGAGACGCACCCCAAACGCGTTTTAATTGTTGGTAACGCACGAGTACTCTAACGCGTTACTTTTATTTATAGGTAACGCAGTAACGTAACGGATTACTTTTAATTGATAGTTACGTAGTAACGTAACTAACTACTTTCAAAAGTAACGATACCCAACACTGGTTGGAAATTATGCCCACACTGTGATCACCATCTCAGAAGGACACATAGCATGTGACAGCTGTTGTGGTGCAGTTGAGGTGCACACTGTGTGTGCACAATGTGTATGTGTATGTATGTATGTGTGCGTGTGTGTGTATGTGTGTGTGTGTGTATGTTTGTGTGTGTGTGTGTATGTGTGCGTGCGTGTATGTATGTGTGCATGTGTGTGTGTGTGTGTGTGTGTGTGTGTGTATGTATGTGTGTGTCTCTGTGTGTGTGTGTATGTGTTTATGGAGAGAGAGAGGTTGGAGTTATTGATGTGGCGTGGCACAGGCATAGCGAAATGTATTAGAACGAGGGCAGGGCATAAACAACAGTGCCCAGCATGCAGGCGGCATAATGGAGGCATGGAGAAGGGAGGGACGGGTGATCAGTCAGAGGGCACTCCGTTCACCCCACAGCGAGGGAGAGAGAGCCCCCCCCTCCCCAAAGCTCGCCAGCCTGTTCCCACAATGCCACAGGGAGGGCGGCTGATGGATTCTGTGGAAATGAGGCTCGCGGGCCTCAGAGGCTCTTATTATCTAGCGGTGGATGAGGAGGAAGAGGGGGAGGAGGAGGAGGATCCATCAGTGAGCTAAATTAGAGCTAGACGAGGTGGGGATCCTTCAGGGGTGTGTGTGTGTGTGTGTGTGTGTGTTGGGAGGGGGGGTTGGATCCGGCGGTTTGTGGCCCCATGTTTAATACACACCACCCATAGAGCTGGCGCTTGATTACTTATTGATGACCCCACAGCTGTTTTCTGCGGCACGCGCCTGTGTACCCATGTTAGTCCAGGAGAACAAGCAGACCACCTCTGAGGCGCATCCATCAGGAAACACCATACCACTGTCGAAAATGCCTCCCTGAACTCACATAACAGCTTTGTCGGAAAGCATTCTGGTCTAAATATTGTCTAGATCTGGTCCTGGTCAGTCTAAAGCCACCAGGGGCTATACACAACCTAGAGGTTTGATGTGTGTTCAAATTCAGCGTACAAAGTGGAACATTGAGGCGAATGTGTTGGAATTGATTGCATTTTGTGCATCTTTCCAAATCGTGATTTAAAACCTAACCCTGTGTTTGTTCACCACAACCTACTTCCTTAGACCATATGTGTGTGTTCGCAAATGTTCACAAAACTGTTTGAAAACATGAATGTTTTCTTTTTTTATTTCGAGTACAGGTTTGGCTTTTTTTTTTTGTAAGCAAACAGGTCTCAGACAGTGTGTGTGACTTTGTTCTCTTTACACTTTGCTCATACTCATCACTTTGAACCAGATAGCTGATAACCCACTCTACCTACAGGGCTGATGGTTTAACCATGTTCAGCTAACTATCTGCATACAGAGGCCTTTTTAAACATGTAAACAGATCCTTGAAAATGTGTCTCAAATGGATCTGGACTGAGAATCCATCTCCCAGAATCCATCTCCATCAGGGATTAACCAGACATGGAGCTCTGATTCTCTCTCATAACAGACAGTCTGACAACATCTCTCTCTCTCTCTCTCTCTCTCTCTCTCTCTTTCTCTTTCTCTTTGCAGATTGAAAGGGGTGAAAGGGAGGTCCTGAGAGAAGATAGAGACAGGAGCTTAAGTCCAGAAACGCACAGGGAGGCAGAGAGAGACAGAGGGACAGAGAGGTAGAGTACCTCAGAGTGGATGCTCCCTGGCTCTGGCAGGTAGAAAGCCTCAGAAGTGATAGGTGGGTGTGAAGACACCGCTCTGATCTGTCATACGCTGGGTTAAGCACTTGGTAAAGTCACTGAAGTGAAGTGACTGCCTGAGCTGCATACCATCTCAGAATGGCTGCTTTAACATGGACGTATTACATCTGAGTGCAAGTTGTGTTGGATCTTCTCCAGCATCTGTGTATGTGGTCCAGCTCGTGTCCAGAGCACAACATCAATAAGGACAACGAGGTTTTCAATTTTTTTTTTTTTTTTTTGAAAATTGGTAAGTTATTGAAATTTTGTTGGAAAATCCGAAACAGATAAAACTTGCTAAACATCCAGGGGGAGACTGAGTAAGTGTAGGAGTGCACGTGTGTGGATCCAATGAGTGTCAGTAGGAAATAGGGAGACAAAGAAGGAGAGAGTATAAGCCCTCATTACTATAAATTCCCACAATGCCCTGCTGCAGGTGCACTTGCTCAGTCATCTAGTAAAACAAGACCACGCCAAACCCTGTCTGTGCAGTGACAGGAAAAACCTCATTATGATCTTTACCTTTTAACTATTCTTTAACTATATTGCCCTTCTATGCTTTTATTTGTTATTATTGTTTGGTTTTGTTTATGTAAAGCACATTGAATGACCTCTGTGTATGAAATGCGCTATATAAATAAACTTGACTTGACTTGACAAAATAATTAGCATCGCTTAAAATAAAAATCTTAATATCTGGAATTCAGTCAGCAGAATTATTATTCAGCAGAATCATTATCCAGCAGAGGGTTTCCTTATTTACCTGAAACTAATTACAGTGTATGTGAAAGCCACCCATTCTGTCTCTGCACCCAGCAACCATTTTCATGCCCTGGCCACTGTTGCTTTTTAGGTGCATCATTACTGCAAACTGCGGGAGGCTTTGAGGGTTTGTCTCTGTCTGTCAGATTGTGGATAACATAGGATGGGCTCTAGTCTCACAATAAGCCTGAGGCCATGCTAGCATGACTTCACCCATGCAAACCCATGCATCTTATTATAAAGGCACAGAGAGTATGCTAATTCCTTCCCCCTTTACCTCACGCACACACACACATGCGGTAACAGCCAGGGCAGGAGAGACTGACAGTGGTGTCACCTCATTGCTTTGCTAAGTACTAAATGGAGTCGAAGTATCTCCAAGGCACAGGACTGGGCATGCCCATGACGAGAGGCAGTGCAGGTTGCCCTTAATTATATCACAGCCTGCAGGCCAAAACACACACACACACACACACACTTCTCTCTGTTCCTGAATGGTGGATGAGGGACTCGGGATGGAAGACATGGTGTTTCTGTCTGGTAATGGTGCAAAGAATTTTCAGCAACAGTAGTGGAACAATCCTCAATCATGTTCATATACAGTAGTACTTAGCTCTAGGTATGTCAGCTCTAGGTTTACTAGGTTTTCCCCGAGCGCCGCTGTTGATGCAGGCAGCTCACTGCGCCGGGATTAGTGTGTGCTTCACCTCACTGTGTGTACACTGTGTGCTGTGTGTGTTTCACTAATTCACGGATTGGGATAAATGCAGAGACCAAATTTCCCTCACGGGATCAAAAAGAGTATATATACTTATATACTTACTAAAGACATGCATATTATGTAATAAAGATATCATTGATGCTGAATAAAAGGCATGCTTGTGGACCACTTCTTTGGCCTCCTAGGCAGTCTCGCATCACTCTGTCTGAATCTCTGTTGTCAAGCTGGGGTTTGTTACATAGAGTGCCAGAAGTCTGTGTTATTTTTGTTCTCCTGCATAATTTCAGTGCTTTAGTTATATCCATCTCTGTAAGTCATAAGCATGAACATACTACCATCAGCCATGCAGAAATAACATGGACCTAATATCACACCCAAATCACAGAGCATAAAGATCATATTAGCCAGTATAATCCTTCTCAGTGTGTTATCTTTGATGGCTTCCATAGATCTGAAGCGGCTGAAATTACACTCCAGCGTGGCACTTTGAAACTCTTGGTCTCCGATAAGGTTTTCCGTGCACACAGTGATCCGGTGTGTGTGTGTGTGTGTGTGTAGGGGAGACGGCGGGAATGCCGCAGAAGGCTATTCCAGACTGAGGCAGTTGGGATTAATAAAACTCCATTAGCCGTATTTCCTCTGAACCCCTGCGGCTGTGGGCTCCGACTGCTCAATCACACACACACACACACACACACACACACACAGCGTTACCAATTTCCAATTTGAGAGACACCCTCAAGCAACCAAAAGGGGCTAATCTTAACAGATTGAATTTTGTGGACTGGTATTAAATTGAAGTGTGTAACGGGAGGTTTCTCATCATTTGGCTTGCTTGTAGGTCTGTACCAGAAAACAGCAGCACATTTTGATATCTTCAGACAGAGTAAAATGTAATGGAGGCTATTACTGTTTTATGTTTGTGGTGGACAGCTTGATTGTGTCTTGGCTATGGACACTGTTCTAGTCAACTGACCAGGCAAAGAAGAGGAGGAATGTAAAGAAGAACGAACCAAAAAGCCACTGAATTGATTGTATTGAACTGTATTTTGATAGCTGTAGTTGCAATGTAAGTTACTCCACATTTGTTTCTAAAGCTGAAAGTATGGTGATACTTTGGCTTCAGTCACATGTAAACAGTAAATTACCTCTCCTGTGACTTTTGTGGAGTAAAACAAAAGTCCTTCACAAAAATGAAAAAAAAGGCTATCCAGAGACCTTCGACCGACTTGGCAGCTAAATACACTCTGATAGACACTAACGTAAATTTAAATGAGTTAATGTTTCTATACATGTACACCAAAGATTCTAGAGCAGAGCTCTGTTCTAGAATCTTTGATGTACACACAAACAGTGCAGTTTTAGTCTACATATACATCCATACATTCTTCTGTATGACTTCGGTAATGCAAGTACCTTATTTGTCATGCCAATGAAACACCTTTGAATTTCAGAGAGAGAGACAGACAGACAGAGAGAGAAAGCCATGTTGTCAAACTGTCTTTGATAACCATAGACACTCTAACGGCATATCTTACAAGTAATAAAATGATCCTATGAAATGCATATATGATAACAAAAACACCGGCATATGAGCTATGAGCACCAAACCCTGTAGATTTAACAAGAATATTATGAATATATAGAATTTGCATGCGCATCATCAGCTTGTCAAGGTAGATTCAGATTATTTTCTCTGCCTATGCAGGGAGAGGTCACATATAGATTAGCCTACCAATTAAGGTTTTGTTGGATGTGGTTCCTGATTGAATGTGTCTGAGTGGATTCTCTGCTTGTTTCAGACTACTCTATTCAGGGGTTTGAGAATAACACGTTCATTTAGGACCAAGGCACAGGGATACTGATTGACATCCACAGCAGCAGGGTGTGCAAAAATTACAGGGTGCAAACTAAATCGCACGCACGCACATACACACACACACAGATCTGACCTTTTTGCAGTCAAACCTCATTTGCACAGTAATGACATGGCTGCCTCAGGACACAGAGCCATGCATGTCATGTATGAATGTGTGTGATTATTCACATATGATTAGTGTATTCCCTCTACATCAAGACCAATACCAGCTGCATGTTCAGTGATTGAAGCAGACATCAAGTGGAAAAGTTTCCTTCACAAATACAAGATCTTGTAGATAAAAAAATGTGTATAAATCCAGTAAGCCTCTGTTTGTCATACTGGCTCTGTACTGAGTGTTTTTACATTGTACACACAAACACATACTCTCTCTCTCTCTCTCTCTCTCTCTCACACACACACACACACAGGAAGAGAGGAGGAAAGGAGAAAGAAAGAAAACACACTGGTAGAAAAGGAAACTGCTCACCTCTCTCCCCTGTCTTCATTCGAACCAGAGCAGAAATTATGACTTTCATACACCTGTGACAGGACAAAGAACAGGGATGGACTTCTGCACAGATTATGATCACTTTTTACTGGAGACATCCCTGTGACACAGCTAGATGGGACACGTCATTGGGTCACAATCATTAACGGTGCACTCTGAATAGTCTGATGTGGGTAGCCCTGTTCTCAGCAGTCTCACCCGTTCAGGGGCCTACCCTCTTGGACTCGGGGTGTCATACTGTATCTACCCCTGCGCCTGCGTCAGGAGGTCCTCGTGTGTCGGCAGCTGCTATGGCAGATTGTGCAGCAGTGACTTGAGAACTGACATCCATAGCTGGTTTGGCCAGTGAGAAGGGCAATCAGTATTACATAGTCTGTCCAGCAGTGCTAGAATGAGAGTTAATGCGGGAAAGGAGTTGTGGGGAGTGAAGGCCACCTTGGTGGTGGCTGTTTTGTTCGCTTGATCAAAGAAACACAGTGTATAGATTATGGAGGCCAGACTGTAGCATGTCAGCAGTAGATTCTGATGGGTGTTGGAGGTGTGTGTGTGTTGGGGGGGCATTTGCAAGAAAATATTTATCTTTATTTTATTTAATTTTATCTTTATTGAACTGGAAATAAGGAATACAAATTAAACTCATTAGTCATTACTGTTATTATGCAGGATGACAACTACCGGTAATCTACTAGATCTTTCTGCTGTTGTCTGAATTTCTGCCGAGACATCCTCCTGTCACTACAGAAACTACTGTATATTATGACTGTAAGAATCAAATGGTTACAGGAGCTAAGCTGGGTGTCTGCCCATAACTTACATCCGAGCCTGTAACAGTCACATCTATATATCAACACACAGAATGACGGATGACCACTCAGAAATATCATTAGAAATGAGATAATTCAAATTAGGCTGCTGAGGGTGCTAACCTGATTGCTCTCCGCCCCTGGGGTTGGTGGTGGTGGACTGGTGTGTGTGTGTGTGTGATTAAATAATTATGAAATCATTACAAACACTCATCAACTGATTTAAGAAAAGCAGATGAAACTGTCGCCACTGGCACTTACTTCTCCAGAGCTGTGGTATATTAACATCCTATTATCTAGAACATGAGAAATGTTTTTGTTTTGAATATATCACTTTTATCATGATTACCATCTCCAAGGTATGACACAATAACAGTGTTTCCAAAGACTTATAGCACAGGTGGAGTGTCACAGAAAATAGGTTATGGCCACTATTACAGTAAGACCTTCTCCTCCAGCAAATGCCCAGTAGATGGCGCCATATCTGTCTTTGGCTACAGATTTAGGACCTGGGAAGGAAATGGAACTCACACATTGTGTTTGGTCCTTTTAGAGCAAAACCAGACTTGCCAAAACAAAGGGAAGCAAGCTGTCATTACTCAGCCCATCAGTGGAAGTCAACCCGTCTAATCAGTGCCATTGCTAAAAGAAAAGATAGTGAAATTACCCTAAAACTAGCCTCGGGCACATAGGGATAAGTGATGTGTAATGTGACATTTCTCTGTCCTAATCCTGTTCAGAAAAGATCAGTTTGTACAATTCAGTTATCACTGCCTGTAGGCAACAACATGCAGGTTTTTTCTTTAGATGCAGATTTAAATGTATTAAGATCTGAAGAACTGAACTGACGTATGAATGCTGAAATAGTATAATATGTGTACTGAAGTATAGATCTGTATGCATCTGAGTTTGATATGGCTTTATTTTACACTGTTTCTCTGTACAAGCCAATAAGGTAATTTTGTGTACCTGACAAGTTTCGGCTACCTTGCCTCTGTAGCCTTCATCAGAGGTGTCACGTGATGTTGGTGTGACGTCGTCTGAGATGTGTTATATGGCGTTTTCCACCCCACCTGATGTGGTGGGATGGCCGTGTCCCCTGGCGTGCTCCAGGGTGGGGGTGGGGCGCCCTCTGCTGTCTGGTGGTTTTTCATACGGCCGGTGTCCCAGGTGTGGGACAGTTGGTAGGCTCCTTCATCCCGGTTTACAGTCTTTGTAATTTGTCACTTTCCAATAGCGGGGAAGCTGTAATCTCCTTGCTAAAAGAGATGATAAGCCCGTCCCATCCACTACATGACTTTGTCTCTCCAACCAGACTACTCTGTGCTGGTAGGCAAATGAAAAACTGTGCTACTCTCTCTATACCTCCTGCCAGGATCAAGCACCACCAGCAGTCCTTCCTACATACTACATTTATTCTCTATAATGATAGAGAAGCCAAAACAGTCCGTAACCGTGAATGAATGAATGAATAAATAAATGAATGAATGAATGAATGAATGAATGAATGAATGAATAAATGAATAAAATGAATGAATGTTTTTTATCTTTTTTAGATTGGAGACAAAGAATCCTAAAAGTCTGTAAGTGTGTGTAGATGAGTGCGTGTGGTTCAGTGGGTACACCATTGTGAAGTTCGCGGATGACACTAGTGGTCTGCCCCGCGAGTCTGCCTACAGAGATGAGGTGGAGCGGCTGTCAACACGGTGCAGGGCCAACAACCTGCTCCTCAACACCTCAAAGACCAAAGAACTCATCATAGACTACAGGATAAAGAAACCAAAGATCCCACCATTGATCATCAGTGGGGACTGTGTGGAGAGGGTGGCAGACTTCCGCCTCCTGGGAGGAAGACCTATCCTGGAGTGTGAACACCTCTGAGCTGCTGAAAAAGGCCCATCAGAGACTGTACTTTCTGAGAATACTTAGGAGGAATAACATGACACAAAGACTGCTGGTGTCCTTTTACCGTGCCTCCATTGAGAGCATACTAACATACTGCATATGCGGTACACCAGCTGAACAGCGGCTCAGAGGAAAGTGCTCCAGAGGGTCATCAACACCGCCCAAAAGATTGCCGGCTGCCCTCTCCCCACCCTGGAAGAAATACACAGTTCCCATTGCCTTAAAAAGCCTAGAACATTATAAAGGACACCCACCATCCTGGTCACTCCCTGTTTGAACTGTTGCCTTCAGGCAGACTGTACATATCAATTAAAGGAAGGACAAATAGACTCAAACACAGTTTTTATCCAACTGCAATAACCAACCCTCAATGCTGCAAAAAAATTATGTTTTTTAAAAGATGGATTCAGATGTTAAATGGATCAATGCAATGACAGATAGTATGCTTGCCTGCAGATGTATGTTCATACTGTTTCAATGACTGTGTGATCCGTTTTTCTGAATAGCCTACCCTGCTATGTATTTAATGGTCTTAAATTTCGCTATCGTGTGTAGAAGATATTAACAGCGCACTAACTTAAAAAAAACGACCAGTAAACAAGTCCCACTATGCATTTCTTTCTCCTGACTCTATTCTCCAGGTCATCTATGTTTTCGGTTAAATCAAGCACCTGTTTCTCTAGTGCCCCCATCTTGCTTTCATTTGAGTCAACAACAGTATCCTCCAGAGCATATTCTCCCCTCTGCGGCAGGCACCAGCTCAGCATAACGCAACCTTTCCTTAAGCCGCCATCTTGAAAACCCATCTGTTGCAGTTTTACCGCACAAGCTGGAATGCCGTTGAGAAGGGTGTTGCAGTAGTCAAGGCATGGGATAACCATGGTCTGTACTAGGAGCTGAGTGGCGTGTTGGGTTAGGTACGGTCTGATTGTCCTTATATTGAATTGTGCGAAGCAGCACGATTGGGTGACAGAGGCAACGTGGTCAGAGAAGGTTAGCTGGTTTTGATGTTGTATAGTATAAGTATATATACTCTAAGTGTATACACTCTTTTGATCCCGTGAGGGAAATTTGGTCTCTGCATTTATCCCAATCCGTGAATTAGTGAAACACACACAGCACACAGTGAACACACAGTGAGGTGAAGCACACACTAATCCCGGCACAGTGAGCTGCCTGCAACAACAGCGGCGCTCGGGGAGCAGTGAGGGGTTAGGTGCCTTGCTCAAGGGCACTTCAGCCGTGCCTACCGGTCGGGGTTCGAACCGACAACCCTCCGGTTACAGGTCCGAAGTGCTAACCAGTAGGCCACGGCTGCCTTGATGTTGTGATGTATGGTTTGTCATTTGGCCGAGTCATTTAAAAACAATACATTACGTTCAGGGAAATGTCCATCCCATAATTCTAACCCCTATGCTGCATACAGGCAAAAGAATTGCGGGCCATTTTCTCAGTGTTATACATTTAAAATACGTTGCAGTGTAAACATAATCGTAAGCATTCTCATGTGGCTCACAGCTCACTGATCTTCTGATTCATTTGAATGTCCTCTCACAAATGTATCACAAGCACCTGCTTCATGAAATATCTGATGTGCTCTCTCACCCACAATCCACAATCACCTCCTCAACTCCCTCCACCTCAAGACTCGACACATATGTTACATCGATGAGTCACCTGTTCCTGGATATGACACTGTGTAAGCTAAATACAGGTCACAAAGAGATGGAGAGAGAGAAAGAGACAGAGAGAGAGGTTAGCTTAGGTGTGCCTTTTCCCATAGGACATGGCTGGCATCAGCAACGACTGAAGCCCATAGTTTGCACAGCATGTACCATGAGGCTTATTACTGTTGATTAGACCAGGGCAGACTCCGGCTCCAGCTGCATCTGTGACTGATTGCTGATGAGTCATGACACTGCTACCCATCCTGATGAGCTACAGATCTAATGAGACACACTACCACTACATACTACAGAGATAGTGTGCATCTAAGAGTGTATTCTTGTGTGTTACACACACATACACAGACACACACGCTTGTGTGTGTGTGTGTGTGTGTGTCAGTGTATGTGGTGTATGTCTGTGTTTATGTGTGTAACCATGTGTGAGAGTGTATGTGTTTGTCTTTGTGTGTGCGTGTGTACTGAGCATGTTCATATGTGTATAGGGAGTTCAGGTGGTGTTTCAAGTGTTTGAGCCTAGGACGTGTGAGAGGTATTATTATCCCTGCCTCATTCACAACATGGACACATCAGGAACTTCCTGAAGGTGACCTTTGTCCGATGGTCACCATGGCAACCACACTTGGCTCCTCCAGTGCAGCTGGTAAACACAGATGGAAACCCTGAGACTGTTCTTAGACAATATACTATATGATCATGATCGAAAGAAAGGCAAATATAATTTTATGTGAAATAAAGATAGCCTACATGGGACAGCATTTGAAGGCTACTGAGATTCCGTTACAAGGTAATTTCAAGCTCTAAAATGAATTTGGTCAAATTTGTCTAGGCCTAAGTCTAAAACATATTCTAGAAAATAACAATAATTAGCCTAAAGATTGTTTGTTCAGTGTGAGCATTCACACAATTTATTTTGAATGGCGCTGTGACTAATCCACGCAGTGCAAGACGTCAGTGAAATCCCTATTTATAAAAATGCCTAACATAGTGTCTGTCGTGTCTCAGTATCTCACAAATATGTATAGGCCTATATATATATTATATCAATATAGTCTATATAGCATACGAAATTCCAGGTGATTGCTGAAAGGATTACCTAAGACATTTACATGGACTATCAAATAATGTTGAACTATTCAGAGATTAGTGATTAGGCCCAAAGATTCTAGAATCTTTGATTAGGCCTATGTCCATGTTGGGGAAAGACCAAAACAAAGATCCTTGATTACTCCGCTTGAACCCTCTCTGACCAAAACACTCGCTGGGTTTTTGTTCCTATGGAAACAAGCGTTTTTTCAGTAATCACGAGCTTGCTGAATCACTCACTCAAGCGCATTAGAAAAAGAAAGAGCGTCCATCGTAGAGGCCACACAACGAATATCCAAATTGCGCCTCAAAAGACACGACCTGCCGACCCTCCTCACTGCATACTGGGGCTACACGAGTTCCTGTGACCTTGGAAACAGACCTGTTCCACCTGACCCAGTCCATGAAGGTCTTCAGGTTGGCTTTTAGCCTATAGACTAGCTCAACAGCTCACCATGAGGTATTCTAACATTATGAATTGTGAAAAACGGTGTGACTACGTATCACCTAATAATTCCGTAAGAATTCACAAAACAGAAGTCTTCGCCTGTTAACGCTCCCCTCCCTCCCCCTTGAGCTTGGCTAGCGCCGTGGTCACGCATGCGCCGGGGAGCTTCGGGTCGTGTGAATCATCGCCAGCATCAGCAGCGGGGATGCGAGCGCCAGAGTGATGGGACCCAAGTGAAGTACCAGCAGCACCGCGTCACTCTCCAGGCAGGTCAGGACAGGTAGGCTATCCGTAATTTGAGCCAACTGAGTGGGGATGGGTCTGGATTGCCAACAGAGTAGGATTCACTGAAATTTGAGTCAGTAAGAATGTGAATTTCCTCGAAGTAACGCGATTCACATGACAGATAGCCTAGATAGATCAAATAGCCTACAGTCGCTGGTTTTAATGGTGGTCTAATATGTGGTGGTTGTTTGGCTTTTCTGTATTGTGAATGGCAATTGTTTATGCTGATAATATGCAGGCTGTGTTTGACTGTTAATAGTAAAACAGCATCTCGCTGCCTGTTGTCACAGTTCTTTGGATATACA
This sequence comes from Alosa pseudoharengus, assembly GCF_046254945.1. Taxonomy (NCBI): domain Eukaryota; kingdom Metazoa; phylum Chordata; class Actinopteri; order Clupeiformes; family Clupeidae; genus Alosa; species Alosa pseudoharengus. Next base: position 12,346,416 of record NW_027468587.1, on the reverse strand, counting down.
TTACAGCAGGGGGTAGACTAGCTCCGCATCATGTGGCGTCTCTTCACAAACTTTACATTGAGAGCTTCAATTATTTATCTCTATGTATTTTTAAATAAATACATTTATTTTTAAATATGCATTACATTGGGAAGCCGTTCCTCCGATTGTCGTCATCGGTTACGCTGATGTGTTTAGCATCATGGACTGCACATTGTCAAATGACGCGCGCATGCGCCGTTCGAGCACTGTCAGATTGTTACATTTTTCGATTGTTTGATCCCTTGTTCCTATAGCTGCAGAATTATTCTTGGTATTAAAGCTGTATTTGACATTTCATCAACAAGTGCAGCAAGTAATCTACTCATGTTGGCGTGACACACGCCACTAAAGCTATGTGTTTGAGATAAAGGATAATTTTACAAGTAGCCTCTATATGTTTCAGTTTCGTACAGATGAAGGCAAACATCACAGTCACCAGAGACCTATAGGTGTTTGCAGCCTTATCTGATTTATTTCAGGAAAGGTCTAAACGTAGCTGGTTCCATTATTGCAGAGGTGGAAGAGGAAAAGAGTGGGTTGGAGAGAGGAGAGGACAAGTAACAGAGAGATAAGGATGATAGCAAAAGAGAGAAGCTGAAACGAGACGAGAACATGTTACAGACATTCACCATAAGTAGAGGAGAGAGAGAGAGAGAGAGAGAGAGAGAGAGAGAGAGAGAGAGAGAGAGGAGGATCAGTGAAGGGGCACTTCTGTTTGTGCGAGAGAGAGAGAGAGAGAGAGAGAGAGAGAGAGAGAGAGAGAGAGAGAGAGAGAGAGAGGAGGATCAGTGAAGGGGCACTTCTGTTTGTGCGAGAGAGAGAGAGAGAGAGAGAGAGAGAGAGAGAGAGAGAGAGAGAGAGAGACAAATGGGAGACGGCTGAGACCATTCCCATTTTACCCTCCACAGGATGACAATGAGCTGTGATTAAATTAGCCTGTTAGAAGCATGGCTGCCCCTCACCCCCAAGCCCACCTCATTCACTCCCACCCTGGTGCATACTGGGCAGGGCTGCTTTAGAGAGGAGCATCCCACAGCAAACACTGCAGCCATCTGCTCTGCTGATAAGCAAGCAGGAAGATGCCCTTCACAGAATCAGGAAGAGAGGGAAAGGCAGAGAGAGAGAGAGAGAGTGAATAAGAGGAAACTGGACCATTCATGCTGAAATTCAAAAACAGCTCAGAGTTAGACACATTTGCATGTGTTTTTGTGTGTGTGCGTGCGTGCGTGTGTGTATGTGTGTGTGTGTGTGTGTGTGTGTGCGTGTGTGTGTGTGTGTGTGTGTGCGTGTGCGTGTGTACACATGTGTTTGTGCGTGGGTCTGTGCAACTGTACTCATATCAATGTGTATGAGTCAGTGTTTGCTTGAATTATTTGTAGTATGTAACTTACTGTATGTATGCCTTTACAGATGTTGTCTTTTGTATCTATGCATTTTACTGATTGTATATGTTTGCATAAGCATACACTTGCTCATTTGATTTTTGTCTGTATTTGTTGTTTGTGTGTATGTGTGTGTCTGTTTCTGTGCATGTGCACATGTGCGTGCATGTGTGCGTGTGTGTATGCGTGCATGTGTGCGTGTGTGTATGTGTGTGTGTGTGTGTGTGTGTGTGTGTGTGTGTGTGTGTGTGTGCAGGTGTGAAGGATGGCGTCCTGCTCTGAGATCTGTGGCTCGGAGTACCAGAGTGGTGCGGTGAATGGGCACCAGTACGGCGTGCGCTCCTACCTCCACCAGTTCTACGAGGAGTGCACCGGCTCCCTGTGGGACCGGGAGGCCGACTTCCAGACCCAGAGATCGCCCAATCGGTGGAGCTCGGTCCTCTGGAAGGTGAGGCCCCTCACTGTTGGCCCAGAACCAGGCCTGATGTGGCCCAGACCTGACCCTGATGCGGTTCTGATCCAGTTGAGCTCTGCTCTCTTGAAGATAAAGCTCTCCATTGGAACCCAAAATAGAATAACCTTCTGGCCCCGTGTCGGGTCTAACGTAGCTCAGGCCCAGTCCTGATTCAGCCCAGATCTGGTTTCGCGTGAGCCTGTGGTGTGGCCATTCGGTTTAAATGCAAGGAGTGGTCCGAAATGGCCAAAGTTAATTCTACTGCACAATGGGATTAGCATCAGATTGAATTAACATGGGAGATAGTGTGATTATGTGTTATGTAACTCTCCTATTCCCCCACTTGGCTTTCCTCTCCACGCCTCTCATCTCATTTCCTCTTCCCTACTTCCCTCTTGTCTCCACTTCTGTCATCTTCACATCCATCCTCTCCTGCCTACTTTCCTTTCATCATTTTTGCCCTCCTTGTAATTATGTTATTACTCCTCTCCTCTCATCTTTCCCCTCCTGTATATTCTCGTCTTTTCTTCTGTCTACTTTATTCCTCTCCTCTCCTCTCTACTCCTTTCTTTCATCTCCTCTTCCTCCTCCTCATCGCTCCTCTCCTCAAGGTCTGCGTCGTGCTCGGTGGCCTGATCATGTTGGCCGGCCTGGTGGTGCTGTTCGTGGGCTACGCCACGCCGCCGCGCATCGAGGCCTTCGGCGAGGACGAGTTGCTCTTTGTGGACGAGCGCGCCGTGCGCTTCAACCGCGCCCTGGACGCCTGCAAGCTGGCCGGTGCCATCCTCTTCTGCGTCGGGGGCGCGGGCACGGCCCTGGGTCTGCTCCTGGCCGCGTTCACGCAGGCGGGCGCCTCCAAGGAGGAGCAGCAGATGCAGCAGCGCTTCCGCGACCGGCTGGCCGAGCTGCAGTCGGCCATCCACCCCGTCACACGCGCGCCCACGCCGGGCGATGCCAAAGTGCCCGTCACCCTGTCCAGAGTGCAGAGCGTGCAGCCGGGAACGGGAACCTGACCGGATCGGTAGAACACTAGAACTACACACACACACACACACACACACACACACACACACACAGACACACACGCTAACACACACAAACACACACACACACACACACACACACACACACACACACACACACACACAGACACACACGCTAACACACACAACCGACATACATAAACACACAGCTTTATCCACATCTCTCACTTCCGCCTTAGATCTACACAGAGAGCCGTCTGCACTCAATCCCACATCATCCATGCTCTTATACACACACACACACACCTGGTCACGCTAACACCAACACACTCACACAAGACCTCACACACTCGTATACACACACACACACCTGATCACGCTGGCACAAACACACTCACACACCAACCTCACATACAGTGCAGCTCACTCTGGACTAAGTTAAGCTAACATAAGTTGACAAGCACATTTTCAAAAAAAATAAATAAGTTCAGTTCCTCAGATGCAATGCACTCACCTGATAACCTCTGATGTAATGATGTCCACACAGTATGTATGTACAGCCTATGTATGGTTTCATGTACCATACAGTGCTGTTGAGTTTTACATCATTTTACAGTAAAGGTTGACCATTATAGGAAAAAAAAACAAGACCAGAAAAACATTTTCTTTAAAATGATAGTCCCCCCTCCTTGGACTATTGATACATTTAAACAACATTAGTCTAAAACAGATCAATTTTCTTTCAAATGATAGTCCCCCCTGCCTGGACTATTGATACATTTAAACAACATTAGTCTAAAACAGATCCATGCCACGCAGCCCTCCAGGAATATGATTGTACATGATTTGATTTGACATGCTCCTGATTAATGTCAGTTTGAGAGTTTGCCACCCACGGCACCTACCTTGGGCTGGCATAAGCTCGCTGTCAATGTCAATCATCGATGGCTAACTCTGCCGCAGCGGTGACCCCTGGCTGACCCTGAAGTCGTGATCAGAGGAAACAGAGCCAGCGCTGGTCAGGATTCTGGCCAATCAGCAGCTGCCTAGGGAGTCATGTCTTCACGTACAAATCAGTTCAACTGAATTTAATTTAATTGAACTGAATGGAATTGAATAGAATGGAATTTAATGTAATTAATCAATATGCATCAACATCAAAATGCATCAATAGCATCAACTACGTGAATAGCATCAAAAGCGTCAATAGCAATCGACAGTGTCTCAGGGCGCTTTGCAAAGCCTAGAGGGCTAGCCCCCTGGAGCGTGAGCCCCCAGGAGCCTGCACTGAGGCAGTTACATCCCCGCTCACCTCCATCCAGTTCTGATGCCTCTGCCTTCAGTGTGCATGCAGGTAGCTGGAAATAGACCGGCCGGCGCAGTATGCAAGGTCCTGATCTGTAGGGAGGACACGCAGTAGCTGAGTCAGCACTCAGATCAGTTCACCCCAAAACACCTCCTCTCACAAGCCAGCACATCACCGCTGACGACGCAGGGAAGGGACGAGTCAGACAGATGCAAAAAAGTTCAACTCATTTGTTTTTTCTTCTCTGCTTTCAACATTAAGCCTTTTCTTGAAGCCGGGATTAAAATGCAGATTTCAGTGCAGATATGCATGCCAAACAACCACAAGATGCAAACCAACTATATAAATAACTGCTTGAAGCATATAAACGTTTGTGATGGTAGGATCAGTGTGTGATTCAGTGAGGAAGTGATGACGTTTATAAGGTAGAAATGATGTGAAATGTATTGTGGACATACTGTATTCACTCAAGTAAAGTAAACAGTTTTACCCTAGAGGCCACCTTACTCTCTCTCTCTCTCTCTCTCTCTCTCGCTCTCTTACACACACACACAAACACCAAACAGAATAAATACATGTAAAGTAAAAACATTTATTTGTTATATATTGTGAAGTATTTTATAAATTTCATTTCATATTTTACAATTTCCCTTCTTCTTTCCTGTAAATTGTGTTACAGATTGTACACTCTGTAATTTCATTTCAAATTTCCAGGTTCCAGTACCGGTAATATCTTTCATTTTAGGTTTTGTATAATTTTTTATCCGTTTCTACCTCTTTTCTTTAGCTCTTCCACACACACACACACACACACACACACACACACACACACACACACACACACACAAACACACACTCGGAACATTTGGAATAATATTTGATTTTATCTAGCTGTTTGTGCCAGGTGTGTGCTGTGCAGTAAAGTTTGGACCTCAGTGTCAACCCAAAGGAGCGGTAGTGTGCTGTGTGGTAACCCCATCTTCAGAAAGGAAAAGTCTGACCATATCAGTTCTACCTGTACACTGAACACAGGTGATTTCACTAATTAGCTCATCTACCTGGCTGAGGAGTTGTGCTGATTACAGTGGGTTTTTTGTGAATGGTTGGAACAAATATGTGGTAGAACTTTTATTTTCTGGGCGCCCCAGTCCTGCTCGGGAGTCTGTTCAGTTCTGACCCCCGTGCTGAACACCTAATTGTCTGAACATGGAGCACGCAGTGGCTTGTGTGTTGACGTGTGTAAGTCACGCAGTCCAAATGTTGTGAAAATTTTTGAACCTAAATCTGTCCCATGTATCTCCGAAAGCTTTGTATCACAGATAATAAGCTCAATGTCTACACAACATGAACATACTCATATAAATCTATATCAAGACAACAGTCTTTTCTTCTTGCTCCAAACATGTCTATTTTTAAACAAAAGAATAAAAAGTGACATTGTCATTCGCCAGTTGTCTGCACTAGTATTTGTTTTTGTTTGTTTTAGCTGCCATATTCTGCTGTGCAGGTATGGGTGAGGTCTCAGGAATGCACCTGTAAATGTGCAGCTTTAAGGAACTAGTGGCAGCAGAGGTGTGTGTGTTTGTGTGTCTGTGATAAATTGCACTATACACATCACATCAGAGTAAGTGATCAGTGTATTATGTGTGTGTTTGAGTTCTCGGGTATGGGGAGGGTTAGGGGTGTTGTACATAATACAACCGATAGCCTATTTATTTGTGAATCTGTTGTGAGTCACATGAGAAGGGGTGGGGTGTGTGTGGAGGGGGGGGGCCTCGTCTCGTCTGGCTACAGGGCTTGTGAGTCCTCTTCACACCCATTTCACTTCTACCTGACGATTTGCACACTCCACACACCAGGCACAGGCTCACAGTGTCAAAACATTCCTTCAGTCAGGGACTAGTCTGTGTCAGCTCTATATATACATATTCTGTATCTATTCATCTAGCCGACAGCTCTATATACATGTACATCTATTCATCTAGCCGACAGCTCTATATACATGTACATCTATTCATCTAGCCGACAGCTCTATATACATGTACATCTATTCATCTAGCCGATGCTCCTATCGACAGCGACCTACGAGTGGTGACACTCAAGCTACAGTGTTTCCGTTTCTGTGTGTGAGCGAGGGATTAAATGAACTGAGAGAATGAAAAAAGATGAAAGGTTTTTTTTTCAGTGTGAAAGAAAAGGCTTTTCAGTGTGGAGGAAGAGAAAAAAGGGACTCGCAGTGTGTGGGGTCCATCAGGGACCGGTGAATTGGATCAGAGTGCGGGGTCCATCAGGGACCGGTGAATTGGATCCATCCGTCAGCCTTGTGGGAGGAAGTAGAGACAGAAGTCGTGGGCGTCCGCAGGAACGGAGAGTTCTGCCCCACAGCTTTATTTTGATTGGCTTAGTTTCAGTACTTGAATGGCTGTGATGTGAACAGCACGGACCCACCGCATTAGATAACCACTCAGACATGCATAGACACACACACACACACACACTCTTAAGAGTGGAAGAGATTACTGACAGTCAAAGTAAGTACTGTACATGGGTGTAGATAGAATCAGCCCATAAATAAGAGATACCACTATCCTAGTGGTACCTTAAACACATGTTTAATTCTCACTCTGATGAATACACTACAAAAGTGTGTCGGGATTGCAGTTATTTAATTGATTTAATTATAATCAGACAGGACAAGACATAGGAACGGGGTATTAACATGTAATGGGAACTGATGTTGCATGATTTCTTTAGAAGATTGCCACAGAATGAAAGGACTACATTCACACATAGAGAACACAGTATCTAGTGAAGTTGCAGCCTTTTCCTTGGGTGTGTAAACATGTGTGATATGTTTGTCAGAAGTACCTACAGTAATATAAGATAGAAAGCAGAACACGAGGTACACTTGAGGTGCATCTGACTATTTGGCTCAGAATCAGGATCAACTCTGGTGAGCAGGTAAGTTTGGATCAGGTCTGGGCCTACTAGGCTCCAGAACCACATGAAACCAGTATCAGGTTTGTCTCAAAATCTGAAAATATCTGGAAAAGTCAGGCTCAGCAGATATGTGTTATGGCAGGTCAGCTTACTTAAAATAAAATATCATGATCACTGTTTTTCTGCCAGTGTGTTGTGTTTCTAGTTAGTAATAATTACAGCATTGTGACATAAAAGTATGTATACTGTAAGTTCTCCATGACATCATTCACATTAACAGTCTTTGAGCTCTAAAATAATTCACAATCAATGCAAAGCCTATCACACACAGACACCAGCATACTGGAGTAAAATAAAACATCTGTGATAAATGTTAATATAAATAATAATATATAATAAAAATATAATATAAATATCTGCAGATATTAAAAAATCTTACTACATTCAGCTCCCACATCCAATGCTGGCTTCGGCCCAAAGGAGGACCAGTTCTGGGCCAGACTAATGCCAGACTTCACACTCTACTCCACAGCTCCACTTCACTACACACACAACGTCACACAACTGGCCTTTAAATCTGGGGGTCATACTCTTAAGTTATGCAGCAGGCCTTTAAACTGAGTGTCATACTCTTAAGTTACGCAGCAGGCCTTTAAACTGGGGGTCATAGTCCACGTCGGTATACGTGTCCCGAATTCCCCACGCAAGATTCTACGCACAGTTTAGTGTCCCAAGTTCCCCACGCAAGATTCTACGTGCAGTTTAGTGTCCCAAATTCCCCACGCAAGATTCTACGTGCAGTTTAGTGTCCCAAATTCCCCATGCAAAGTTGTATGTGTAATTGTTATGTCCCTTAATTGTGCACATGCTAAAAACCACCTATTTAACAGGTGATTTATAAAAATTGTCGTGAGTGTGAGAAGTCTGCCGCTCAAAAAGTATTTTTTGTTGGTGGAAACGTGTAGAATTGCAAGCGAAAAAAATGGCAGGGCGACTGCGTTCTCCAGAAAATATTGTGGCAAATTGCGATATCTTAAGTGGACAACACATTAAGGAGGAGGAATGGACTGTCGTGAGCATTTATTTCCCAAATGTCGACTCGGATAGGTCATCGATAAAGGATGTTAAACAACCAAAGAATATGGCACGGTTACACACTGGTCATCTACGAGTGATTAAGCACCAGGTTCTTCAGGAGAGGTGCGGCGCTTTTCCAGCCGCACCCCGACCCAGTCACGAACGGTTCTGCTCACTGGGAACCAGGGGCCCCAGCTAATCTAGACCACCAGTGGCTCCTCAGC
>NW_027468587.1:12330529-12333029 GCF_046254945.1 Alosa pseudoharengus | reverse complement strand
CACAGATGATATTATTTTACCCCGGCACTTAATGCATTTCAAATGCAAAACAGATTAAGGTTTAACCGAGAAGATAAAACGCCATGGCAATAATATGCTTCTCTGAATATTTTATGGAAATGGGCTGCATTTATTAACTGTAGTCCAAGGCCTTGACTGTAAGCAAGAAAATGTAATGTGACTATAAACATTTTTAATGTGATTGAGTGAGAGGCCAGGCCCATAAAAATGCTGAATCAAATTAAATGCAACATTTTAAAATCCTTCCTTCATTACATTCAAAGAGAAAGTCCCAGGCCGAGCACATGAGTAAAGAGTTCTTTGTGTGTGTGTGTGTGTGTGTGTGTGTGTGTGTGTGTGTGTGTGTGAGTGTCTGGGTGTAAGAGTGTGTGTGTCTGTGTGTGTGTCTGAGTGTAAGTGTGTGTGTGTGTGTGTGTGTGTGTGTGTGTATGTGTGTGGGTGTGTGTGTGTGTGTGTGTGAGAGAGAGAGAGAGAAAGAGAGAGAGAGAAGAGAAAGATCATTGTGTGTGTGTGTGTGTGTGTGTGTGTGTGTGTGTGAGAGAGAGTGTGTGTCTGAGAGTGTGTGTGTGACAGAGAGATAGAGAGAAAAGAGAAAGATCATTGTGTGTGTGTGTGTGTGTGTGTGTGTGTGTGTGTGTGTGTGTGTGTGCGCGCGCGCCCCAGCACCCTTCTGAATACTGAGCCCATGGCCAATTTGCATGGCAAGGTCATTATGTGTTCCACGGGAGGAATTAAACGCTAGGCTGACAGCTGCTCCCCTGTCTGAATCTCCCACCACACACACACTCAGACACACTCACACTTAAAGCTGACAACACACAAATACGCACTGCACACAGGCCGTACACACACTCTCACACACACTCACAAGCACACTTGCACACACACACACACACACACACACACACACACACACACACACATGCACACACACTGTGCAAAGATGCATAAACATGCACACTGCACAAAACACTGCAAAATATAAACCGTTTGTACAAACACACACACACACACACACACACACACACACACACACACACACAGCAGGGGTGTCAGCCTGCTATTAATTGCTTACATAGAAACCCACCCCACAGAGCATGGCTGTGAAGTTTGTGTGGAGACAAACAGGGTTTTAACACCCATAGTTGCTGTAATCTGTCAGCCACTACACACCTGTACACACGCATGATCAGAGCAGACACTGACACAGACAAGTGGAGGAGGGGACACAGAGGAAGACATACAGTTTAGACATTAGGTGACATTAGAGTAAGTGTGTGTGAGGAAGCCAGTGCCCCCCGAGGTGCCACAATAACCCTACTGAAGACGTTTGCAACGTGTAACAAACAAACACTACATGACACGTCATACACAAACACAGAGACACACACACACACACACACACACACACACACACAGATTTGTCCTTAAAGGAACACGCCACCCAATGTCAGTAGTAATATATGGTCTTTCACGAGTTGAGTCATACCTCTCCCGTGTCGGTACGTGCACTCAAACGCTCTGGTGCACGGCGCGAATGTGTTAGCATGTTGCTATGCTAGCGGGCTCAGACGTAGCCATAGATAGAAATAATCAAAAACATCCACGTTTTCCCTACTTAAATACAGTTGCACGAGTAGTTCATAAAAATGTGTAAGGTCACACAACATGAAACATGGCAATTTTCCAAGCGAATAAACAGGAGAACTACAATGTGTGGCGCAATAGCACTTGGGAGTACTTCGACCTAGCGTAGTAATATTAATAACACCTAATTGTAGATCCCAGCCATGCTTTCCGCCGTTTGCAGTAAAGCGGAATTCTATGAAACATGAAATCACTGTAATACTTCTGCTTGTTATCACAACCCTTCACAATGCATGTTATAACCATGATTGTTCACAATCTACTTTACCACTACCTGCTACTTTGCTAAGTCAGCTCAAACTAACGCCAGCAGGGCACGTTGTCTCTATTTACGGAAATGACTGTGTGTGTGCCTCACTGAGGGGGAGGCTGAGGGGTCGGCTGAACTCTGTGGTGGATAGGATCTACAATTAGGACTTAACAATATTACTACGCTAGGTCGAAGTACTCCCAAGTGCTATTGCGCCACACATTGTAGTTCTCCTGTTTATTCGCTTGGAAAATCGCCACGTTTCATGTTGTGTGACCTTACACATTTTTATGAACTACTCGTGCAACTGTATTTAAGTAGGGAAAACATGGATGTTTTTGATTACTTCTATCTATGGCTACGCCTGAGCCCGCTAGCATACCAACATGCTAACACCTTCGCGCCGCGCACCAGAGCGTTTGAGTGCACGTACCGACACGGGAGAGGTATGACTCAACTCGTGAAAGTTAAGGTAAGACCATATATTACTACTGACATTGGGTGGCGTGTTCCTTTAATCACTGAAGTCACTATGGCATTTGCATAAAAACAACACAACATTCAGACAAAATCTCTCTCTCT
>NW_027468587.1:12288029-12325529 GCF_046254945.1 Alosa pseudoharengus | reverse complement strand
CATTAGATGTATGAATGTGCTTGTATGTGTGCTTGAGCTAGCTAACCCTAGACCTATGCAGAGCGAATGGGAGCCTTCAGCACCATGGACAGCAGCCCACTGTGTCCCATTCCCCAAAGGCTTCACTTTCTCTCCTGGTGGCATGGGTTTTGGACACAAACCATTGAACTGAAAATGAGTCCCATTTGCAGTGTTGCACATTGCAAGTACTGTATCTCCAACCTATTTCACTATGTAGCGCATCGGTCTCTGATGTCTACCAAAAACATGGTCCACAGGCTGTAACCATTACAACAATCTGCTTTGGATTTGCTCCTGGGTGGAAAGATTGTGTGTGTGCGTGTGTGTGTGTGTGTGTGTGTGTGTGTGTGTGTTTGTGTGTGCGTGTCATGAACTTGTGCGTGAATACATGTGTATGCATGTGTATGTGTGTGTGTTCTGTTTGTCTCATCACCATGGTGATGAATAGCCCAGCGGGAGCCAACCAGACCCCCTGAGTGTTAATGAGACTGAGCCTGGAGCATCCAGTGTACTCAGCACACACGCCATTCCTCTCAAGAACCCATTACAATCACACACAACCCATTAATAGCCAGTTGGGTAGCTATATCCAGTCTGTCTTCTCGAGATCCTCGCATTAGATGTTCTCGGTTTCCAGGTTTCTTTTCACTCCATCAAACCTAACAGAACAGGATTGTGCTTTGCAGGATTACACTACAGATTGTCTGGCTGAGTTGTGTTCAACTGATAATAAAAGGAAGTGATCCATAAGAACTGAGCCTGAAGCAAAGCAAATCCATAGGATCTCTTGGCTCTCACTAAGGCATCTGAGTCAGCTATAATCGGTCTGTTCTTTATTGGTCATATAGCCTTCACTAGATTTGAGTATGAAAGAGATAAATATATGCTGGCATATGACAGGACTGAAAAACTCGATTCCGTGATAACATTAAAGGTTAACATTTTTCATTAGACATGACATAAATTGGGATGTGGAAGAAACCTGCTGTGTGTGTGTGTGTGTGTGTGTGTGTAAGTATGTGTGTGTGTGTGTGTGTGTGTGTGTGTGTTTGTGTGTGCGTGTGCGTGTGTGTGTGTGTGTGTTCTGTATGTGTGTGTGTGTGCGTGTGTGTGTGTGTTGTGTTCTGTATGTGTGTGTGTGTGTGTGTAAGCTGTGTTCCTCTCCAACTCTAATAAAGCTCATCTACAGGCACTGGTCCTCCTTCGGCGTCCACAGTCTGTGCAGACAGATAAATAGTGTTATCTCTGTGCCATGACATCATGCTTCTCTAGCCCTGATCTGAAGTTTACAGTGAATTGATTTCCAGAGGCAATTTTCTTGGCTGCCTGGTGGATCAACACTGCCACCTTGTGGCTACAAGAGCTAAAGTTAAATAACCTTCCCTGAATTACATCATCTGTCTTTGGTGAGAGGTTGTTGTGTCCTTTGTGTGTGCATCAGGCTTGTGCAAAATTCCAGAATTGAATTGAAACTGGCTCTTAAATTCCAATTAAATTCTTGAATTTCACTTGCATTTCAATTGAGGTAGCAAACAGGAAGCAGAATTGCAATTCAAATTGTGCACAACCCTGGTGTGCATGTATGTGTGTGTGTGTGTGTGTGTGTGTGTGTGTGTGTGTGTGTGTGTGAGAGAGAGAGAGAGAGAGAGAGTGCATACCTCAGAGAATGTGTTAAAATTGGGGGTCCATGAGCCCTTATGTTCATGGCGCCAGAATGTAGCACTGTAGCTGACTGGCTGCTTTAGTGGTTAAAACTAGCAAATCGAGCCAGGTAAAACCGATTGTTTTCGGGTTTTGTTTGTACCTACAGTCCTTGTGACATCAGATATAGAGATCTATGTGAAAAATTGCCGGATTTCTCCTTTCAGGCTACGTTTATACGGTGACGATGAAAAGAGAAGACGCAGAAGTGGCGTCTCGTCTTCATTTTTTTATTCGCGTTTAGACGAGCATTCTCAGGGGGAAATGTTTGTTTATATGAAGACGCAAGAGTATGTGATATTCGATTGGATATGCATTCCAGACCGCTGGGTGGTGGTGTGATAGAACCCCGGTACGTCACGCGCAGACATTCTAATTTGACAGTTTAGCCAGAGAGGGATTCAAGGATCTTTGGTTTAGCCGTTTAGACGGAGACGCAACCCGGGTCGTCTTCAAAACTCTACACTCTGGAAGGAGTCTTCAGATTTTTGCGTCTTCAAGCCCCTATGGCGGGGTCGCCATGTAAACGAAAGGCACTTATGATAAAATATTTTGTCGTCTTCCTTCACAATCGTTCTCATATAAACTGCCCCTAAGATACCTGAGTAGAGCCGAATCTCTTAGGCAAGTGTTAAGTGTAAATCTGACCTAAATTGTTTGAGGTGATATGTGAACCTAGTTGTGTTGAATGATCTATTGCAATTTGATAGTATATGATTTCACAGCAGACCTAGCACTGGCCAAGCCAAAGCCAGAGCAGGTCTTTGGCAGGTCAGGGAAAACGTTACGTATCACCAGAAAGGTTGGCTAAATGCCTGTATCTGGTCATCGGCCCAGACATGTTGTTCCATACAGAAATAAGAAAAACATCAGTAAATTGTTCCAGCACAGTTAGACTTTCATGCAGTAGCCACAGTGTCCACTAAGCCTGCTTCAGTTTCCAGTGATTGGCTGTGAACCTGCCTCAGTCTCCAGTGATTGGCTGTGAACCTGCCTCAGTCTCCAGTGATTGGCTGTGATGGGGTTCTCCACTCATGTCACCCGCTCTCAAGACCATCAAACAGAATACAGGGACGCTCAATTTGTCTTTGAACTCTGTAGCTGTTTTTAAGCTGATAACTTTACCAACTGACAATCGGTCGACCCAGGTTTGATTTCTGCCATTGTGAGTCTGTCACTTTGGATAAAAGCGAACTTTAGTGAACTTTAGTGATTTGATTTCTGCCATTGTGAGTCTGTCACTTTGGATAAAAGCGAACTTTAGTGAACTTTAACTTTAACTTTTAACTTTAAATATCACTTTGATACGTGTCAGTACAGTATTGACACAAAATCGCAATGGGCTATTACTGAAAAGACTACAACCTCCTCCTACACAAGGGCAATCTTATGACTACACCCCTCCTCCCCCATCTTTGAGAGGGCAAAATGAGTACTCGGTTTCATAGAGAGAGGTCAGGTATTGAGTCATACCCTCCTATACAGACATTACGCATGTGCACCAGACAAGAACGGTGAGGTTCTCACAGGTGAACCTGAAACTGACGCGCCCTTTACGCAGGTGTGCACTTCACCTGACCTCAAACACAGGATTAGGAGATATCACACCTGCACCTGATACCTGCCACCTCTGACTCTGGCATCCATTAACACTTACAAAAGATCATTATGGTTTCATATGGCTGACACCATACGCAGCACAGATGGTGTGATATGCCACTGGCAGCCCAGTCAAGCAAAGCCAAAGCACATGGCAGCTGGTCAGGGATGAACCTATGCCAGACCAGAGTCAAATCAGAGCCAAGTCACCTCCAGATTTGAGCCCAGATGACACATTGTATAAATGACGTCCTAAGAAGGGTAATATCCTATCCAGATTAGCAAATATACAATGGACCACCAAAACTGTGGTGTACGTGACTTGTTTCAACAGATACAGAGATTCATGAAGCATGGGAAACCATGCAATAAAACATGTGGCTTTCTCTCTCTCTCTCTCTACTTTGCCATAGATAACAATATCATTCTCTTTTCCTCAAATGATTGCAATGCTGGACAGTTAATAGGCCAGTCGGACTAAATTCTGTGTGGCCGTGTTGACGTTCTCAAGGCTAGTTCCAACCCTGTTCCATGTCTTTTCTGATCCTTTTTTCTGGCCCTGTTCTAACCATGCTTGCCTTGGACCCCAAGTGAGCTTCGATCTGACTCCAATGCGCATCATTGCCGAATCTTCAGATTGGCATAGCTTATTGAAAACTCGAGACTGATCTTCCTGAAAACAGGAAGTGTGCCCCACCTCCCCTCTGTTGTGACTGGCTGAGGTGGGTGTCTGTCTCACCATTGTCCTGGGCGCTGAGGCTCATGCTGAGTCCGCTCTTCTTGTTGCGGAGGGAGATGAGGCGGCTCTGGGACACCTGCTTGACGATGGACGACAGGTGCTCACGGGTGCTCTGGGGCGCTACGGACGGCTCGCCTTCAGATGGCTCACTGCAGGTCATCACGGACATGCTCACCTGGGGGAGGGGGGTATGGGTTAACAAATACACACACACACACACACACACACACACACACACACACATACACACACACACACAGACATACACACACACACAGACATACACACACACACACACACACACACACACACACAGACATACACACGCACACACGCACACACACACACAAACATACACACACACACACACACACACACACACACAGAGATATACACACACACACACACACACACACACACACACACACACACACACACACACACACACACACACACACAACACGCACAGGCACACACACTATTTTAATATTAGCCAGCTGTGGTGTATAGTGCTGGGTCTCAGTGCAGAGGGAGGAGTCCACTATACTTACACTCCCATTCTGTTTTCTGGATCTCGATATAGGCGGCAGGGTTGCTGTCTTGGATCTGAAATAAAAAATCATTTAAATATAACAATTCTCAACTTTGTTGAATTTGTATATAATATGGTGAGGCAACAGTGTGTGTGTGTGTGTGTGTGTGTGTGTGTTTAAAATACCCAGTAACGGGTAATAATGTGTACACGTGTCTCTTGCTTTGATTTACGTGGTTGTCTCCCACATATTTCTATTAAATGCCTTGAGGAGCACACTTACCCAAAGACCCTCTTGATCCCTGTGGGTTTACTGAAAAGGAGGTCATCGTACGGAAGCTTCTTGAACTTCTCCCGGCCGACAGCAATGCACAGCTGCCCAGTCTCGAGCTCCTTTCCATCGGTGATCTGGGTCCCGTTCAGTGTGTACAGGCTAGCCAATAACAAATGAGAAGCACTGTATCTCAGGCGCACAGAAGCAGAAGTACCTAAAACCTCACATATGCACTCCAAAGCCCTACGGTCAACACTAAAAATGCCCTTTATGGAGGAGAAACTTGTCCCAAACACTTATCACCGGAGAAGGTCAAACAGTAATTGACACACCGTGACTCCTTTGCCTCCAAAACAGACCTGAGGTGTGTTCAAATTCGCAAACATAGGTGAACCTTCACAAAAGTTTGCAAACCATTTTCTTTTAACCTTGAGTTCAATGTGAACGTTTGTGAAGGTGAGGTTTTTCTCTGTGAACATAGAGGGGTTCTGGATGAATTGGTAACTGTTGAATTGGAATGTGTACAAAGTCGTTCAAATTTACCAGGTCAAAGGAAACATGTCCATCACGACAGCACCTCTGCTTGGGTATCGTAAACGCACTAATTACTAACCAATTCTAAAACAACAATGTTTTTTAATACTTCAAAATAACGTTTGACAAATTAACATTACATTTTTCAGTAGCAATAGGTGTGTAGATGTGAACAAAATCTAGTTTGGTTTTTACCGGGGCTTTTACTGCCTGATATATCCGATTTTGTGTACCACACTCAGAGTTTAGTTCTGGGCTGGTAGGTGCATATTCCCAACCTTCTCACGGCACATCAACGGTTAGCCCGAGAATTCTCGTCCCAATTCAAAATTCCACGGGCGCTCCAAGCAGATTTGTACATGCAGCCTTACAACAAACACTGTTTACAGCTCTTTGAGTCACGGTAAAATGTAATTTTTGGTACATAGCTAATTTAGATACACTGGTGTGGGTGCTTGCGTTTCTTTAGGAACCCGCCGTCTTGGTTTGTATAGAAATGAATATTATGTGACACATACACGTAAGAGGTTGGACATACGGGACAGTTGGTAATACGTGACATTCCGATATCTAAGTCCTAGGTTTTACCAGTGGACACCCTCACCTAAATTTTTCATTTTGTGTCCCCTGTATCCGCAAAAACATCAACGTTTCCCTGTAGGCCCTGTTCCCCCCCAGGTGTCTGTGTTTTACCTGCGGACTCCCCCTAGGATCCTCATGCCTATCTTCTCAGTAATCATCTCCAGGATTCGCTCATACTGACCCACAATCCTGTGCGGTATCAGGAGCCTCACAGCGGGGTTCAGCAGGTCTCCATTCGCTATCAAACTAAACCAATACAGATAGATGGCAAGAGTTGGTGCACACACAAATGCATGCACGCGCACAAACTCTCTCTCTCTCTCTCACACACACACACACACACACACACACACACACACACATGCAGAGCCGACAACACACAGTCACTCATATTGTGGAGTGAGTCTGTATTCACATACAGTATAAAAACAGATGTAACAGATGCCAGATGCAACAGATGCACTACCACCAGATCTACCCAGAACCAAATAAGTAACATCCATATCTTTTCAGACTTACAAAATGGTACATGGCTCTTTGATGGGCTTGAGAAAGCGTGCAGACACAATGATGCGACTCTGAGGCACTGGCTTGACCTACACAACAAAGAGCACAGTACATATCAGCAGCAGCAGACTGACTGCAGTCCACATTACCCCCCCCCCCCCCCCCCACACACACACACACACACACACATACAGTACACACACACACACTTCATTTTTGCATGCTGTGAACATCTGCAGCAAAATGTGCATCTCTCCTTTGCAGCCAATCATGTACCATTTTTGGACATCCAGCCAGTTAAACATGCATGCATTTAGGCCTTCAGTTCTACTGGCCTTATCTTAGTTCCACTGCCCATACCTGAATCATATTACCCCAACATCTGCTCTGTTGCGTGGGCTTCATTTTAACTAGTATTCCATCAGTTCTGTTGTGTCAATTGTTGGCCTGGGAATACCCATATGAACTTTGGGATTTGCTCTGCAGGTCCGTCTCGCTAAGAGGTCATTGAAGCCCATTTCCCTAAAACATGCAAATACAATCGCTAATCCAGCATGGACATATATTTTTTTGGAATTGAGTAAACTACTACATTTAAAACCTTCGTTTACAAGATTGCTACACTTTTGAAACAATATGGTAAGAGTTTAATGTACCAATTTACTGTAAGTTTAATTTCACTGCCAGTTACGCCCCTGCTGGAAGTCATAAGTCAATGCACCTTTTCCAGACCCATTCCCAATTGTACAATTGTGAAGGTCTGGGTGTTCCCAGGCTAATCAATCGTAATTTGATGGTAGCAACCTGAGTTCTATTGTATTATCCTTAGTTCTACTAGTACTACTCAAACCTCGGTTTTGTCCCAGTCTCAGTGCTTTGGCAGTGACCTCAGGTGCACTGCTCTGTCCTCAGCACCAACCTCAGGTACACTGGTCTGTCCTGCTGAGGTGACTTGTGCTGCCTAGAGACAGTGCAGTGGCCTTGTGCTTGTTGGTGGTGGAGGACCCAGGGCTAATTAAATGGCCTTTAGGAGGAGCATAGAAGAGCCCTAATGACCTCCTGAAGGACCTATCTGATTAAAATAATCATGGTCAGTGTGTGAGTGTGTGTGTGTGTAAGTTCCAGTTTGCTTGATTATGATGGTGACCCTTTGACTAAATGCCCTGGCAACCATACTGCACCCTCTGTCTTTCTAAGACGTGTTGCATAAGACATGTAAAGAGATATGAAACACCTGATATATGTGTGTGTGTGTGTGTGTGTGTGTGTGTGTGTGTGTGTGTGTGTGTGTGTGCGTGTGCCCAAAAGTGTCTGGCATGAGCTGTATGGACACAATCCAACCCTCTCAGCAAGCACCACAGGGCAGGGACTAACTCCAGTATTTTTTTGTTTTGGTCTTGACAGCACTTCCTCCATGAGTGCACACACTGTAGACGTCAGATAATAATGCTTGAATGAGTAATGCAGGCATGACCAATGAGCCACAGACAAAGTGGTTCCCCCGCAGACTAGACGACCGATGCTACGAGTCATTAAGCTGTACGCCTCGCATGCATGCCTCCCCTTGAAGTGCAGCCATCTGATCCCTGTATGACTGTGTAATTATTGAGTGTTCATTTATTCATTACACACAAGTACACTGCTCACTGCTCTATGTTCAGTGTAAAGATAGCATAACCAGTTTATAGCTGTCATTGTCATCTGTCCATTAACCTATCGGAGTCCACAAACTGATATAGGCAGAGGTGTACAGTAGTATTGCAGTTTATTGCAACAGCTCTTGACTTTAGTAATGTAACTGGTCCCAACCAAACAATTGTATATAATATTATCATACTTCTAAGATACCACTACTAAGAACATATGTGATACTAACTAGCATTCTTTATTTGCATGTCTTTAAATTATTTGTTTCTGTCTATGGAATATACGTAGTACGGAGCCCAGGAGGTGTCATTGCAAGATATTTTTGTGTATTGAAAAGAATGTGCACTCATTTTTCTAAATCGTGCACATTTTACTAAATTGTGCACTAATTTTACATAATTTAGTAAATTGTGTGCACATTTTACTAAATTGTGCACTCAATTTACAACAATTAAATGAGAGCACAATAGTAAAATAAGTGCACAATTTAGTAAAACGTGCACACGATTTAGTCAAATGAACGCATGTTTTCTGGGTATGCAATGACCCCTCCTCTAGGGGTCCGTATATAAGAAATGCACCAATCACGATTACATACATAGACATGCACACACACACACACACACACACGCACGCACACATAGCAATGTGTGGATAGAGATGTAATGGTGTGCACCCCTTTCAAAGGCTGGCTGGGTAACTCACCAGACCATTGATCTGCTGCATTCGTTTCTTCCTGGCTGCAATCTGCAAGTAACTGTCAACAAGAAAAAGGTCAAGCTCAGTGTGTGTGCTCAACATGTAACGAGGCATGAAAACGGATCGACTATTGGATTTTATGGATGCTCTCTGTAAAGAGTTATCATAAAAGAATGAGATGGATTGGATTAAACGACAGCCAAACAATTCCCATCACACATGATAACATGGTTGTCACTTACTCCAGTCTCTTAAACTTCTCTCTGCCAGCCGCCACATACTGCTCACCGCTCTGGAGATGTTCCAGCGAAGCCACCCGATGCCCGTCTTTAGGGGTATAAATGTTCCTCACTGCTCCGAACGGAGGTTTCACCCCACCTGTCACCTCTCGCAGAAACGTCTCAAAGTTGGACACCCTCTTCTCGTTTATCACCAAACGCCGTGCTTCGTAATACGGATCTCCGTTTCGATAGACAAAAATGTTCTTTACAACGGGCTGCGACAAGAAATGTGGCCTCTCTGCGTTCATCGTGAAACACCAAGACCGAGTTCACTTAATTGAGTAGAGACAGACACACAAAAGTGCATCTACTTGGCACGGGGACTTTCCATAGGACATAACTATCTGTCCGAGGGAATGACCTCGCTAGGAAGAGAGAGAGAGAGAGAGAGAGAGAGAGAGAGAGAGAGAGATGGGAGGGGGGGGGGGGGGGTTATTGGTTCTCCGCGCTCATGTTACACCTGATAAAATGCTAGAAAAACAGCGCTAGGCGCACACGGATCTGTAGCGACTCCGGGTGTTCTGTCCACGCGTAGCCTACACTGTGTGGTCGTCAGGTAGCCTAAAGTAGGCTAGGCTACAGGTCACAGGTGACCCAACTATGGTCGTGTGTGTGTGTGTGTAAGATATCTATGCAAGAGACGTCCCCTACAATGTGCACTGCACTGCACGCAAGACACACACACACACCTTTGCAGTGGCTTCTCCTTTGCAGCGCCACCTGTTATGGGCGCGTGGGGTATCATGGGAACCTTTCTGTTATGTCGAAGAGTTTCTATAGTAACGAACCAATTCTCATGTCGCATCGCGGTTAGCTGCTAGTGGGTTACTACCTATGGTTACTACTGATGGATTTCTGATTAACCAGACTGGACCTACACTGCCCCCAACTTCAGATAATACTAAAGGTTTGCAAAACAAAGTTGCGTTGCGTTTTGGAGAGGTCTTTTGATGTGCTCAGACAAATAGAACGAGGGGGATAGTTTTACCTTGATAAATTCGTTCCGTTTTAATGAGATGTCAGGGGACTCTTATGCAGTCCCTATGGTAGATCTGGCTTAGGGGAAAAGTGTTTGTTTTGGGTGTTGCATAACAACACATAAAACGTTTGTAAATAATCGGCAGGTGAGTTGGAGAAAAAGTGAAACGTGTAGCCTAATTGCTAGACTTTATATTTTAAAGGAACCATATGTAAGAAATGTATTTCAATTAAAGGAACCATATGTAGGCTAAGAAATGTATTTCAATTAATCATAAAATGGCCCTGATATGTCACTAGACATTAAGAAATCATGTTCATTTCAAATACTTATATCACTGACAACAGTAGTTTGTTGCAGCCCTCAACTGATGTTGATGTTGTGTTTTGTCATGTCATGTTGTGTTTTGGCCTGATGTGCCACCCTCTACCTATCTACTAATCACAAAGTCAGTAGTGTTTTGGCATCCGGGTTGGCAACCTCGAGTCAGAGGGGAGGGGGAGGGGATACACCGCTCTACAGTAATTTTAAAAAGTGATTGCAGTACCAGTTTAGGCCACAATCTTACATATGGTTCCTTTAATAGAAAGAGTCTTTTGTGGACATGTTGCAGTCTTTCATAAAATTAATGAAAAGTAGGCCTAGTTATTGCAAAGTTCAAATAGGCCTCTATATTGACAGGTCTATTTTTGAGTAAGCTACGGTAGTTATTGGTTTTAAAAATCAAGAGCCATTATATGTTTTATTGGCTCTGGATGAAACTATTATACTGTAGGTCGAATATTAAGAGTAAGGATACATTTTGCATCTGTGTTTACTCTTCAATGGCCATATTTGCCTATAAGGGCATTTCTTATGATTGCAGAAGTTCAAAAGCTGTTCAGACAACATGATTTTGACCTCATGGCCCAGTTTATCATGTCTAAAATGGAAAGTACCTGAGATTATTGCTCACTCTCCTCTGTAGCCTATCAAAAGGAGAAGTTGCTCCTGGGAGTTTTGCATGTATCCACCAGTGGGGGGCGCTCTACACTCACGTCAACATGCTTGCAAGTGTGTAAGTGTCTTCTTTGGACTTACCCACCACTTTCTTCTTCTTCTTCCTCCTCCCCTTCTACTACTTCTTCTTTTTCTCTCACTAAAAAAAATAAATAATGTTTTAAAGTCTAAATATGCTATTTCCAACTGACACACTAAGACAGGATAACAAAACTGAGAAAAATGCCCAAGTGCTGTAGGCTTATGTGTCCTCTCTATTCTACATGAATAATAATCAATATCTATACTGTATGCAGTGTGGTGTAAGTGACCACCCACAGCCAGAGAGGATGAGCCGTAAGGTACAGCGAGCAGCGAGCCCCAGCAGCCACAGACAGAGGCAGGAGGCAGTGTGGGCCCTGGAGGAGAGGGTTCGGCAGCTGCAGAGGGACCTGGGAGACACACAGGCCGAGGCCAGGGCCCTCAGGGAGCAGCTCTCCAGCTTCACGGAGCTGGTCAAGGCGTAGGTCCAGCACCTTAGGGGCAGCCGTGGCCTACTGGTTAGCGCTTCGGACTTGTAACTGGAGAGTTGCCGGTTTGAACCTCGACCAGTAGGAGCGGCTGAAGTGCCCTTGAGCAAGGCACCTAACCTCTCACTGCTCCCCGAGCGCCGCTGTTGTAGCAGGCAGCTCACTGCGTCGGGATTAGTGTGTGCTTCACCTCACTGTGCGTTTACTGTGTGCTGAGTGTGTTCCTAATTCAAGGATTGGGATAAATGCAGAGTCCAAATTTCCCTCACAGGATCAAAAGAGTATTTAAACTATACTTATACTTATAC
Source organism: Alosa pseudoharengus (assembly GCF_046254945.1). Classification (NCBI taxonomy): domain Eukaryota; kingdom Metazoa; phylum Chordata; class Actinopteri; order Clupeiformes; family Clupeidae; genus Alosa; species Alosa pseudoharengus. The sequence continues at coordinate 12,313,618 of NW_027468587.1, read as the reverse complement.
CACCGCCAGCACAGCACAGCACCAGCATAGAACACCGTTCATGATAGGCCAATCGTAAATCTTGAAGGGCGGGTCTGTGTCAGTGCATATCATGTACCACAAGATGTCAGCCTCACATCTCCTGTTGAGAGAAACATGTAGTCTGAATGCAGTGGGTGACCATGATAAGGATTTCAATTCACAGACCTCAAAGCAACACTGGATAATAGATCCTACTAACCCTTGGACTTACATATATTGTAGCACAGTATCTAGCTTGTGTGTGTGTATGTGTGTGTGTGTGTGTGTGTGTGTGTGTGTGTGTGTGTGTGTGTGTGTGTGTGTGTGTGTGTGTGTGTGTGTGTGTGTGTGTGTGTGAGTGAGTTATGTCAGGCTGGGGTGTGTGAACTTGTGTGTTTCTTCTGGTTCCATCAGGGCCTGGCAGGGGGAGTGTGTGGCTGTTGCAGAAGTCAGCAGGATTGTGGGTAAGATCAGACTTTCACTCGCGTTGAGGTCCAGTGAAGCTAAGTTAAGTCATGGCAGTGACGTGTGTGTGTGTGTGTGGTCCCCAGGTGTAGTCCCACCCCTCATTTCGGTGCCAGCTAAGGAGAGAGGTCAGCCACACATGCGCATTCAGCAGGTGAAGGTGAGCATTACTGCTTATATCACACAACTTACAGTCATGAATGCTTTATGTGCCGTTTATGACAGCTGCTATGAATGTGTTATGAACTCACCCATCAAGTAAAGTCATTTTTATTTTTAAATGATTTTACCTTGTGTTTTATGTTTTTATTATGATCTTTACCTTTTAACTATTCTTCGACTATATTGCCTTTCTATGCTTTTATTTGTTATTATTGTTTGGTTTTGTTTATGTAAAGCACATTGAATGACCTCTGTGTATGAAATGCGCTATATAAATAAACTTGACTTGACTTGACTTGACTTTAGTCCTCTGTGTCTAAAAGTGAACACAAACACAATCTCAATGTGAAGACACTGGCTTGATTTGCAGTCAGCAGATTGTGGTGAAAAATCTCTGGTTTCCCATTTGGGTCTCTGGGGGAAGCCCTGTCCACCTCCTGTGTGCTTTTTGTTTCAAGCTCACGGGATCAAACATTAGAGCTCACTTACTGTAAGACGCTGATCCGCTCGGTCCAGACAGGAAGGGGACTGTAGATAGCCTAAGAACACACACACGAACACACACACGCACACAAACACACACACACACACACACATACACATACACACATATTAAGACACAAATGCGCGCACACACACACACACACACACACACACACACACACACACACACACACACACACACACACACACACATTCTTCAGTCATTCATTTACGCCTATTCATCGATCTGTACATTTATTTCTTTCATCTTAAATCCATCCACTTTATAATTTAATTGCAGTTGATTTAGAGAGCAAACAATGAGTACCTGGTAGAGAAAGGGGTATTATGAAGAGTCTATTATTAGTAAATGATACCATTTACTAATAATAGACTCTTCCATAATACCCCTTCTCTCACCAGGTACCTCATTGTTTGCTCTCTAAATTACCACTCACTGCACATTTAACACATTCACTAATCAACGTGAAGGCCCACTTTAAGCTGAAAGAAAACTTAATGTGTTCTCCATGACTCGTTGCAATTGAGCGACTGTCCAAGCATGCCTGAATGCTGGGTAATTGTGTTGTGTTGTGTTGTGCTTTGTAGTGTCGTGCTGTGTGTGTGTGTGGGGGGGGGGGGGGGGTGGAGGTAATGGCTGCCACTGTGTTGTATGTATGTCTCCACAGTCCAAAGTGGCCCGTAATTGGGCACCGGTGACAGAGAGTGCGCGGCCAAGGAGCCCGGCGTGGCCACGGACACAGGCTGTCAGCGACGGAGAGGTGATGATGATGGAGAATAAACAATAACCAGATTATCTCCTAAGAGTCTCACCCCACCCTGCCCCCCCACCCTCCCGTCTCACCCTGTTTAAGATGCAGCAGCTGGACCCAAGGCAAACAGCCACGCTTGTTTTCCATATCACAGACATGACAGACAGTCACAAATATTTGGCTTTTAAGATACACTAGACAGCCATCCCTACCAGATGGATCTCTTTTGTTAACTCATTGAACTATCTGCAACACTGTGAACTTGGTTAAGTATGCTTTTAATTATTTAACTACTTTTGATATCATCTTCAAATACTATATATTTAGAGGGGGGGGGGGGGGGGGGGGTTCGTATTTATGTGGATAGGACAGTTGAGTGTGTGCGTGTGTGTGTGTGTGTGTGTGTGTGTGTGTGTGTGTGTGTGTGTGTGTGTGTGGATAGGACAGTTGAGAATGACAGGAAACAAGTGGGAGAGAGGTGGAGATGGGGGTGGGAACAGGAAGTGACCGCTGGTCAGAATTGAACCGTGGTAGTCAGGAAGGTGCTGCTTGCACCACAGCTCTCTCTATCTTTAAATGTATTTAGTTGGAATGCTTGCATTGGACAGATAAAGACACCTATGAAAAAAACATAACTAGATGTACCGCAGAGCGGTACAAAATATGACCGCCGCCCAGTCCAGCACATTTTTTCCACAAAAATAAATCACGCTGAAAGGCCTATATGATTCTAACTGTCTCACTAAATTGCATTATCCACACTCAATTCTCACTGATATCTGCTAGACAACAAGTACCAAAACATGATTAGTTCATAGATTTCACATGTAAAATTAATTTTATACAACCCCACCTCCATCTTGCCTGTTCATAATTCTGAGAAATTCTTGAATTGTGTGCATGTACATGTTTATGTTATGCGTGTGTGTGTGTGTGTGTGTGTGTGTGTGTGCGTGCTTGTGTGTGTGCCTGCGTATGTGCCTGTGCATGCAAGCGTACATATGTCTACTGTGTGAGTATGTGTCATACGTATGATTACTGTGAATGTATGTGTGTGTGTGTGTGTGTGTGTGTGTGTGTGTGTATCTGTTTGTGCACATGTGTGCACATGAAATGGGTTAACATGACCCCTGGAGGCAAACATACGGAAAAAAATGGTCATCCTAGGCCCTACAGTTCTCAAGATATTCACAGAGAACTGTGTCTGCCCTACCCTTCTTTCGGGGGGTCCAGTCCAGCGGGGGGGCTACAGATCAAAAGGAAAAATTACGGTTCCATGCTATCCATGTGGGGGTACATGCCCACCAAGTTTTGTGTACCCCGGTCTTTCAGTGTCCCGGGAATCCTTGTTGGTGTACGTCACTAAATGTACACATAAATTATTTTATTGTAAGGCCCCCCATGAACGAAAGTACACAAAACTTGGCATGCATTCGGAGGGTGTCATAATGATCCTACACTTTTAATTTCGTGCAGTTTTGACGTTGTCAGCCAGAGATATTGTGATGAAAACACCTAATTTTGTGCTTTTTAATTTTTAACTAGGTGGCGCTATACATAAAATAAGTGGTAATGGGATGGGTTGACATGCCCCCTTAAGACCAACATACATAAAAAAGGTGGACCTCCTAGGCCCTACGGTTCTCGAGATATTCACAGAAAACTGTCTCCGGCCACCTACAGGCCAGTTGGTGTATAGTAACATAAATTAATTTATTGTGTGGCCCCCCATGAACGGAATTCCACGAAACTTGGCGTGCATACAGAGGGTGTCATAATGATCCTACACTTCCAATTTTGTACAGTTTTGACTTTGTTAGGTCACAGATACCTTCAATTACAACACCTCATTTTTACTTTTTTGTGTTTAACTAGGTGGCGCTATACATGAAATGAGTGGTTATGGAATGGGTTGACATGGCCCCTTGAGATCAACATACAAAAAAAAATGGTCCTCCTAAACCCTACGGTTTTCGAGATATTCACAGAAAACTGTGTCTGCCCTACCCTCCTTTCGGGGGGTCCAGTCCAGCGGGGGGGCTACAGATCAAAACGAAAAACGATGGTTCCATGCTATCCATGTGGGGTTACATGCCCACCAAGTTTCGTGTACCCCGGTCTTTCAGTGTCCCGGGAATCATTGACAGAAATTTGGGCATGCGAAAAAAAAAAAAAAAAAAATCTGACTAAACCTATATGACCGCCGCTTCGCTGCGCGGCGGTCATAATAACAAGCCACCCTGGCTCTGCACTATTAAGTTCTGTGGTTTGGGTTGTGACACCACACAAAACAAGCATGAAAAGGCACGACATCATTAAACACTGCACCATCATAATCTTTTATCAGTGTCACCTCAGCTGTTGGTGATTTCAAGATTTTTTCAAGCCTTGGACCTAAATTCTATTATACTTCTTTAATCCTCCGTATCTTAAAATGAATGGCAAACACAATCTCACGGTTGTGCAAACTATCTGTTTAAAAAGATGTAGCCTATGAACAGCGGGACTAAGTGTCCATACATAGCCTATCCTTGGAATTTTAAGTTTAAGCATAGCCTAGTTATGAGTGTTTGTTTGTCGTTCGTCGACAAAGCTTCCTGGCATTATAATGTGAATTCCCTTAAAGTAGCATGTGAGCGAGCTGTCCTGCACCCAGGCAGTGAACTTGCCAAACATTGCCCATTTCCCCCCAGTTATCAGATATTATCTGATGGTTATGTATTCCCTTGTACCCATACTTACTGTATTGACTGTGCGTTTGTCATGATTTTCAAGAATCAGAATTACAACAGTGTAGTGATTACAACGGCTACAGTGGCCATCACTGGCTACAGTGTTTGTGGACGCGGATCGGACTTGATCGGAAAACCCTTGTTTAAACTGATTCGGTGTAGTGTAGCTGGGGCCTCAATTTGAAGACACCGGCTTGATTTGCAGTCAGCAGATTGTGGTGAAAAATCGCTGGTTTCCCATTTGGGCCTCTGAGGGAAGCCCTGTCCACCTCCTATGTGGTTTTGGTCTCGAGCTCACGGGATCAAACATTAGAGCTCACTTAAGACGCTGATCCGCTCAGTTTCTTTTTGACCACTGAAAATAGCCCAGACAGGAAGGGGACATGTAGATGGCTTGTGAGAAGAGCACACACACACACACACACACACACACACACACACACACACACACACACACACACACACACACACACACACACACACACAGAGTCAGTCACAAATGCACACACACACACACACACACACAGAAAAGTAAGATATTTTGGGTCAGACGGGGCTTGTATTTCCAGTAAAATAAAACACACACACACACACACACACACCTTATGGTATACCCCTATCCCTGGGAGCTCTCCTATTTCTCAGATTCAGCTGAACTGAAGTGTCTTCAAATGGCAGATGCTGATCAATACCTAATGCTGACTGCTGTCGTGTGGCGGCAACATGGCCCTCTCTCAATTTGTGGCAATCTTGCGGCATAAATACAACCACCTGCTGATCGCAGCACGCTGATCGATCCTCTCTCTGTGCTTGAATTGCCCCCCCCCCCTGTCTCCCCCTCCTCCTCCTCCTTCCTATTTGTTTAGCTGATAGGAATCTATCGAACATATTCTCCCGTCAGTGCTGGTCAATTCGCCCTCACCTGGGGGGACAATCACCTGAGGATGTCCAAGAGCGCGTTTCACATTACCCCCTGGGTCTGTAATGAACTGGCCACATTGGCTGTCACGCCACCAGCAGCTGGGGAAGGCCAAAGCAATCGGCGGCCCTCACTGCTGCTCATGGGAAGGGTTGTAGTAGACTGATTAAATAGATGATGTTCCAATTTATATTACCTGAGGGCAGAGGAAAGCTATTTTTTTATTATGGATACATTATTATGGACCATTTAGTTCATATGCAGAAGATGTGAATTGATTTTTAACCCTGTTCCACAAGGAAGGAAAATATTTTGAAGACCAAATCATTTAAAAGTGTAAGTGTCCAGGCAGATGGTAATAGTTCATTCGTTCCTCCAAGTAAGACATCTCCATCAGACATCCATTCTGTCTGACCTTGTCCACTCCTAGTTATGGCACCTTGGAGAGAGGACAGGATGCGGGGTTCTGGGCTACTCAGCAGCATAAGTCTGAGTGCAGTATGCTACTGTACATATGAATAGGCCTTCATGTCTATAGACCCTTTCAAGAGAGTTCCATTATCAGTTTCATAGTTGGCCCCACAAGGCTTCCGTTTTAACATTCCATATGTTATCTTAATGCAGAGGAAGTAGATTGGGAACCAAATAGAACGTTTAAGCATTGTTTTTGTTTTTATTGTTAAAAGGGTCTATAGACTTGTCTGCACTGAGTAAAAAAGAGAACAATGATATTTCTACTTAAGTGGAGGCAAAATATTTGGACAAAATATTCACACAAAATCGTTTGCAATTAAGTACATGTGTTCTTAGTAGTCTATACACGCTGAGGACGAAATTCAGTCAGTCTCAAATTTATTTTTATCGCAACAGATTTCATCCTCAGTGTATAGACTAATAAGAGCACGTATATTTAATTGCCAGCGTGATCTCATGCGAATAGTTTGTCTGAAAATTCGGACTTGGTGTGAAAGAGCCTTCTCAACATCAAGGAAGAGCAGACCGTGACAGACGGACTCAGAGCTGCTGCTGTGTTCCATCCTCCTCAGGTGCGCGCTGGCATCGTATTGGCAGCTGATACTTCACGGTCGCACACTGGCATCATATCGGCAGCCGGGCTGGTACGTCACCCTCACTGAAGCTACAGTAACTGAAGAGTGTGGTTTCAAAATGCTATAAATCCATTTTTTAAAACATTAATAAGTCATGTCATTTAATTGTGTATTTCAGGTATTCAGGTATAAATTGCGATTATGTTGTTTTGACTGAGTAAAGATAAGGCAAATAGCAATACCCAATTACAAAAGTACTTGGAAAACAATATGAAAATAAATGATTTATGAAAATTCATTAAAATGGATAATATAGCGTTTTGGAACCAAACTCCTCTCTCCTCTCTCTCCAGGAGGATGACGAAGATGTCCATTGCAGGAGGGGGCGTCCGGGGAAAGCACTATGGCGGCACCCGGACAGCAATGACCGAGGCAAACAGGCATGTTTCTCTCCTGCTCCATCCATCATTCCTCACTGACCTTTGTGTGTGTATGTGTGTGAGGGAGTGAGTGTGTGTGTGTGTGTGTGTGTGTGTGTGTGTGTGTGTGTGTGTGTGTGTGTGTGTATGTGTGTGTGTGTGAGAGTGTGAGTGTGTTTGAGTAATCCCTTATGTAATCCCTTGACTTTAGGGCTGCAGTAGAGATGCAAAGATCCACCAGAAGGATGAGCAAGGTGTGACCAGTCACACAGGTAAACTACCTACTACTTACTAAATGTACTCTTTAGGGTCAAGGGTTAAAGGTCACACACACCTCCCTGGGGGCAAGTCAAAAGGAGGAGTCATTTATTTGTAGTGAAGGTTAACAATGAAGGGGCCATCACTTCTTCCATCCAGTGTTCAGTTGAGGATTGAATTGAAACTGGGTGAACAAACCACTGGTAAAGTTGACTGACTGATATTTATCAAACACTTTAATCCAAAGTGACAGACTCACAATGGAGGGTTCGGTAATAGAACCAGTGTCGACCAGGCCGTGCCCTTAGAATTATAAGGTTCTATCTGACATTTTTTGTCAAAATTTAGTTATTGACCTATTTTTATTTTCTGACATCTTAAAAAGATGAGGTGAGGTGTTTCTTGTAGTAGTATCCATTTTTGGACATTATATCTAAAGAGGTTTGTTCCACTTATCAGCATAACTCAATGGAATTCTAAAACTTTGAAGCTCAATATATCAGAACTACTCGGAACATAGATAGAACCTTATAATTCTAAGGGGACGCTGTGTCGACCGAGTGTGTCAGTGACAATACGTCTATTCCACATTATGATGATGACGATGGCGTGTGAACAGAATCGTCTGCTGCTTCAAATCTTATACACTTTTGAGGGAGGCAGAGACAGTAGTGATGAATATTGCAATGATGATGATGATTGATGATGATGATGATGTTCATGTTATGCTGTTCTTCCTTGATATGATCAAGGTTTTGAGAGCCATGATGTGTAAATGGTTACGCTAAGTTGTCTTTGCCCTGTCTGACTGATGGGTGTCTGTCTTGAGGGCTTGTTCCCATTAACCATTAACACATGTATCCATCTCTCACCAGAGTGGCACTTTGCAGTTAGAAACACACACACACACACACACACACACACACACACACACACACACCCTTTCCTCAGTCCTTGCATGTTGTGGCCTCATAGATTCTGCCATATTAGCAGACGGTTTTGAGTTGAGCCTGTAGTAGGGTGCAGTCTCTGGCTGTCAGTCTGCTGGCCAACGGAGAGCTGCATAAAGATTAGCAGACTGTTTACTCACAGGCCACAATGTAGGCTTGCAAAATGGCTGCCTTTTGTGCTCAGTGATTAATGTGTTTGTGTGTGAGTTCTGACTATCCGATGCTTTTTTTTGTGTGCTCACTGATTGTCTCTGTCTATATGTGTTTCTGGGCACCTGTCTGTTGTGTGTGGCCAGGTATTTGTGTATGTGTGAGAGAGAGAGAGTGAGTGAGAGAGAGAGAGACAGAGAGAGAGAGAGAGAGAGAGAGAGAGTATACATGTGAACTCAGTGAGCAGATTGTAGAGAGGTCCCGCTCGTGTTCTCATGCAGATGTGTGTGTTCTGTGAGATGCTGCTCACCACCTGCGCTCAGGTCACACACACACACACACACACACACACACACACACACACACACACACACCTGTAAAGTGTCATGATGGATGTTGCTGGCATAATTCATGATGCAGATTTGTGTCTGAAGATGGATAACTAACACACACACACACACACACACACACACACACACACACACACACACTCAAGTGCACACAATGCATCAAGGGTTGTTGAGAGAGAGGCCATACAGTGTAGTAAAGGAAACGTATTTGTACAGTACATACTTTATACTATATATTTATATACTGTATGTGATATATTTCTGGTTACCTGATATATCTATGTCTTTTTACATATGTTTAGTTGAACTTGGCTTTGTATTTAACAGACATTAAAAAATCATTGTGCTGTGTGGACACTTTGCATTGCTCTGGGTTATGTATTAGATATTATAATCTTGGGTGTGATTATGTCATATTTTCCTGTTATTTATTCTGCGTACACAAGCATTGGTAGACACACACAAATCTCTCCATGGTCATTTACACTCGATGTCTCTAATTCAGGTCCCATCCTACCTGAGGACCAGGCTAGCCTGGAGATTTCATTCTCTAAGAGGAAGAATTCATCCCCAGACCAAAAAAACTACCCGGGAGACAACTCCACAGACAGGAAGAGCTATCTTCAAAACAGGAGGAATGACACACAAGACAGGAAGTACGACTCCACAGACAAGAAGAACTATCCTCCAAACAGCAGGAAGTACACACAAGACAGAGGGAACTCCCCAGACAGGACAAATGACACCATTGACAAAAAGGCCAAGATCTCACAAGGTTTATTCAAAGAGTCTAAACTGAAAACTTCCCTGGTTCGCAATGGAATGAGTGTTGCCATGGCTGTGGGAGGGGTTGAGAGAGGCATTGTGGGAATGTGGAGGACTCCTTCCTGCCCTCAAGCAGGCAGAGTCATTCATGGATACCTGTGTGATGATCACCTAGACAGGAAAAGGGTGGTTTTCCACAGAGAGATAATGTCCCCTGATGACATGTTCTTCTGAGTTCTCACACAGCTGACATGAATCAATATGACAACCACACAAGGCATCTCAACTCTATATTGATTCTCAACTCTCAACTCTATATTGATTCATGCATCGTTTGAATATTTCTGGCGAGCCATCAGTCACAGTTACAGCCAAAATATTAACAGCCTTCTCCTCAGGTTTTCAAGAGATTGTCTTTAGTTAACTCCTTACTGAGCAGTTTACTGAGAGATGGTTACCTTCAGGAGACCTCTAGGTTGTACATTTAAAAATAAATAAAAGTAAATTGGGTTTACAGCCATGTTTACTTATCCACTATGTTGCAATGGAGGGTTGGTTAAGAAAATGATTGGGTAGGTCTAGTGTTGAAGAAGTAGTGTGTTCAGAGAAGATGTAAGCAGATGCAATCACTTGTGTGAGTTCTATGAAATACAATCAATGTAGTGTTAATTTTGTCACCTATTTTTAATTTAGTCTTAGTCTTGTGACGAAATGTCCTTTTTAGTCTTTGTCATATTTAGTCATTTAAATATCATTTTTGTTAGTCAAGTTTTAGTCGACTAAAAGTCTCGTCATTTTAGTCTAGTTTTAGTCAAAAGAAAACTAAAGGTATCTTAGTCTTAGTCAGTTTTAGTCAACACATTTTAGTCTTTTTTTTATAACAAATTATTTCTGATTACCATTTGAGTCAAATAGTGTTTCACACATCTCAATTTTCCAACAATATTGTGTGTCCACAGGGCTACTCGTCTGTTATAACTACTCATTCTGATTTTTTGTCAGTCAGTATGTTTACATGCGCAGGTAAGTCGAGCTACAGTTATAGCTCGGCTGGGATTTGACCATAGACGGTAAAAGATTTGACTGGACCACTGTTATATTCGTAGACCAGTGTTTCTCAAAGTGTGGTCAGGGGATCACTGGTGGTCCGCAAGCTATCCCAAGTGGTCCGCGAGCAGACGTGGTAAAATATAATATAGATGAGTTGTTTGCAATATAACTTGTATGTAAATCCAAACAGTTCTGCAACACTGTCTATATGCCAGTTTAAATCATACAGTATGAATCCTCTGACACAATAAGCAAAGTGCAAAGACAATAAGCAAGGTGGTTCAGTGACCCACTAAACATTGGACGTCGTATGGACGTTGAGATGATGTCTATATTGCGTCCGTCGGTCCATGACCAATTCTGAACTTTAGAACGACGTGCAAACTAGGTCCACTATTTGGACGTCTAATAATGACCCCATTTGTACGTCAATATGTAGTTGAACATTTGGACGTCAGTGTAGGTCACTTTTTTGGACGTCTAAAACAGGTGCAGGGAATTAACATGATTTAAGTAATTTATTATTATTAGTAGTAGTAGTAGCAGCTTAGCAGTAGGCTAGTAGTAATACAAAATAAATGTAAAATACCAACATTGTTCTTACCAACATGATGAATGTGATCATTATTATTATTATTAGTAGTAATAGGCCTCGTACACTCTAAAAAAAATGTCCATAATCCAGCCACAGGCTTGGTGGTTTGGAACTCAATCTCCAACATGGTATTCTACCCACTGTCTGGGTCACTGGAAGCCTAAGTAATGGGTTAACTTACTGAGTATTTTAAGGTCAACATCTCAAGAGTAGACTACAATAAAAATGTCAGGCACATTAAGTCACTTTTTTACTGAAAATTGCGAACTGCAACAAATTCTTTGAGAGTTAAATACCATAAGGAATGAGCATGTAGGCTATGCAACTCCTGTGTCTACTAGTTGCAAAGAAATCGTTTTGGCTTTGTCTAGCTTTCATTTGGTGATTGCTGATAAAAAAAAGACACTTTCAACAAGTTGTTAAATGTTTGCCTCTCAGTCTTGCTCTGCTTTTAACCCTCTGACAGCAATTTGAATTGCACTTGAACCGCACAGCATTGTGGGGCGATTTCTAACGTTCATCCCCTGCCTCAGTTTTCAAATCCAGTAACTTCAACTATTACTTTTCTGCTTGTGTGAGCTGTCCAAACTCTGCCATCATCATATCCAAGGTAAGAATTACAGTACTTCTGCATATGCCAATTGAAAACGCGAATTTATTATAAATATATTGGTTTCAAAGTGTAATGTTAACCAAAACCGAACTAAGTCATGTTAGAACTAGCTAGCAATTAGCTAACGTTAGCGAGCTAAGAATCGCTAACGTTGACGGAGTTAATGTTAACTTTTCCAATAGCTAACTTCACCATTATGTTGGATATCTGGAATGGTAGTTAATATCATATCCAAAAATACATCTGTGTAAGATGTCATTGTGAATGTAGTTTTAGTTTGAATGAAATATCAGGCGCAAGTAAGTTAACTGTTATTTAAAGTGTCTCCATGCAGGCTAATATTAACTTAGCTTCTACAGACACAGATGAGAGTTGTTAACGTTAGATAATTTCCATGAGACATAGGCCTAGGTAGACAACATTATTTACATTTAATATGCATGTAGTATTGATATTTAAATACAAAAGAGGACCAGTAAAACAATTATACATGGGAATTGGGGGTATGATACACTTTAGGTTGTGAAGTAGGGTTTGACTTCATGTTCTTCATTTCATAGCCCTTATTTGCCCCTTGTTTGATGTACCTGACTTGCGCCTCAGTAGTAGTGCTTCAGTGATGGTCATTTTGTGTTCTGTGTGTTTTGCAACTTATTAATTTTAGTCTCCCTCTGTTCCCTCTGTTTGCAGGCGTTATGATGTGAGGACTGCTGCCCTGAGAACGCTGAGTGCATATGTGTAAAAAAAAAAGAGCCCAGAATTAGTTTTTATTTTCATTAGGTGAATCTGGTCATGTTTGCAATAATCTGGTCATGTTTGCAGTAAAGATGGGGGAAACAACAGTCGGGATTGGATTGTGATTTATTGTTAATCTGACTGTAAGGTGTCCAGAAGGTAGGAACCTGTTCCAGTTAATTTTACTGAAGCTTCATTTGGCTCGGCAGCAGATTTGAAGTGGAAATGTATGTCTTGCATTTCCAGTTACCATCTGCTGGTGAGAAAGTCAAATAGAGCTATAGGAAAATTAACTGGAACAGCATGCCACCTTCTGAAATGGGACTGTCGTGTATGCATGGTGTATGTGCAGCTTATTGCTATGCATGTTACACTGTTTTTGCTGTTACCTGCTGTGTATTTTAACATTTGGGTTAATGGACTCCTTGAGTGGCTGTGTATTGGACTGACTAGGGACACCTGGAGAGGACTGATGGGGATGTAATAGACTGATTTTGTGCACCTGTGAAGGGGGAGGGGTTCATTCACATTGGTTGATTAACCACTTGCTTTCACCTGGCCTGGTGCTTTATATGAGCTTGCGAGGTGACCAGCAGGAGGGGGCCTTGAGAGGGAGATGCGACAGCAACTGGCACAACGGCAGAGAGCCCACCATCAACGCAAGCTAAGTACCCTGTTAAGGGAAGTTATATTTCTGTAGCCCTACTTGCTATGCATTAGTAAGTTGGTAGACAAAGTGGCTGGTGGCTCATAAATGTTTGTTGTCCGTTGCAGCTCAGGTTTACATCAGCCGAGCAACAACGCGATCTGGGGGAATGCTGGAAGTGCCAATGAACACCGCCGGATGTAACGTTGACTGTGTCTGCTGAACAACCGAAGTACATTCAGGGAAGGATCCGCCCTGATTTGGACTTGTGGATGACCTGGCGCCGACAGTGCAGTACCGGCTACATCGGAGCGCGTCCTGTGGACTATTCTTTTAAAACTCTGGCCGACCAGCGGACATTCCTTTATGTGTTGTGTCTGTTGTCTACGTGACTCGTCAGCCCAGCTGTAAACGCAGAGTGGACAGAAGATGTTGGGTGAGCGGAACTGAATTTAAGGTGTAGCATAATCTGATCTTTGTGTGTGGGTTTAATCATGAATTGCTGTGCCCTCTCAGTATTTTGAATGTATATTCACCTAGATAACTTATTTACCTGCATTATTAATCTGTTTCTGCTTGCCAGTTGGGGGTGCTTGCGACGGGACTGCAATGTTTATAGCTGGGCTGCTGTGAGTCCTCTATGTAAATTTTAGTAACTGTGCAATAAAAGCATAAACTATTCTTGAGCCTCATGTGTTTGTGAGTCTGGGGAATTACCGTTTACCTGCAGTAGTAAAAGGGCTGTGACAGGACTACAGTTATGCATAGAAACTATAAGCAGTACAGTATAAAATCAATGTCTAAAATGAGTCTGAATTTGACGTCTAAAAGACGTCCACAAAGATGACGTCAAAAACCGTCCACAAAATGACGTCGAATAAATGTCCATGAAGACCACATTTGGACTAGAAATAGCTCCTATACGGACGTACTGTGGACGTCATAAATGGACGTTCAATAGACGTCGAAAAAAGACGTCGCCTGGAGTAACAGTCTGCACGTCCAGGTGACTTACATTTGACGTCCAAAAATGACTTAGAAAAGACGTCGCATCAACGTCTCTTTGCTCAGTGGGGAGTAGGCCTATTGTGTAGACTAATTATAGGCTACTGTTGAAGTAGGTCTAATCTTTTTTTTTTTTTTTTTTTTTTAGCTAGGGTTAGTTAAGTGGTCCTGAAACTGAAAAAGTTTGAGAAACACTGTCGTAGGCCAAACTATGTAATGTTTTACTCTGCCTCGCTAGATGGCGATATGCGCCCAAACACAACACATTCCCCAAACAGACTCTCCATCTTAGCCATAGCTAACTTGCTAGCGAACTTTCCATATTAGCTTACTTGCTAGCAAACTTTGCATCATCAGTCTAACTAGATGAATAGTTGACATTACATGCTGAACATGTTCGTATGGACATTCTGGGGGATGTTAATTTGCTTCAACTTCTGGGTATGTAGCATTGTGGCATAAAGCTTAGGTAGTTAGCTTGCTAACTCTGGCAGAAATCTCCAGTGTTCTTGTTCATTGTAGTTTCGTGTTGCAGCAGCAGCATGTAGACTAGCCTACAGGAAAGCTGTTGCGTATGAACTCATTCGGAATATTTTGAAAACGTAACAGCTAGATATTCTGTCTTCTCATTTTGTAGACGAACATGAAGGGAGATTTTATCTTAGTTTTTATTTCATGCAAAACATTTTAGTCTCGTCTTTTTTCGTCAACAATAATGCATCTTAAGATAGTCTTAGTCAGTGTTTCAGGACATTACTGCCGTCTCGTCATCGTCTCGTCTTAGTCATGAAAAAAAAGGTCGTTGACGAACATATTTCCTCTCGTCTCGTCTGACGAAATTAACACTAAATCAATGCAATTAGGACCCAAGAACCATTGAGTTCATTGTGAAGGTCAGGACACAGGTTGTTGATTTTGATTTCAAATGAATATAGACAAAGTTAGCCAGCCTGATCTTATGTCCTATCCTATCTATCCTAATCCTGGGCGATATCCTTCAATAAATTCGAGTGGTAACATTTGCCTAAAACTTTTGTACTCATATTATAATGTAAGTTACAGTAGAGTTATTGTACTTCTGTTGCCATTGTTCATACACACTCTCACAAGTAACACAACAGTAACTTAGTTGGGGCAGAGTAATATTATAGTCTTCATGTGATGCTAACCATACACCAGAAGACCTTGACAAGATTTGGGAAATATTCTTGAAAGATTCTTTTAACTGCCTCCCCAATCATAGCCTGACGAGCCAGACCCACATTAAAATAGGGTCTGGGTGCTCACCGTTGGCAGTGCTCAGTCCGAGGGGCGGGATAATCGGTTGTCTTTAAAATTCCCACGTAATAGGACAGCGTTATGAGTCCCATGCGTTTTCCCACCAGCGGAGCTAGTTGGCTAGCCAACTTCAAAAAAGCTTAACTCGTGTCACGCTGTTCGCCAACAGCAACATCCATCTTCTTTGTTTTCAAGTAGTAGGGAATTCAAGCCAAACCGTTGCAACTCAGCCATCAATCATTATGTTAAGCCCGCCTAACGTCTCTATACATGATGTGATTGGCCCTATCGAAGTTACATTTTTCCAGCTCGCAAGCCGGAGAGTTGCTAGACTAGCCCGGGCAGCAAATTACATTTACATTTACAAATACATTTGCTGCCGCTAGGGTGTGTCTAGATTTCTAGGCTACCCCAATCAAGCTTTACTCAAGCTTTTACCTAGCCTGGATGCCAGCCGAACTTAGCCCCGCCCACAACATTTGAGGTTGGGAAGTTCGGTCTGGACTTGCTCCGTTGTGGAGCAACTATGCCCGAACCAGAGCGGTTCGGACCAGAAGAACTCTTGAACGGTTTTGTTCAGAGCTGAAAATGCAACTGTGTTTGACAGAGGACAGATGTACAGTAGGTTGCCAGTGACAAAATATTAGCTTTCAGTATGGTACGATGTCTTTGTAAATGATGTTTAATTAGGCTACAAAGTGTTTCATTCATCCCGGTTCTCCTTAACAAAAACGCTGTTGCTGTAGAAGGTAGACATTTAGATTTTGCCATCTCGTCTGTTGTAGAAGATATTGACAGTGCAAAACGACCAGAAAACAATGTTAAGACAATTGTGGAGAAGAAGGATGGTTTGGGTGTTCTTCCTTCAGGATTCACCCCCTGTATCGGTTGAAAAACGCCCCATAATCACATCCCAATGAAGCAGTATCAGACTCAGATATTCTGACTAGAATTTGAGTATGACGACGTCAGACTAGCTTTTACCCACATTTTGTTAAAGTCTTCTGGTGTAAGGATGGCTTAAAGTGTTCAACTTCTCTAGTGCTGGTGTGATTTTCATCATGAGTCCTGATGCTCATGTTAGTTTTCTGAAGAGAAGGGCCAAACTTTAATTCAAGTTGTCTAAAGAGAAGGGCCAAACTTTAATTCAGTTGTAGGGTAAGAGCTAATTAAATGCTACCTGGTGTTAATTTCAATGGAAGTGTCCTCACTAGGCAGCTGCTGGTGATGTGTTTGTGTGTAAGATAAGAGGGAAAGAGATAACCTCCACCCAGGTGTCCTGGTGGAAGAAAATAAGGCACTGGGCACAGGAGAGGCAGGGAACTCCATTACACACTGTAGGTGCCAATGTTGTGCATGGATCTAGCTGATTAGGCTACATAGAAGATAACACAGAAGTCTCATACCATTTATTAATGTTTTTTATTGAGATATAATCTGTATTCTCAAAAAAATAAATAAACACTGTGCAAACCAATATATCAAACCAGTAAAATATTATACACAAATACAAATACTTCACTGATATACACGAACAAACTTTTCCAAATACGAGATAGCCTACATACCATAATGAATGACATAAATAGCTAGTCTTAGCTTACAGTCTTAGCTTATATGGCAGTGGATTTCAATTGCACACTTTATATATACATAGAGACATTTACACAGACAAAAGATTATCAAATTAGCAATGATGCCCTCTAGTAAGACCTGGAGGGTTACAAGATTGAGGTAAGGACATTTTGAGGAAATTTCACAGAATGCTTACTCTCAAAGCACATGGACAGAACTGAATCACACAAATTTACACAACGCTTTACATTATTTTTATAGACTATTATAGGAAATTATGTTATGGCATAAAGATTAGGAAGAGTGTCTGTACAAAACAGTCAAAATAATTGCAGTATCCATTTTTATTTTATCTCATTTCAGCAAAATGTCAAGGATATAATCATTTTTTTAAAAACTGGCTCTTTGTGGGGGGTTTGTGGGGTGGAGTGGGGAGTTGGACAAAGACTTTCAAACTATTAAAATATAGTATATTAAAATAAATGTAAATGTATGTTATGCCTAAATGTACTGCAATGGGTGTGATCTGTTTCCATGATTATTAACAGTGAATGGGTTTTCCTGTGTGCACTCTACATGCCTTTTCTAGCAATACATCACAAAAGAGAACATAAACTGATTGATTTCATACATACCATACATAGCTGACCATTTATAATTCAGTCCTAGAGCACATCCTTACAGTGAATCAGGATGTTATCAAAACAGATCTAACACAGACAGTGGTGTATGTCATGTTTACTCTATTGTACTCAGTCACCAAAATTCTATGCTTGCACCATCAATGCCAAGTGCATCTGTGATGTCAGATGAATTCTATGCTTGCACCATCAATGCCAAGTGCATCTGTGATGTCAGATGAATTCTATGCTTGCACCATCAATGTCAAGTGCATCTGTGATGTCAGATGAATTCTGTGATGTCACCTCTCCTGAAACGTGTTGTAGTGTTGTGTGATGTGAAGGAAATAATTCTGTATTCATATTTTATGTGAATGGTTTAATGAAGTCTTTATGATGTCACCTCTCTTGTCACTTGTTGTAGTAATGTCATTATAAGTAATCTCATCCTGCTCATCTTCATATCAGCTCTAACACAGTCCTTATCATCCCATGTCGCACAGATACATGCGGCCATTTTCTAATCTCACTTACAATTAGGGAAACTAGCTAGACTCCATATAATGAGACAAACGTTGTTTAAGGTCACATGATTACACTCATGTCAAATGATTTTTCTAAGAAAGGACATCATGTTGAGTATCTTATCAGCCACTTTGATCCACCACAACAGGTGTAAAAGGGTGGCGAGGGGGGTGTAGGGAGGGTTGCTTTTGGACATCTAAGACAGACTGAGAACTAAGAAACCCATCATCATCTAAGCTCCGCACAGCTGGTTCTCTGTGTGTGTCTCATGCTTGCGGTTTTGGCCAAGTGACTGTTGTCATTTTACTGATCTATGTCATTTTCCTACAAAGCACGCCCACATCTTCCTGCCAAATGGGCTTACATCTGCATGGACCCTCTCAACTGAGACAAGCATACAAGATTTCAGATTTTTTTTCATACCAGATAAACAAATATAACACAAGTTTACACCCACAGCGTCCCCTCCAGAAACATATTCAAAAGCTTGTACAGGCACAGAAAAGCAACCTCACAGCAAGTATGATGATCTAGGAAACACACACTAGAAATCATTGCAGGAAACAGGAAAACCCACTCAAAGCTGTGCAGTCGTCAATTCTGCTCATCTCAAGTCTTTGGTTTCAGTTTAAGCTAATAGAGTATTGTGGAGTGGTATGAATAAGATGGGGGTCCTACTGACAGGGAAGAGTGTAGGGGTGCTGCCAATGATATAGCAGTCATTAATACTGTTATAACCAGTTGAGATTCTTACTAGCCTGCAGTCACATATAAGGTGTGTGTGTGTGTGTGTGTGTGTGTGTGTGTGTGTACTGTACATGTGTGCAGGGGTGTAGTATGTTAAGGATTCCCTGCTATGGTTAGAATAGGCCATTTTATGTGTTCTGATTCATTTAGAAATGTTTGACTTGGACTTCATTGCCAATTGAGGAATTTGTTAGTTGTGTGCACCAATGTGGTATGGCTTATACAGGCTGAAGCAGTGTCAGATTGCTAAAGCGAGAATTTGTAGAGCTTTTGGTTGATTGCTCACCTTATAAAAGCTGAAGCTCAAATAGCAGCTCATTTTGGGAATGGCTATGAACCTAGTTCTGATGGATCACCATCAAATCCCAGCCACATCAAAGCCAGATGAAGTCCAGATGATCCATTTCAGTGCCATCTTATATCTGAGTTCTTCAGGATAATTTCAAATGAATCAGAAAACCCAGACAATGCCGCCTCTTACAGAGAGAGTCACCCTGATTGGTTGCTCCCTTAATTGTAGTTCTGGCTGGATCTATGCTATGTTTGTTTGCTATATGCGCGCTGTGTCTTTTTAATTAATTTTTTTGCGGAACAGATTTGCCAGTGACATTTCAAGCACATCTCAGAAATCAATTTGTCTCAGCTGCAATCTACCACTGAGGTCATTAAATAATTAAATATAAACAAAAAAAACAAACACACACACAAGTACTGGGGGAACAACATAGACATTGTTTAACAGTCATTGGATATCGAGTTTAGATTGAGAGCGACAGACGGCCAACCACACGGCACAGCCACATACCCAATCACAAGAGAGAAAACATGACTAGTTTCTATGGATTTATTTCTTGACAGCTTGGTTGACACGTCCACAGATTTTTCCAGCAGTGAGCTTGCCGATTGGTTGCTGTGCTGCCTACCTTCTTTTTGATTGGCGCGACTCAAACCACAAGCCAGTGATGGAGCTGCATAAAGTCAGCAAGCACGAGGGACTTTTATGTGAACATCAGCCATACTGTAACAATCTATTGAACTTTACAGATTACAAATTATAACACTGTACACAGTACAGACTTACCGTATACTGCCGTACTTCACCACGTTCTACCAAGTGATGTTCTGTTTCTGGGGTGATGGCATATGCCAGTCTCTGTAAGCAGACACAGTCATGTCAGTATCAATGAAATAAAATCAGATAATGACATGATAGGTGGCAATAACATGTATAATCTATCTGTCAGTAAATATCTAAATATTTGTAAATAAAATCTAAATTATGTACAATCTGTTCATACCATTTTGACTGTAAATGAACTTTGACATTTACAGACATTTAGACCAACATTTAGACAGACAGACAGACAGATATTTGTTTTTTAAAGGGACACCAGGCAAGCCTGATGCTTTTTCTCTACGAAACTCCCCCTCACTCGGTCTGAAGCTCTTTTCCTTTTCTTTGCATCTTCCGTCAAGCGTTTTCACTGCTTCTTCGCCAGCTCTGCCATTATACACACGTTTGCAACAATCGCCAGCGTTTAGTTAGCCTGCCTCTGTGCTGTGGATGCAGGATGTAAACTGATCCTGCTTTGGTCGGCGGGTACGATACACTGAACTTGCAAGCGGGATATTCTTCCTACAGGCAGTAGGGGTGGGCGAGAGAGTCTTCATTCGCCCTGTAATGAGTCATTTAACCATATACTGATTTACGAAGATGAGTAATTAACACGAAAACGTTGCCAGGTCTCCCTTTAATCCATCCATACAAATGTATCTACGCAGGTTACGCAAACTCAGGTTTCTCTTGCTGCACGTCTAACAATATCACCCAGAAACCTAAACCAAAGTCCTTTTAGGCAAGTCCGGCAGGCATATTGTAATGCTTTTTGGGCACTTATTGGGCATCTATTTCGGGTAGAACTGTGCGTGCGTGGGAGATTCTTTGAGTGTTGTGTATCCTCATTACAAAGTCCCTGCCTAAACCTAACCCTATGTAATGTACATCAAATCACACCAACACATACACTGTTTGGTGTCCCCTAGTTTTCCAGATACATATAACTCAGTAACATGTATTCATGTAGTATTTGCTTGGAATCAGGACCTTTAAGCATCTCCCTCCATCAGCTGAGCTACAAAAACCCAGACACTCACATCGCAGAAGCTGCCTTGCAGTGAGCATAACTTGTAGATGGCGTAGAGGGGCACCATGGTCATGGAGGAGATGGCCAGGCACCAGCCAACCACGTTGGCCCACACCGGGAACACATAGGTGTCGTACTTAGGAGGGTTGAACGTGGCAAAGCTCACCACCACCATGAACTGGGACAGATTAGACAGAAAGGATACATCATTCAGCACAGGATTATAGCAAGTGGGGTAATTGGGTGTTTGAAATGCATACGGAAACAGTTGTTGTTCAAAGCGTTTAAACCAGTCACCATTTACAAACTACTAGCTACTGCCACCAGGGGGTGGTCCAGGGAATGGTTACTTTTGGCCAGAGCCTCTAACACCTTGCACTAAGCACTGGTTAGTCAGTGGTCACTGACAGTAATTGGCTGATGAGTCTGTGACCACTGAACAGTCTCTGGAGCTCTCCCATTTTTACAGACTGCACAGATCCCAACTCTGTAAACTCAGATTTGGGCATGATTAAGACTAAATGGTTGTAAACTGATAGCACACTACAATTTTTTGGAGCTTTTTGAGAAAGTAGAGACATGTAGATACATTTTTGTCAAAATTGAGTTATTGACATATTCTCATTCTGTGACACCTTAAGGTGAGGTGAGGTTTTTCTTGTAGTAGTATGCATTTTTGGACATTATATCTAAAAAGGTTTGCTCCACTTATCAGTATAACTCTATGGAATTCTAAAACTTTGAAGCTCAATATCTCAGAACTACTCAGAAAGTACATAGAACCTTATAATTCTAAAGGGGATGATGTTCTAAAAGTGTCCTACCAGCAGGAAACAGGGACTGACAAACTTCCAGCACATTCTCCAGTAGAGTCCAGGCCTCTGTCCGATCATCTCCTCGATGTCATCGCTGAAGCGATCCACACCTTTAAAGAACACACATCTTAAGTTATTTTAAGGAGCAGCACTCGGACAAACAGAGCTCTCCATTTTTGCAGAGCTTTGATGTTTAGATTTGAGTGCTCACAGCAAGAGGCTTGTTTTATGGATGAAGAGCTGTAACAAGGCTCAACCTTGCACAAATACACTCCCATCTCTCTTTCTCTCTCTCTCTCTCTCTCTCTCTCTCTCTCTCTCTCTCTCTCTCTCACACACACACACACACACACACACACACACACACACAGGGTGCCCGTGAGGCTCCCATCATACTCAGCAATGAGGATCAGGCATGATTGTGGGTTCAGAGGTTTCTCATGAGCAGCACGATCAAAGCACAAATGCATGCTGGGAAAATGCCACGGGAGCTGAGTGACCCTACAGGGGTCACACCCTCATGGAGGGGGCACAGAGTATGTGACCTTTGCCCTCCCCCGGAGGTCCAGTGTCCCCTTCAGTTTCACCCACTCCCCGCGGTTCTGAGAGCTTGCTGAAGTTCAGGTCGAGAGTCCGTCAAGACCCTGTCACCTGCCCAAACCTTCTGGAGAGTTCAACCCCGATAAACTGCAGTTTTCTTTAACTGTGATACCACAGCCAAACTCACATGCACACTAGTGGCAAATAATTATAGAAGCGTTTCACAGCTCTGGTAATGCATGCGGTAAACTGTATAGTAACACTTAGTCATGTACCTGAGTACGTGATGAAAAGTTCAAGGCACCAGTGAGGTGCCCAAAGAAAAAAAGAAGAGGCACCGGTATACATCCAAAAAGTATCTCAATTTCAGCTGAATATATTCACTCTGTGCAAGCTATGGCAGATATGCCCCTGGCCATATAGAGACACAATAACACACAATGTAAGGCACCTTTATTGTTAAAATAGTAATTCCCTTCGGTGTTATTCCCGTTTAAGACCAAAGGTGTGATGCACATGCTCGAAAGAGGTGCTCACACATGCTCGAAAGCAATCACACAACCATGATGCCAAAAGGGAACATACACACACACACACACACACACACACACACACACACTCTCTCTCTCTATATATATATATATATGTATCTTAGCCACCAACAGGAATGGAAGCTCTCGCAATAAAACTCAGCTGTCTCAGCTGGAATCTCAGCTGTTCCAGTTTCAGGACAGAGAGAGTGTATAAACACCACCCAAGGAGGAGGAATATCCACTATTAGACACCAGGCAGAGTTCAGCCAATTGCTCATCTCAGGTCCTAATATGCTCTCAGTGTGTGTGTGCATGCAGGTTTGGTTTCTCCGTTGGGCACTCACCGTAGAGCCAGGAGATGCCGATAGCTTCAATCAGCACCCCGAATAGGATGGAGGTTCCAGCAGCATAGTGATCCAACAAAGTAAAAACATAGATGCCACCCTAACAAGACAAAAGAACATCCAGGGTTTGGAGGAGCGAGAGGGGGGGGGGGGGTGTGGTGGTGGGGTGATGGAAAGGGTTTAGGGTTATAAAACAATAATTTTAGCTAAAAACATTTTGTATTGAATTATGCACAGTCTGTATGCTAAATCACAAGGTTTAATGTGCAAGGTTTAAAGGTCTCACGTTGGTCACACAGAGTAGGGAGATGAGGAAGGTGGAGATGACGATGAAGAGTGTGAAGAGCTCTCTGTGTTTGTGGAGACACTTGAACTCGTCTATCAGGCCAGTGATCACCGACTCCATACCGCCCATCTGCAGAGGAAACACATACAATGCCAGTCACGGTCACAGTCCTCATACACTAAGATGAATACATCATGACTGTGTTACAATATACAGTATATATATACAGCAATAAATACACCAAGTATCATGTCTATGCTGAAAAGTCAGTTGTGATTGACAAGACATTGACATGAATGAATTAAGAGATTGTTTATTATGCAGTAACCACATGGCTATGGGAGGCATGGAGTCTCTCTCTCTCTCTCTCTCTCTCTTTCTCCCTGTGTCTCTGTGTGTGTGTGTGTGTGTGTGTGTGTGTGTGTGTGTGTGTATGTGAATGAGAGTGTCCACTCACAGCGCTGTCAATGCCAAGAGTGACCAGCATTATGAAGAAGATCACAGCCCATACTGGAGACCCCCACAGTGTAGCAATGGCCTCTGGGTAAATGATGAAGACTAAACCTGGACCTAACCACACGCACACACACACACACACAAACACAAACACACACACAAAGAAAAAGACAAAGAAGCATCTTAAACAAAGAACAAAAATCCTCTATGTCATGTTAAATGTATAGCTACAGTACATTTGATGCAACAGCCTAACTGGAGGTATGGCAAAGCATGAGGATAAGTTGTCGGATGTGTTCCAGTAGTTTGTTGTTTTGCACGTTGGCATTTTGGCAATCAGAAACGGATAGTCAGATAGTCAGAGGCATAATGTTTATAGACATTAGAAGCGTGGCCAGTTCACATTCACTAATTTAAGAGCGCGATTTTATGATGAAACGCTGGGTGCTGAGCACAAAAGGGTTTTTCTTATGTTTCTTAATCAGTCATGGGTGTGTGTGGGCGTAACATCTATTTAAACCAATGAGAATGACATCTGTCATTCCCTTTAACAGCAAACAGCGCAACTTCAAACAGCGCATTGGTATTTTGATAGTCAGCGGTGCATTTGAAGGAATCTGCTTGCACGCGAGACCGTATGTAACAGGGATTCCATTAAACCTTGCTTTACTAAAACCTGTTTGTGAGACTACTAGCAGAGTATACAGTAGCCTACATGCATCTGCACTCGCCTATTATTTGAACTCATAGGCAAAGTGAAACTAACTTCACCGTGGTCTCATGGTCAGAACAGTTCAGAACAGTTCTACACAGTTAATTACTTTCACTATTGACTGACAAGGGGTTACCAACGAAAACATAGCTTGAAAAAACACTTACCCCAATAATGTTCAAATGACTGAATAAAAATCCTGTGACAGTGTATCTTTAGCTGTGCTTTATATGCACCTTTCGCTATAGACCAGTTTTATTTATGATTTTTAGAGGGTGTAAGATAGTGATTTTTAGATCATGTGCCAGACCACACCTTATGTCGTTAATTGCCACACCCCTGGGTTCAAGGTTTAATAAAAGTGCAGCACATGGTGAAAAATTGTTGTATCTTTTTATGTACAGTATCTTATTATTCTATTTTATGCACTTTACTTTTTAAACATTTTTTTAAGCTATTGCCCATTTAAGCTTTTGTGTATGATTAGTTTTTGCTTTTGTTTATGTAAAGCACATTGAATTAATTACCCTTGTGTATGAAATGTGCTATATAAATAACTTAATAAAAACTTGCCTTGCCTTGTTATGGAAAATACTGCATCAATTTTGGTCCATATAAAATTTTGTGTATAGAAGGCTCTTGCTCTGTACTTAATCAAATAACTTTTGACACCAAAGTGGCTAACAACATCCGAGTAATAAATGTACAGTGTATGGCTAAGTATGTGTGTGTGTGTTAGTGTCTATTCATAAGTGTTAGTGTACAGTATGTTACAGTGTATAAGTGTGTGTAATGTGTATGTGAGTACGTTGACACTCTCTCACAGTCCTGTAGGATAAGACCTACGGGTCCTGACTTCCTTCAGCTCCACCAGGCCTGTATTGATTCTACGTTC
>NW_027468587.1:12280529-12283029 GCF_046254945.1 Alosa pseudoharengus | reverse complement strand
AAAGTACACAGTATAAGCGCTTAAGGGTGCTAAGAGTGTCAAAGTACACAGTATGAGCGCTTAAGGGTGCCATGGGTGTCAAAGTACACAGTATAAGCTCTTAAGGGTGCTAAGGGTGTCAAAGTACACAGTAAGAGCGCTTAAGGGTGCCATGGGTGTCAAAGTACACAGTATAAGCGCTTAAGGGTGCTAAGAGTGTCAAAGTACACAGTATAAGCGCTTAAGGGTGCCATGGGTGTCAAAGTACACAGTAAGAGCGCTTAAGGGTGCTAAGGGTGTCAATGTTTACAAAGAAAGTGATCAAGAGATCAGTCCTCAAGACATACTACTTGAATCTGGCCCTTATGAGAGAGAGAGAGAGTGAGAGAGAGGGGGGAGAGAGAAAGAAAGAGAGAGAGCAGAGGCTCTTCATAAATCTTCTCAGTGCTCCCCATGTGAGCTTCCCGAAGTTCTTTGATGGCATGTTGATCAGGCGTAATGACTGTAATTGGCGTGGAGTGACAGGCTCTTAGTGAAAGCCGGGCCTGTGATTAAGATGCCAGCCCTCCCTCCATCTTGCTTCTCGCTCGCTGCACTTTTACAGACTGACAGCCAGATGAGAGAGCCATGGGAAGAGCAGCAGCATGACATGGGGGATCACATACACACGTGAACACACACACACACACACGTATATGTTTATATGAACACACAAACACAGATGTTTATACACACCCCCACATTTACCTCACCCCCATGGTGTGCGCTGTTTCCATGGTGCTTCCTGTGTACCTTTAGAGAGGGCTCCTGTCTGTGCCCTGATGTCGAGACACTGTTCTGTGTGTGTGTGTGTGTGTGTGTGTGTGTGTGTGTGTGTCTTTTTACTGTAGTCCGGTCAAATGGGTTTTTAAAAAGTTTTTCTGGTTTTTCATGGGTGAAGCAGCAGATGAGCCTTTCTTGGCAGTGTGCACACGCACACGCACACACACACACACACACACACAGCACAACAGTACCGTAGTAACAAGCTAATACGGAAAGCAATGTCTAACAATTAACCTACATTGCCCTAGTTGAAATGCCTGACCTAACATGTGGACATGTGTGTGTGTGCATATGTATGTGTGTGTGTGTGTGTGTGTGTGTGTGTGTGTGTGTGTGTGTCAGCATTTGTCCCTTTCAGGGAAGAAGGACTGAACCATCCCACATTCTGTCCTGAGCTAGGATCACTCAGGTGATAAATTGCAACTTACACTTTCACATGTGTTACTCTGAAGGGATAGCACCTCTGTGCTAATGGATATTAATTTGAGGGAAAATTGGTGAAACATTTCTGCCCTGCTTGTCTCTGTCTAGCTTGATAGCTGATATTAGCTTGGTGCTAAGTGATAAACTTGATAGCTGATATTAGCTTGGTGCTAAGTGATAATGCCTCTATTTCGGTTGGTGGAATGCCTTTGTACACCCACTGCTAAAAAGCACAATCTATCAGAGATGGCTGCTGATGCAACAATTACTGTTCAGGAACAATTGCCTTGTCTTGACTGCCAGTACTATGGATGTTTTTGTCATGATGGTCAAATGGGTCTGAACATGCTATTCTGGTCAGACCAACTTTGCAGTTAATATTTCTCCAATCATATTAACAGATTTAAATAAGTAACAAACAATATTGATGTCTCTATGAGCCCTCAAAGCATTTCTCAATAATGCAAAGTGAACCTGTTTTTTCTCCAGGTTTTCATCTAGCCAATCGTTTTTTTTCTCGTTTTTTTCCCCCAGAGATTAAGACTTGAGCTAAGAGTTAAGCTACCATGTCTGTTGATTTGTTTTTGATGCTAACCCCTGATTAACAGGGAAATTACAACTGACCTTTTTCGTTGGACCCCTACAGGTTGCCAAATCTCTTTTACAACAGCAGGGGATAATGGCTGTGACTGTGCAGTTAGGAGACATTTCACTGTCAGACACTCATTCGGTGTAATCATAATGCCCACAGATGTTTTTTATCTACCTGACCACACTCGTGTGCACATGCCTTGTTAAAGGACTGCATTCTCTGAGGGCCCCTCTCAATCTAGTCCAACTATTTACGCTGAACTCTCAGAGAACTCTGCCTCTCCAGTTTGGTCATTGACACCAGTGACTCCACCCTTAGGGAGAAGCATTGTCCTGACTGGCTATCTAGTAGTGCTGGGCGGTATACCGGTTCACACCGTAAACCGGTGTATATTTTTGTTATGATATGATTTTTTAATATACCGCCATACCGGTGTATTTGATTAGGCCTACACAACGTTTGGAACGCTGCGCCGCGCGACAGTGTTTCAGACGGGACTTTTTTCACACGCACGCATGGTGCGACTGCCAGGCAGGCATAGTGAGGGTAAACACAAAACACCTTAAGTTTTTCCCCTGAAGTATGACCCTTAAGGCTTAATTTATCCTTAGGTAAGGGGTTTATTTAAGGGTGTTGCACAGAATACCTTAAATTGTTTCTTTAGTTAAGGAAAAAACGTTA
>NW_027468587.1:12260529-12275529 GCF_046254945.1 Alosa pseudoharengus | reverse complement strand
ATTCTATCACTGCAGAACATATTCACTTTAAAATGTACAGCAAGGACAGATGACAAATCTATAAATAACACAGAACAAAGCGAGTGTTTATCATGTATGCTTCTATCACATATTGTGTATGTTTAAATAATTCCCTAATTCACAAACTTTAAGATTTTATTTTTTAAAGCAGACAGGATGATGGAAAAACAAGCACTAAAATAATATTTATAAGTGTACATGTACCAAAAGCAAAGCCTGGAAACACATTATTTTCAATTTGATGTTAACACAGCGTATGGATTGTTTTTGACTGTCGTCATGGAAAAGCTGATGATTATCCTCCAGATTTATTCAGGACCGAATGTCGTATTTCGATATAAATGACAAGCTCCACCTCCCCATCAGAAATGAAAAACAGAAGGCTTGTAAAGGCTTTGATTATTTAGGTTTTTTAAGGGCAGAACCAACCCACATTTCTTTTAAAAGAGTTTTGAGAAGCAAATGATTGGAATTAGTCACAAAAATGAAACAAAGTGAAAATAGAATAAAATATCTGACAGTTTAGCTGATCCTAATTACTTCAGAAACATAAAAACAACACTAAATTGCCTTTCTATTTTTACTAAACATTTCCTTGATGTTTCTCACCTTGTTACAGTCTTTTTTGGCAGAAGATCTTAGTTCCACCTGTGTGAGTCCTCTCGGTGCTGTGGCAAGCGGCGGGTCCGCTGGGCATGTCTGACCACTGGGTAGGAGAACCGCAGAGATCCACAGAAGAACCCAGAGGACAGGAGATGGGCCAGCCAAGCACAGGAGAACAGGAGAGCGAGATCCCGGAGTATAGCAGAGGGAGCTGGAGGAAGAAGGGAGGAGGAGAGAGTCCTGGAGAGAGAGAGAGAGAGAGAGAGAGAGAGATGGGGGGGGGAGATATCCACTAGAGCAAAGAGGAGGACTGAGTGTGTGAGTGAGGGAGTGTGTGTTTGTGTGTATGTGTGTGAGAGAGCAAGAGGGAAGACCCACAGGTTCACTAGCCAACGGGGAGGGGCGACAGGACCACCCCTCACATCTCACACACACACACACACACACACACACACTAACACACACACACACACACACACACACACACACAAACACACACACACACACACACACACAGTCCCCTGCTTCTGGTTTATCTGTCCATCAATCCATGCCACCCTTTCATCTCTCTCCCTCCCCCTGCCAATTTTCATCTTGCTCACATCTCTGCCACTCTGAGTGGTTTTAAAACACAGCATCCCCACACCATCCCATACCCTAAACAATGTGTGACGGTTAAGGATCTCATCTTTAGAGATCTGGATAACTTACTAAAGTACATGCCTGCTCATTTGAGGTCTCATTTGATCACTTTGAGTCTGGTAAGGCCATGGATCACACACACACACAAACACACAAACACACACACACACACACATTATAATCAACACACTCATTGACTATACAGATTGAGGCTTTTCTGACCCAGAGCTTTTCCATAATATAGATATTGTTTTACATAGCCAATATAGTGCATGTGGTAATATGAATATAATGATTCCATTAGTGACACTACACCTGTAGCCCTGAGCCCCTGATGGATGAGTGTCTTTTCACCAGCTCCAGCCCCCTTCTGGTGATGGTTGCACACACACACACACACACACACACACACACACACACACACACACACACACACACACACACACACACACACACACACACACACACACACACACACACACACACACACTCACACACACACACACACACACACACACACACACACACACACACACACACAAGGTTACCTAACATGTGCTCACTTTCTGAGGTGTTTGTCTCCTTTACATACACAGTTCCCACTTCTCCTGGGACACAGTCGGTCCAACCGGCGCACGCACGCACACATGCACACACACACACACACACACACACACACACACACACACACACTCAAACAAAAAAAACTCTTGAATATGTTAATTCAGGGTAAACAACTTGGTCATTGATCCTGGACTGTTAGTTACTTGGTGATATCAGATTGTGCCCTTGAATACAGCCAAGAGAATGGCCAGTAGGCCTGCTGACGATATTGATAAATGAAGCCTGTACAAATCTAGTAAATGATGGCCACTGAAATTCATTACATTACCAATGGCATCTTAAGCTAAATCACAGATGTGCCATCACATGTACACAATGAGTCATGACATGGCTTCTGAGCAAAGCATGCTTCATTGGTTGGTTACTTACTGGATGGATATATTAGAATTTAGAATATGGGAACCATAATGATACATTTACAATTTACAAAAATCTATTTCATTGATCTAGCCCAGCTCATAATCTACCTCTAAACCTGCGTTCTCATTACAGTTTTTCTCGATCGTTTTGATACCTGTGTCAACTCTGAAATCACGCTCTCAAAACAGTTAACACCCGTGTCTGAACAAAAGCACTCTGGACAAAATGACACATTTTGCTTGCAAAAGGCTGTTACTCTCTCAAAACACTTAAAACATGCAGCAAAAGCAAATCTTCCCTTCAAACAGTACAACTTGTTGCCAATTAAAAAACACTCTTTAATCAATCATTACACACTGGACAACAAAATGCAAAATCTAGTTCTCAAAATGAGCATTTTTGCTATGTCTGTTCCATTGCTTTCTCATTTTTCTGGTATCAGAAAAAAACTGTGAAAAGACAAAATGTACTGGATAAAAAAATAATGTATTCATTCCTCCCAAGATGTAACTGCCACTGACATGTAAGACATACAGTAAATACCTAGCAAGATACAGTAAATTTCATTTTTCATCGAAATAGACCTACAGTAAACACCTTTTGTACTGTTTTCTCCACCAAATAGGCAATACAGTACTTTGTCTAAATGTGCATTAGATGATACTTGCCTAAATAGCAACACAGAACAGACATCTCTTATGTATAATGAATGATTGCTGATTGAAGAATTGTGCAAAGGAGTTTCACACAGGTGTATCAGAGATTCAGACTTATGCAAGGAATATATACCACCTGTGAAAATATGTTTTCCTTTTGTTTAGCATGGGAAAACCAATAGAGTTTGGGGCTTTTGAATGACACCTGTGTTAACTGTTTTGCAAAAGGGTGTGAGAAATGTGTGAACCCAATGAAAATGTGTGAACACATTCGCAAGAGATGACTTCTGCTGTGCAAAGAAAGTAGTCATGAAGACCAAGTGGGTTCTAGTTTACTTAAGCAGGTAAAAGCAATCGAGAAAAACTGTAACTCTTAAAATGGGTACACTTGTTAATTTCAAGAAATGGCCACAAGGGGGAGACATCTGCTAGATAAAAAAAAGACCTTCCACATGATAATGCAACTCTTAGTTTTGGTATTTTCTTGAAATTCATTTTGATAGTGTATAATGTCATGAGACGAACAGAAACACAAACCTGTCATTCCCAGTAAAGGATAAGGACTTCTACTGTATTATCCAAAATGGACCACCACTATAGAAATTGTATATGTTTTTTTTCAGAGCTACATCACCAAATGACCCTAGTTTGCTTGCAAACTGGTCAGCAAGCATTTTTTTGTGCCAAGCTCTTATACTTTTTAAGTCTGCTTTTAAAGGAACCGTATGTAAGAAATGTATTTCAATTAATCATAAAATGGCCCTGATATGTCACTAGACATTAAGAAATCATGTTCATTTAAAATACTTATATCACTGACAACAGTAGTCCGGCCAGGATATTGTCATTTAATAAGTGAAGTTGCAGCCCTCAACTGATGTTGATGTTGTCATGTTGTGTTTTGGCCTGATGCGCCACCCTCCACCTATCTACTAATCACAAAGTCAGTAGTGTTTCGGCATCCAGGTTGCCAGCTCTGCTAGTCTCTTACTCTACAGTAATTTGAAAGTGATTGCAGTACCAGTTTAGGCCACAATCTTACATACTGTTCCTTTAAGTATTTACAGTGCCTAATACCACCAGTAGGCTATTCACCCCTTTGGATATTTCCCCTTTTACTTTTTTTTATAAATGGAATCTTGATCAATTTAATTTGGTATTTTTTTGGCTTTGACTCGGCCACTCTAGAACATTCACCTTGTTGTCTTAAAACCATTTCCATGTAGTTTTTGCTGTATCGTCTTGCTGGAAAGTTAATCTTCTTCCATGCCATAGCTCTCTTGCAGACTGAACCAGGTCGTCCTGCAGGATTTCTATATATTTTGCTGAATTCATTTTAACTTTACCTAAGCCTTCCAGGGCTTGCTGTCGAGAATCATCCCCACAGCCAGATGCTACCACCACCATGCTTCAAATTAGGGATGGTGCGTTTGTCGTCATGTGCAGTGTTTGCTGTCAAAACATAACATCATAGTCTGATTGCACTGAATACAACAGGAAAGCCCTGCAGCGCATAGTGAACACAGCTGGAAGGATTATTGGTGCTTCACTCCCCTCCCTGAAGGACATTTACACCACCCACCTCACCCGCAAGGCGACCAAAATTGTGAGTGATGCAAGTCACCCCGCTCACAATCTGTTTGATCGATCTACTGCCCTCTGGGAAGAGGTATAGAAGCCTGCGCTCCCGCACTACCAGACTCACCAACAGCTTCATACACCAAGCTGTTAGGATGCTGAACTCTCTCCCTCCTCTCCCCCCTCCACCCTCAGCTACATAACATCCTGGACATTGGACCCACAATGGCCGCCTGCACCACTCCACTTGCACACTTGTACACTTTGCAACTTGTTGTTGTTGTCCTGAAAACACAACACTTCTGCTGCTCTTACATAACTTGCACCACTATGCCACTTTATTTCTTACTTAGGTCAAACAGAACTACCTCAGCCTCTTATTGGCCTGACTTTGCACTAGTATTTTATTTTATTGACTGTCTATGCACAAATTCAACCATTTTTTGCTGCTCTTATTTTTTCATTAAATGTGCCCTCTTATTTACTTATTTACTTACTTTTTGTTTACTTGAATGTTATGTTTGTCTGTGGACTTAAAATTGGTAAAATATGTCTTGTCTCCACCGTGGGATAGTGAGAAACGTAATTTCGATCTCTTTGTATGTCTGGAACATGTGAAGAAATTGACAATAAAGCTGACTTTGACTTTGACTTTGATTGCCAAAAATCTCAATTTTGGTCTCATCAGACCGAAGAACCTTCCATTTAGTCTCCATCATGTCTTTGGGCAGCTTTAGTCAAGATTTAATAAGAGCATTTAATAAAAATTTGCCACTCGATCCCATAGATCTTTGACTGGTGAAGAACTCGGCCAGTAGTTGTTGTATGCAGAGTTCCTCCCTCAGCTGCCGAAGCTTTGTCAACCTGGTGGCCCTCCCCACCAGTATTCTTCTTGAACGTTCATGGCCTGCTCTAAGCAGATTTACACATTTGCCATATTCCTTACATTTCTTGATGGATTTCACTCCAGGGGCCTCATTTATAAAAGGGTTGCGTAGAAACCATCCGTCATTTGATCTTAGATCATTTCTGAAATGATCGTACGTGTGATTCAGAGAAAACGAACGTACGCACAAAAAAACGTGCGTACGCCACCCTTCCAGATGTGCCCATTATAAATCACAAATGAACGTCAACTTGTGCGCAGCCGGATGGTTTTAGGTCTCCGCCTTGTAAACATATATTATTTTATATATTTAAAACATTGTATAGGCCTAGCCTTTGCCATCTGATGTTAACTAGCCTATATGCGTCAGTTCGAATAGCTTACCAAATTATGTTTTTTCCAGCAAAGCTTTCTGGAAAGAGATCGTATGCATCCATGTCTATTGTCCTCTGCTCGCTTTCATTCCTTTTTCTTGCAGTAATGTGAATAATCAACATTTCGTATGTTTAGGCCTACTTTGTAGAAAAAAAAGGGTAGGCCTATGAAGGAAAGACCTCTAGGCCTATATAATCCTGTACGTTATGGTACAGTAGGCTACGTATCCAATATGACCCAGGGTAATATGCTGATTTAGCCTACAAAACAGAGGACTAAATTATAAGCGTGATATGTCATGCAGGCTTAACGTTTCTTTTAGGGTAGGCTATGTTTTTGCTGAAAAAGTAGCCTAGTTCGCCGGTCATTTTTCATTCATTCTGCATATCTTTGCTATCATTTTCTTTCAATAATGTCCAATGGCTTAAACATTGTCCTTTATTGTTTGCTTTAGGCTTACCTTTATATTTTATCCTACATTATTCAACTCACGTATTGTCATCTGATCTTGGGCACTGCCAGTCAAAAAAAGCAAACAGGTGCGCGCTCTCCACCTCTTTACGCAACTCCGACGCAACACTAAATATGAAGATGCCCTGCTTTCAGAGGATAACTTCCGTCCCTTGGTTGTGTAGGCTATATATGATATAAAATATCTATAGCCTACATTGTATAGCTTACAGTCAAATATTACCTTTTTGTTACGAAGCTGGGAATAGGCCTATGAGCGCAAATTAGGATGTAGTGGAGGCTAAACGCGAGTAAACGCAGTTTATCCACCTCTGAAATTTCATAAATAGAGTTTAGGCCTACCCACCTCTTATTAGAGTTTATCCATCTCTCAAAAAAGTTTATTCACTTTTAACATTCAAAATGTATGATCAAATACTATCCTATATTCCCAATACTGCACAACAACCTCCAACATTATCAAACTGTTCGAATGCCTTTTTGAATGCCTTCCTCTCCTAAACGAGGGCAATTGGACATTTGATGGTCAATATTAGATTGGTGAAAACACTAAATATACTAGATCACCTTCTAGTATATTTAGAAGACATCTTAAGTGGGCTATAGTTCTCATTAGCAGTTTTATGCCAAACCATGAAACAATAAGCTGCGTCCAAAAACGTCTTTAAAAATCTTCTGATATTGATCATGCATATGGCAAAGAAAGACATGAGATCGTTGGTCTTGGAATTTTTAAAATGCATCGCACCTCAGATTACTTGCAGTACCCCGGCATTACCACAAGGAAATGGTCGTACGTCAAGTTTGAACCTGACGTGGAGATAAGCACTTTTCCACGTCAAAGACGGTTTTTATAAATCTGAGCGTTGGCATGGATTTGAGCGTACGCACCGTCTAAGATCAAATCTGTGCGTAAGAACGCTTTATAAATGGGGCCCCAGGGGTTGTTCAGTGACCTTAAATTTGTTTTGTATCCATCCCCTCACTTATGCTTTTCAATAACATTTTGTCTGAGTTGTTTAGAGTGCTTGTCTTCATGGTGGAATTGTAGACAGGAAAACAGACTGACAAGTGACTGGGCCTTCCAGACACAGGTGTCTTTATTACTAGGCTACTTTAATAATCACTGCACTCAGACGATCTCCATTTCACTGCTTTCATCTGCTTTCACTTTGACATTAAAGAGGGGATTTTTTGCACATTATAGTGAAAAGGCCAAATTAAACTGATCAAGATTCCATTTATAAAAGAAGTAAAATATTCAACGGAGGTGAATACTTTTTTATATACTGTAGCCCACATCAAACCAAAACGCTGTGACAGAGTAGGCTACGGTCATTGCAGTCGAATATTCACTGACTGTCATACCAATGAGCGTAGTTTGTATTGTAGCCTATGGGTCGGCTACTGGTTTGGTAACCTGTAGACCCAGATTCAAGGGCAGGTGGAGTGACTGAACCTCTATACTGCTAACAATTTTCTCTAAAGCAACTTGAACTTGGTGAACAATAACAATCAAGTTTCAGTAAATTAGAAGATCTCAAAGGAAGCACTAAACTCTAAATCTATTCAATATGACAAACTGCAAGGAGACCAGATTAAGAATGCACAGTAGGCTAAATGTGAGTTCGGCCTGTTTGAGTGTTAGGATAGGAGGCACTCTCGGAATAGAACATTATCTCAGAGATTCTATAAAGTTAGCTTCGCCAAGAAACTGCTGCTTGAAATATCCTTCAAATAGCTGGATTTGGGCACATTTTGGAACCTGTACTTGTTGTACTATACCCTACTTGAGATAAGTTGAATGAGTACTTTCACCAGTCTTATACCTGTACTTCCACTTGACAAAATAATGTGTACATCACTGCCAATTCTATAGACCTCTAGTGAAGGAAATTAGTTTGGAGCAGAGACATTTGTTAGCATCAAGCTGATCAGAGTTTGGAAACTGCTGTAACAAACCCAGAGGCACGCACGCACACACACAGGTGACAAGATATGATTCCCTTTTTTATTAAAGAGTCACAATGACAAGTCATATAGCGGTCAAAAATCAGACAGTTCAAATTCTCTTGTAAAAATGACTCTTTCAATACATTAGAAAATAAAACTCAAGATAAAAATATAAAACTAAAAAAAAAGAAAGCAAAAAAAAAACAAAACAAAAAAAACAAAGAAACATATAGTTTATCAGCGTAGCCAGGTGAGCCCTCAGAGAGACACAGCGCCCAACAGTGGCTGGAGGGCCTCTCGTCTTCAGCTCCCCATCAGAGTCCAGGAGGACTGCAGAACAGAAAGTGTGTGTCGGTGTGTGTTGGACTCTTCGCACCCTCTCAGAGGCCGAATGCAACACTAATAATACTTTTGAGGTAAATAAGAGGGGATGGACGAAAGGAAAAAAAAAAAAAAAAAATTCATCCACATGACCGGCCCTTCACATGTTTGCACTCTCAGGGCCAAAGGTCACATTCATTTCTTTACAGCAAAGTTCACCACCTCCAGTGAGTCCTGGACCCACAGGGTCATAAAAAGAAAAAACACAAAGAAATAAAACAGATAATATAGCATTCATATTTTTAAAAAAAAAAGAAAAAAAAAAGAGGAGGAATGACAATCACAGATTATAGAAACAGCTTGATGCATCGGTCACTCAGCAGCTGTGGACACAGAGCGAGCGAGCGAGCTGTTGATTTACAATAGAGTACCAATTCACGTAGTTGTGAGGGATAGCCAGGTCCAGTAGACGGTGTAGATTAACATGAAACTCTTGTATAAATCAGGTCTTCGACCCTGGATGGGAGTGGACTCTGTCGGACCGGATCTGGGTCGGTTCAGAATCCGGTTCTACCCAGGATAGGAGACTGACTGGAACCTGAGTAGAAACAAGAAATAATCTGCTCTGAGCTGGGGAGACCCCTCAACCATCTCAGGACTGCAGGGAGGTGTGTGTGTGTGTGTATGTTGTGGCCTCACTGACTCGCACACACACACACACACACCACAGTTGGTAGCATACTGGCTGCACGACTTCACATGCAAGAGCATGCCCAATCACATTATTGAGGAATGAGACAGAAGAGAAAGGAGAGGAAAATGCTCACATTAAAAGTGCCAGCTTTGAGTGTGTGTGTGTGTGTGTGTAGGAGACCTGCTCACTCAAGAGGGGATTTCAGCCTGTCCCATTAGCCCCACTTGTAGGGTGTGTGTGTGTGTGTGTGTGTGTGTGTTTAACCGGTCCCGTCATACGCATAAGGAGTGGTTTCTGCATGTCAAGGACCAGTTGAATCCCCCCAGACAGCCCTCTATGTGTGCCAACAGACCCACAGATGAAGAACTGTTCTATGTGTGCCAACAGACCCACAGATGAAGAACCGTTCTATGTGTGCCAACAGACCCACAGATGAAGAACTGTTCCACTGCTCCACTCATAATTAGAACATTAGAACGTCAGCGCTAGGATTCGTGTAGAGGGTGACAGATTGTCTATACATTCTCTTTTCTTTGTGAAAATTACAAGAAAATTCAAGGCAAAAATCTTCATATCAAATCAGCATTTTGTAGTTTGCTAAACAAATTTGATATGAAATCAATAAACGTAATAATAATCATGGTAATAGTAATAATACAGCATACAGCAATATAGAATTTTGTACAAACAGAGAACGCAGTGGGCCTAAAGCTGTGGAGAGATGCGTTCCCATCGCAGATGGGCATGGCAGTGGAGGTGAGGAGGAGGAGAAATCCCTTGTTCATGAAATACCCACATGCACAACACATCAGTGGCTCAGGCCAGGAGTATAAGATCGGGCTCAGGACAGAGGGAGAGAAGGAGAGAGAGAAACAAGAAAAAAAAAAAAAATATATATATATAAAAGAAGAGATAGAGAAGGTGCCATCAGGCCCAGATATCAGTCCTTTCTGGAATATTCTGGTGCAGCTCCAGACCAGGGACTGTCAAGACCGTTGTTCCGGATCGGTGCCAGCGGTCCATGTCAGGATGGGACACACTGCCTCAGGAGGAGTGTGTGTGTGTGTGTGTGTGTGTGTGGTACATTTGGAGAGATGAAGCTGGTGATGCGGGAGATAATGTCCACTTTCAGAACCATTTGGTCGTCTTCAATAGATCAGCATAGGTTAAAGACGTAAACTTTGACTTTAGAGTTTCTCTAAACACACACAAAAAAAGAGATGGAAATACGAATTCCATTGAATGAAATGCATGACTGCCTAAGTCCTGCCTCACCTACTGAAGCTTTTGACATTAACTAAGTGCAGTTTAATCCAGGTCCCCACCACCAGAAATACGCCATTATCTGTTGGGCTACGGTGTACGGAAACCAGAGACGGGTGACGTGATTGTGATTGCAGAAAGGATTGGTCTGACTAATATCTTCAAGTGCAAAACAACAACAGCAACACTATACTGTATCACTTTACTGAAAAAAAATATATTAAAAACAAAAAAGCAGATAAAATAACAATAAAACAAAGTATCCTCTTCATAGTCTAAGGCATTCCAAAGAGACACACAGACAGAGGGACTGAAGGCATGCACGCGCGCACACACACACACACACACACACACACACACACACACACACACACACACACACACACACAGCATGTAGAGATGGGCATTAAGATAAAGAGATGAGCATGAGCTGAGCTGCGGTGCAAGGGTTGGAATGGGGTTAAGAGGTCGTGCAACAGGACCGGAGCTGCGAAACTGTGAAACGCGGGTCTACGGAATGGATCTGCATGCTCCGGAATCATAACACAGGGCTCTGGAATGGGTCCGTGAGCTGTGGAATGATGATAGAGAGATGCTAAATCGATTCTTTAAAAACGGTGCCGGTGCCGAAACGGTACTTTGTTTTTAAAATGTTTTAAATTAAAATGGTCTAAAGCATGAATTGCTTTTTTTTTTTATTGATAAGACAAATTTGAACATGAAATTGAACTGTTATATTCAATTTACTATCAATATCTTATTGCTCCTACGAATAATACATTTAAATGTTAAAACAGCTTGCCATGCATGCACACACAATGGTAAGCTCTGCTTTCAAGTTTACCCAGTGTAGGCGTTTGCCATAAGGTATGTTAAAATCGCTTGCCATAAAACTGCCAGGTCATGGACAATGCAAGCAAGCTAATCTAACAGGGACTCTACTTTCCAGTTAATTCAGTGTGTTCCCAAATGCTTCAAGAAATTTCACGTCTTAACCCATAACACGCAGTAGTTTTGAACATGTTAGGCTACATGTCGGTGTTGAAGTGTTTAGATTCCCAGCGCTAGCCTAGTAGGCATTTTAACAGCAACTATGACTATGCGCTAACACCAGTCAGCTGAGTTTAATTAGCGATAACGTACGGAGATGGTTTCTTAGCCTCTTTGACAGCTCAGTGACATCAGGTATGTAACCTACATATTTATGTTTTTGCCAGTTAACTTTTAACATGATCTTCATATTCATTGTGATGCTATATGGGCCTCATGCACATGAAAGATTAATATTATGCCGTTTAACACCGTGAAAAAGTTTTCACCTTACAACTTTGCTGATAACATTTCA
Source organism: Alosa pseudoharengus (assembly GCF_046254945.1). Classification (NCBI taxonomy): domain Eukaryota; kingdom Metazoa; phylum Chordata; class Actinopteri; order Clupeiformes; family Clupeidae; genus Alosa; species Alosa pseudoharengus. The sequence goes on along the minus strand of NW_027468587.1, from coordinate 12,263,737 downwards.
AATAAATGGCAGTTAGCGCATTAGCAAGGATATTGTGTAACGTATAGGCTAGCCTACTGTTGATAGCCTGTTTCATAGCCTTTTGATTGTGTGTAGTTAGGCCCACTGCTATATTTTGACAGGAGCTCGCAATATCGCTTTAAAGTAAGCTACTTGGGCTCAGGCAAGCTGTTAAACACTGTCCACTCGCCTATGTGGTTGTGTTAGCTAACTGTATCTGGATGTGTTGCTATCAGAGCAAGACGTTAGAGATGGCGCATGACATGCAGTGATGCCTCGTATAAAAAAAAAAAAATTAAAAAACGCTATTTAAGCACCGAAATGAGGCACCGAAATCCACTTTGTTATTCGATGCAGTTACTACCGTTTGCGCCGGCACCGGTGCCTTATTAGAACCGTGTTTCGGTGTCCAACCCTACACACAAGCACGCACATGCACACTGCCTGCGGGTCCTCCGTGTGCCTTAAAGAAATGCTCTTCAACTTAGGAAGGGGTGAATGCTGGGAGGACATCAACCGTTTACGTGTGTGCTAGAGCTCTGCTCTTCCTCATCACACTTGCATTAACATATTGTGTGTGTGTGTGTGTATTTAAAGGGAACTAAAATACAAAAAAAAAAAAAAAAAAAAGAAAAACCTGAAAAACTGGCAACCTCAACTCATCTGCACCTCAGATCTGTCTAAAGGAAACCAGACGGCAGCCCTGGTCTGCGTCTGCTAGAACTGTGCCCAATCAGATCCAGATATGCTCCACGTCCGGCTGGTAACTACTGTAAGCAGCAGACAGATTGGTCATAGGTGCAAACGTATCGCTGAGACACAAGCACAAACACACACACACCTGTGTTTATCGGGGTCACCGTTGTCAGCATCTAGATGAAGAGGAGGAAAGGGCCCTAACTACTCTCACCTGTGTGTTCACCTGTCTCATTTGGGGAAAGCGGTGGAGGTGGGGGGCACAAGGATGTAATCTACCCTTATACCCACTTGTTTGTCAGTCACTGAATCAGTGAATCACCTGATGAATCATGCAGTCCAATTCACAGCTAGAGGAAATGAACACAACTGTTTGGCCTTCAAGTATTAAGTACCTCGCTGAAGTATGAAGACAGTTGCCAGAGAGGACAGAGGAAAGAAGAGAAGAACGGCTTGGCTTTCTACTCTCAGCTTAAAGTCTTTTGCTATTAGAAAACTCCACACCATCAACCCGCCATAGACGGCCATGGAGGTCTGCGGGGTGGAAAGGAGGGGTTGGGACAGGGGTGCGTAAACTCGGCTTCTGGTTCGGTGGGTGCTGCTGCTCTCGCCAGGAGAACAGCAGAAGGGGATCAAGATGGCATGGGGTAGAGGAAGGTTGGGGGAGGGACTCAGTCCAGCTTCTTGTGGTCGGGTGGGGTGAAGTCCGTGCAGAAGCCGTTGGTGGCGGCGGTCTGGCTGGGGTTGCGGATGACCCGTTTCTCGCCGAACAGGAACACCTCGGCAAAGTCTGGGTGCAACTCCGCAAAGCTCTGGAATGATTCTGTCACAAGGGGGCACCAGAGAGAAGCAAAACAGAGTGTCACTGAGGAGAATGGGAGGAGAGAGTAGAAAACTACTGTTCCTGACCAGAAATCATTACGCATCCTATGTACATAATTTTACTAAGGAGATACTTTTCATCCACATTTAAAATGTACAACTGAGGTAACCAATGCTTTTTTTAATGGTTTCAACATTTCTCAGCAGATCAATCCCTCAACCTTGATCTTGGCATCAATCAACATCTTAATAAATGCATCCTTAATAGCAAAGCATCACATAAACAACACTGCCTTTTTTCAGGTGGCTGCTGGCCGTCGGCACAGAGCAGTGTTCCTCACCAAATGTGATTTTTCCTTTGCCGTGTGCATCCACAGCTTGGAACAGTGAGGTCACTGTAAGGTCAGCCACCCCCAGGGCCGTCTGCAGGATGCATGCCAACTCCTGCTCAGTGATGGAGCTGTCCACTTCATCAACATACATCTAACACACACGCACACACACACATTAAACTTAAAACAAACATAAACCTCAATAAAATAGTTTGTTGTGTTAGGCATGAATGAATGGATTTAACATATAAGATAAATTTTAGCCTTTAAATTGCACCTAGCGATCCTGGAGGGTCACAACTGTGTGTGGTGCATTTACTTACCTTAAAGGCCAACTTCATTGTTTCCAGAGTTTTAGCTGGCCGACATACCACTGACAAGGCAATGACAAACTCTCTGATGTCTATCGTGCGGTCTTCATGCTACACACACACACCAACACACACACACACACACAGAGAGAGAGAGAGAAAAGACATACATCATTATTATTGCCTTTCCCCTTTTTTACATTGCTTTTTTTATTAGGCTATTGATTGAATTGATATTATTGTGTACTACAACTATTCTCCTTACTATATTTGACCTAGATTTTAATCTGTTCCCTGTTCATTTTTAAATATTATTATGTTGTTTTGTATTTATATGTCGCTTTGGACAAAGGCGTCTGCTAAATCCATAACCATAACCATAACCATAACCATAACATCAACATCAAGGCATTGCTTAGGCCTTCTAACTTGTGTGTGTGTGTGTGTGTGTTTGTGGAGTGAGTGAGTGAGTCAGAAGCTCTCTCCTCACCTCATCAAAGAGAGCGAACATGTCCCTGATTAGGTCGGACTCGGGCACGTCCAGGAAGCCGGCAAACTCTCCCAGTGGCACACGCTCTCCGTGGAGCTTGCGGGCACGCATCCCGTAATCCTCCAGGACGCGGCCAGTCTTATCCAGCTGCAGGCTGTGACCGTAAAAAAACACACACACACACACACATAATGCTGGTCAATACCAGTGTCTCAGAAGTGTGTGTGTGTACAGTGCATACGAAAAGTATTCACAGCGCTTCACTTTTTCCACATTTTGTTCTGTTTCAGACTCATCTTAAAGCAACACCAAAGCACTTTTCCTCTGTTGCACACACGCTATTTGTTTATCCAGCACTGGCTTTTGCAAATAACAAAGTCCACAGACAAGCTAGAGTATGTTGAATGATTTTATGAAAGTATGATGTATTGTGACATCAGAAGCAAGTCAAATTTGTAGTTTCTTATGTCTCATTCCATCGAACTACAGATCCGCTACCCGATCTGGCAAACTTACATAGTGCGGTTAAAGCCGATAGAGGGCTGCAAAGCGAATGC
>NW_027468587.1:12173029-12255529 GCF_046254945.1 Alosa pseudoharengus | reverse complement strand
ACACACACACACACACACACACACAGCGTTAATTCTACTCTTATATTTGGTTAAGAATAAACCTTGTATAAAACAATCAAATATTGACTAAAAATGTAAGTTCTGAATTGTCATTCCATACATTTTACACAGGGCTCGTAGTTCACAAAACTGAAAACAAAACAGCCAGTGCAGTCAATTCAAGGCAAGTCATAGGTTAAGGAAAAAAAACATTTAATATGTATTAACTGAATCATAGAAGTCCAAGTTGAGGCCCGTGTGTGTGCTCGCGAGAAGGGAGAGGGAGAGAATAGGACTCAAGAGGTGTAGCAAAAAGGAGGTGTAGAAGGAAGACGTACTTGAGTAGCAGTGTGTGTGTGTGTGTGTGTGTGTCTACTCTTGAGTGACAGGGATTATCGTTCAGAAGGATGTTCAGCTCCTCCCTGACTGATCAAAGACTTAGCACCTTCCTGAGGGATCATACAACACCAGTTTAAAATAGACACTGTGTCTCAAACCGCATACTTCCGTCAGTACACTGCTAGTGTGCACTGAGCACTTATTTCTGTAGTGCCTACTTTTCGATGGTTAGTACTGTCCCAAAAGGAACACTTATAACTAGATGTACCGCAGAGCGGTACAAAATATGACCGCCGCCCAGTCCAGCACATTTTTTCCACAAAAATAAATCACGCTGAAAGGCCTATATGATTCTAACTGTCTCACTAAATTGCATTATCCACACGTACTCAATTCTCACTGATATCTGCTAGACAACAAGTACCAAAACATGATTAGTTCATAGATTTCACATGTAAAATTCATTTTATACAACCCCACCTCCATCTTGCCTGTTCATAATTCTGAGAAATTCTTGAATTGTGTGCATGTGTGCATGTTCATGTTTATGTTGTGTGTGTGTGTGTGTGTGTGTGTGTGTGTGTGTGTGTGCGTGTGCTTGTGTGTGTGCCTGCGTATGTGCCTGTGCAAGCGTACATATGTATACTGTGTGAGTATGTGTCATACGTATGATTACTGTGAATGTATGTGTGTGTGTGTGTATCTGTTTGTGCACATGCGTGTACATGAAATGGGTTAACATGACCCCTGGAGGCAAACATACGGAAAAAAATGGTCATCCTAGTCCCTACAGTTCTCAAGATATTCACAGAGAACTGTGTCTGCCCTACCCTCCTTTCGGGGGTCCAGTCCAGCGGGGGGGCTACAGATCAAAACGAAAAACGACGGTTCCATGCTATCCATGTGGGGTTACATGCCCACCAAGTTTTGTGTACCCCGGTCTTTCAGTGTCCCGGGAATCATTGTTGGTGTACGTCACTAAATGTACACATAAATTATTTTATTGTAAGGCCCCCCATGAACGAAAGTACACAAAACTTGGCATGCATTCGGAGGGTGTCATAATGATCCTACACTTTCAATTTCGTGCAGTTTTGACCTTGTCAGCCAGAGATATTGTGATGAAAACACCTAATTTTTTGCTTTTTAATTTTTAACTAGGTGGCGCTATACATGAAATAAGTGGTAATGGGATGGGTTGACATGCCCCGTTAAGACCAACATACATAAAAAAGGTGGACCTCCTAGGCCCTACGGTTCTCGAGATATTCACAGAAAACTGTCTCCGGCCACCTACAGGCCAGTTGGTGTATAGTAACATAAATTAATTTATTGTGTGGCCCCCTATGAACGGAATTCCACAAAATTTGGCGTGCATACAGAGGGTGTCATAATGATCGATCATACACTTCCAATTTCGTGCAGTTTTGACTATGTTAGGTCACAGATACCTTCAATTACAACACCTCATTTTTACTTTTTTGTGTTTAACTAGGTGGCGCTATACATGAAATGAGTGGTTATGGAATGGGTTGACATGGCCCCTTGAGATCAACATACAAAAAAAAAATGGTCCTTCTAAACCCTACGGTTCTCGAGATATTCACAGAAAACTGTGTCTGCCCTACCCTCCTTTCGGGGGGTCCAGTCCAGCGGGGGGGGCTACAGATCAAAACGAAAAACGATGGTTCCATGCTATCCATGTGGGGTTACATGCCCACCAAGTTTCGTGTACCCCGGTCTTTCAGTGTTCCGGGACTCCTTGACGGAAATTTGGGCATGCGAAAAAAAAAAAAAAAAAAAAAAAAAAAAAATCTGACTAAACCTATATGTTATAGCCATTTTCATTGTTAAAGTCTTGAATGTTATTATTTATATGTATTGGGAAATTCGTTTGGATTAGTTTGGAATGCTTGCAATAACTTAGTTGGAATTATAATTTATTTTTATGTATTTATTTATTTCTGTGCTTAGCACTTTAAGGGCGCACAAGCGATGGGTGACGTAGTGGGAATGACTGCATATGGGGCTGGTGCACCTGAGGTCAGGGGGCATTGAATGCGATTGTGCTTGGTTACAAACATTTTTTCGACCACACTTTTCTTTTACAAACCACTATAAAACAGTTATTTCGTTAGGACCTTGATGTGGACTAATTTACAACAAGTTTTCATTTACTTTTCGTTGCTGTATGGACCAATAAACATTATTTTTTGCCACGTAAAGGAGAAGGTGCGTTAATCCTGCCAGGCCTATCGTTTCACTGCCACAAAGAACTTTGGACAAAATTGGACGATACAAAGTCGAAAAAATATAAGGATTAAACGGATTTCGTTACATGGATTATGGACAAGGAGCAACCTTAAAGTTTTGATGGTGGATTCATGGAAGGCCGTGAGTAATACAAAGTTTAAACAACGTCGGGCCGCCGCGCTCAAAGTTTTGACCTGTTTTGCCGTGCGGAAACAAAGAAAACATTTGAATGTTTGGACATTGAATGCTCTGTAAACTAAACGATAGAGTGTGAAAATGGAAACAGAAAACGCAGACGACGTAGACGAGGAGGAAACCTTGATTGAGAAAGAAAAGAGATTGTTTAAACTAATCGGAACGCGTAGAGGAAAGTTAGGAGTTCTCACAAGAAAGCGCAACGAAATAAACGCTCTGATCGAGGCAGGAGATACTAAAGAAGAGGTGAAGCAACCAATTTTAGATTTTATTGAGTATTTAGAAGAGTTCGAGGATTTGCAAAACAACGTGCAATCATTGTTATCTGATGAAGAAAAGGAACCGGACAGAATAGACTGGTACGAACCTAAGATGGCCAGCTTCAGACAATTCCTTGATGGCGTAGATTTTTGGCTGAAAGCAGATGAGGTAGACGCCGATCCTCATGAGCCAGCTGATGAGTCCGTGTCGCCGCACGATAGTGTTTCACAGGCCGCAACAAAGCCTCCCAGTGCAGCCTCCAGTCGGGCCAGCAAAGCCTCAGAGGCTCTGTCTGAAGCAAGAATACAACGTGCTGTGCTCGGTGTGCAATCACGGTCTCTGGAGGAGCAACTTGAAGTGGACATAGAGGCATTGCGACTAAAATCAAAAAGGGAAAAACTTAAACTGCAAACAAAAATAGCTGAGGCAGAAGCTAGAATAAATATTCTTTCAGAAAGGGAATTTTCGCCTGTTGATTTAAGTCACCTTGCACAATCTAGAGCGTCAACAGAATACATTCTTCCAACTACAGCAAAAAAGACACAAGCAAAGCAAAGAATATATCCTGAACACTTTAGACCTACCTCAACAGAGGTTAAATCGGAATTACCAGGTTCTTTCTCCATCCCAACCAAAATGCCTACTCGAGGGGCATTAAAGCAATCCTCAGAATATACTCCAGATTCAAACAATGATTCTCTCATCAAAGTGATGAAAAGGCAGAATGAAATTACTTCACTACTTGTGAAGCAACATGGATCTTCTCAGCTTCCACCAAGAGCAGTTTCTGTCTTTTATGGAGACCCACTTCAGTTCAGGTCATTCTTGAAGTCATTTGAACAGACAATCGAATCGAAAACAGACAATGATGAACAAAGACTGTACTATCTGGAGCAATATACATCCGGAGAAGCTAAGAATCTTGTGCGCAGCTGCTTTCACCTGCCACCAGACAAAGGCTATAGGGAAGCCAAGAAACAATTGGAGTGGCACTTTGGAAATAAAATAAGGATCTCTTCTGCATTTTTGGACAAAGCGCTGAAATGGCCTGCTATTAGGGCAGAGGATGCGTCTGGTCTACGGTCATATGCAATATTCCTCAAAACCTGCCACAACACCATGCAAGATGTTGATTACATCACAGACCTTGAAACACCATCAAATTTGAAGGTCATCGCTTCCAAGCTGCCGTTCAAGCTTCGTGAGAAGTGGAGAGGAGTTGTCAGTAACATATACGACAAGCACAAACAAAGAGCCTCCTTTAGAGATCTACTCGCGTTTATTGATAAACAGGCACGCATAATGCTAGATCCAATTTTTGGGGAAATCCAGAGCCCACTGAATAAAACTGCAGAGCCAATAAGGCAAAGCAGAATCATTTCAAAGTCCAGTAGGGGGAGCAGTTTTGCAACAGCTGTTTTACCAGCGTCAAGTGCTATCACCACAAGCGCATTCACAAATCCCTGCATGTTCTGCAATAAAAATCACCCAATGGAAAAATGTCAAACATTTCAAACCAAACCCAATAACGAAAAGGTGGAGTACTTGAAGGCAAAAGGAATGTGCTTTGCATGCTTACAAAAGGGACACATGAGCAAAAACTGTCTGAATCGAATGTCTTGCAATGTGTGTAAGCAAAAACATCCTACAGTTCTCCACATACCAACCAAAGGAAATCAAACAAATAGCAGAGGTGCTGATACAGTGGTCTCGCTGGCCACTGGTAGTGATACTGGGGCCGGAAATAAGGAATGTGCTCTCGCAATTGTGCCCGTTAAAGTTAAACTAGAAAAGGGAACAAAGTGCATTGAAACGTATGCCTTCCTAGATCCGGGGAGCTCGGCAACCTTTTGCACTGAAGAATTGTCCAGACAGCTTCAGGCCCCTGGAAAGAAAGTAGAAATTCTTTTAAAGACAATGGGTCAAGAAAGACCAGTAACAAGCTACAAGGTGTCTGGCTTTGAAGTAGCTGCTCTTGACAGTGACATCTTCCTCAAGCTTCCTGATGTTTTTACACAAAAATCAATCCCTGTGACACATGACAATATGCCGACAGCAAAAGATTTAAGAAAATGGTCTTACCTCGAGGAAGTTGACTTTACTCCTATCAATGCAGGCATCGGGCTGCTAATAGGAGTCAATGCGCCAAGAGCCTTAGAACCTTGGAAAATTATTAACAGTGTGGACGGAGGACCATATGCTGTGAAAACCCTGCTCGGCTGGGTTATTAATGGTCCACTTGGCTGTGGGAGTATGAATAATGCTAATGTTCTTGTCAACAGAGTATCCATCCAAAACTTAGAGAATTTGTTGATAAAACAATACAACCAAGATTTCATGGAACAGCATTATGGAGAGAAGAATGAATGGTCTCAGGAAGATGAGCAGTTCATGAATATTGTGTCTAGTTCAGCCGAACTGAAAGATGGTCACTACCGTTTGAAACTTCCATTCCGCAATGTCAATGTAAACATGCCTAACAATAGGCAAATAGCCTATCAAAGAGCTCAATATTTGTTGAGAAGATTTGAAAAGGATCAAGTGTTCTTCAATGAATACAAAGCCTTTATGAATGAGGTCATGGCAAAGGGGTATGCTGAGGTCGTACCTCAGTGTGAACTGCAGCATCAGACTGGCAAGCTGTGGTATTTGCCACATCATGGTGTCTACCACCCACGCAAAAAGAAACTGCGTGTGGTTTTCGATTGTGCTGCAGCATTCGGTGGAACCTCTTTAAATAAGGAACTTCTCCAAGGTCCCGACCTGACGAATACGCTCCTTGGCGTGTTATTCCGCTTTCGTCAGGGGCCTGTCGCATTCATCACTGACGTAGAAGGGATGTTTCACCAAGTTCAAGTAGCAAAGGAAGATATCAACTTCTTGCGCTTTCTTTGGTGGCCCAATGGGGACATCTCTAAAGAACTAGTCGAGCACAGAATGATTGTGCATATCTTTGGTGCAGTATCTTCGCCTAGCTGTGCCACATTTGCCTTGCGGAAAACAGCAGATGACAATCAGGACAAGTATCCAGAAGAAGTCACAAACACTATCCGACAGAACTTCTATGTTGACGACTGCCTGAAGGCTGTCAACAGTAGCCAGCAGGCCTTGTTTTTGTATCAGCAACTCACTGAGCTATGCACAAAAGGTGGCTTCCATCTGAACAAATGGATAAGCAATGATCGCACTGTCCTTGCTGCAATTCCTGAAAAGGACAGAGCGAAAGAAGTGAGAACTTTGGATCTGAGCAAAGAACAGCTGCCGATGGAAAGAGCACTTGGTGTTCAATGGGACGTGGAAATGGATCGATTTACCTTCAGCATTGCCATCAAGTCTCACCAGACAACCAGAAGGGGAATCTTATCTATTGTCTGCTCAATATATGACCCTCTAGGTTTTCTGGCTCCCATCACTCTTGTGGCAAAACTGATCTTGCAGAGCCTATGTAAGCTGAAGCTGAGTTGGGATGAAAAAATATCACATGATGTCGCTCAGACCTGGGAAAATTGGCTTGATTCACTTCATCTTCTGAACACTCTTGGTGTTAACAGAAGCTTTATTCCATCATGCTTTGGTGACATCACATCTGCACAACTACACCACTTCTGTGATGCTAGTGAGGTTGGCTATGGCGCCGTATCCTACCTCCGGCTAACAAATAGTAGGGATGAAGTCTGTGTTTCATTTGCATTTGGTAAGGCCAAAGTAGCACCTCTTAAGTGTACTACCATTCCCAGAATGGAGCTTGCTGCAGCAGTCTTGGCTGTACGACTAGATCATATGCTTAAAGCAGAACTGCAGTTCTTATTTGCAGATTCTATGTTTTGGTCAGACAGTATGACTGTTTTGCAATACATTGCCAACAAAAGCAAACGATTCAAAACTTTTGTTGCAAATCGAATCTCTGTTATTCACTCTTTGTCGAAGGAGGAGCAATGGAGGCACATCTCCTCAAAGGACAACCCGGCTGATGCAGCTTCCCGCGGCTTATCAGTCAAAGCATTTCTTCAGAACCAAACCTGGTTTAATGGGCCAGAGTTCCTCCACACACACTCTCAGTGGCTAGGAACGACTAAGAACATGGATCTAATCCCGGATGATGACCCTGAGATAAAGCAGGAAGCCTCTGTTCATGCCCTGTCTGCAAAGTCTGTGGAAGAGTCTTGCCCTACCAGCAGACTGCTGTCTTACTTTTCCAAATGGGCAGATTTGAAACATGCAGTTGCATGGTTTTTAAAATTCAAGGACACACTTCAGAAAAGGTGTGAGGAAAAGAAAAATCTACAGATAGATGTCAAACCTAAAATGAAAAAGAAAAATTTGACTTACCAGCTTTCAGTAGATGATCTTAAAAGGGCTGAAACGGCAATAGTCAGTTTTGTGCAAAAACAACACTTTTCTGAGGAAATCTCAAATCTGACTGATGGAAAAGCCATAAAGAAATCCAGTCACCTATTAAAGTTGGATCCCGTAATGGTCGATGACATCCTAAGAGTAGGTGGGCGGTTGAGCAAATCTGCATTACCTGATGAGGCAAAACATCCTGCCATCCTACCAAAGAGTAGTCACATCTCAGAGCTCATTCTTCGCTATGTGCATGAGAAGGTTGGACATAGTGGGAGGAATCATATGCTTTCCACACTCCGACGGCAATTTTGGATCCCTCACGCAAATGCACTGGCTAGAAGGATCATCAGAGAGTGCCTGACATGCCGCAAACAACGTCAAAGACCTGGGGAACAAAAAATGTCGGACCTCCCATCTGACCGAGTTGTGATGGACCTCCCTCCATTTACCCTGGTCGGAATGGATTATTTCGGGCCTATTGAGGTTAAAAGGGGAAGGAATGCTGTCAAAAGGTATGGCGTCATATTCACTTGTTTAACATGCCGTGCTGTTCATCTTGAAGTGGCCCATACACTTGATACGGATTCCTGCATCAATGCCATGAGAAGGTTCATCTGTCGGAGAGGACCGGTCAAAGAGATAAGATCAGATAATGGAACAAATTTCGTAAGTGCAAATCGTGAATTAAAACAAGCGCTACGAACTATGGATCAAAACAAAATACAAAGCACACTCAGACAGGACGGGATTAAATGGACTTTCAACCCACCTTATGGAGCTCATCATGGCGGCGTTTGGGAACGTCTGGTTCAACAAACCAAAAGAATTCTCTGTTCTGTCACCCAACAACAAATAGTCGACGATGAGGCTCTCAGTACCATATTCTGCGAGGCTGAAGCTATTCTGAATGACAGACCAATAACACCATCTAGTGATGACCCAAATGACCTTGAGGCTTTAACACCAAATCACCTTCTGTTGTTAAAAGGGAAGCCCACTCTACCGCCTGGTCTGTTTGACAAACATGAAACATATGGAAGAAGGCGCTGGAAACAAGTCCAGTACCTCAGTGATTTATTCTGGAAAAGATGGGCAAAAGAATATCTCCCCATAATGCAACAGCGCCAAAAGTGGAGCAGCCCACGGCGAAACTTCTCAGTAGGAGATCTGGTCCTTTTAGCTGATGAGTGTGCCCCCCGAAATTCATGGCCTTTAGGGCGCATTACAGAGACAATAAAAGATTCTAGAGGGTTTGTGAGAAAAGTACGTGTTAAAACACAAACCAATGAGTTGGAAAGGCCTATCACTAAGCTATGCCTTTTGCTTGAGGCCAAATAAATCTGAAGATCTTAATTTATTGAATGGAATAACTTTCGGTTATGTTTTTTGAATGCGTGTTGAAATGATATTTAATGTTTTCAATGAAAATTAAGTATAATGCACAGTAGGTGCAAATGTAAAGAATACAATGGACATTAACATATTTGCTGATGCTAGTGCTTATGTCTTTGTTAATGACTATGATAATGACTTACTTTTGTAAGGTCAACTTCTTTTTGGACTCAATGGACATTTTTGTCTGAAGACTTTTTGAGTTTTTTTTTTTCAACGGCTTTTTCCTTGATGGATTATATTTTTTCGTGAACACATTCGCTCTTACATATACATTCAGACCCACACACATTCGGATGGACTGTTGCATACACAAAGTTCAATGAACTTTCTTTGATATACATAACAATGTGGACTCATTCTGGACATTCATTCCGAATATGAAATGCAATGACAACTGTGTACAATGTTTGGATGGTTTATGGTTTATGCATATTTTTGGTCTATGATATATGAACGTTCAATATGAAGTGGCTATTCAAGTATTTAGTAATTTTTGTTGCACAAGAAATTAGGGGCCGGAATGTTATAGCCATTTTCATTGTTAAAGTCTTGAATGTTATTATTTATATGTATTGGGAAATTCGTTTGGATTAGTTTGGAATGCTTGCAATAACTTAGTTGGAATTATAATTTATTTTTATGTATTTATTTATTTCTGTGCTTAGCACTTTAAGGGCGCACAAGCGATGGGTGACGTAGTGGGAATGACTGCATATGGGGCTGGTGCACCTGAGGTCAGGGGGCATTGAATGCGATTGTGCTTGGTTACAAACATTTTTTCGACCACACTTTTCTTTTACAAACCACTATAAAACAGTTATTTCGTTAGGACCTTGATGTGGACTAATTTACAACAAGTTTTCATTTACTTTTCGTTGCTGTATGGACCAATAAACATTATTTTTTGCCACGTAAAGGAGAAGGTGCGTTAATCCTGCCAGGCCTATCGTTTCACTGCCACAAAGAACTTTGGACAAAATTGGACGATACACTATATGACCGCCGCTTCGCTGCGCGGCGGTCATAATAAAACACTTACCGGAAGTGACATCCATTGGCGCCCATTTACTGAGAGTAGTGTCCATTTATTCACACTGAACTTTTTGACTGTTATTAGAGCATCAACCTGGTACTTTTTTGTTTTTGCGTTATTTGCGTTATCTGCACTATATACTTAAACTAAGTACTTGAAGTGTGCAAGTAGGCGGTTTGAGACACAGCCACTATTTACTTACTCACCTTTCTCAGTCTTCCTCCATTCTCTCTTTCCAGTATTCAACATTTTAAAGTTATGGAAAAGTTCTACTCTCAAGCTACAAGAAAAAGTTCAAGTTCTCATTGCTTTTCAAACACTGGATATTCCCTTCTCTTTCGCTCTTTGTCTGACACCGAGTTCTTTTGTCATGGTCTTGCTCTCCCTCCATCTCCCTCTCTTTCCCAAAAACACAGACGGACACAGATACACACACATCTCTAAGCAATTAACCTGTAACCTGCGTTCTGGATTTTTAATAGAGTGCTTCAGAGAACACACTCACTTGACTGTTACAGCCTGAGCTGGCTGCATCATGGCTAACTCATCTTGGCCTAGTACACTGCGTGTGTGTGTGTGTGTACACTCGCAGTGCATATATATGTATGTATGTATGTATGTATGTATGCATGGTATGTGTGTGTGTGTGTTTTGGAAATTTGCCTGCCTCTCGTAGGCTACTCATTCATGACTACAACTGACAACTGTTGACAGTTGGCCTTTGCTAATCTGGCAACCCAAATAGGAGAACGTGCCAGCCTATTATTAATACGCTATTCTAGAATTAAATCGTTCAAAACATAAACGAAATTTCCCAGAGATTCCGCCCCGTAACTCATTTTTTTTTACGGGTTTTCCGGGTTATAGTAATGTTGTCAAATAAGTCATTACTTCAATTCATCGTGTTTCCTTACTCTCTGATGACATATGGTGATAATTTTTGGAATGGTTACAATTTATTTTCCATTATTTCCTACATACTGGTCCTTTAAGTTATTCTGTTCGTCATCTGCAACAAGAATAAAGGGCAATGTAATGCAAATGTATGCATTCTCTATGCATGCCTAACTTCTCTATGTCTCTATACTAGAGAATGAAGAGTGGGAATGTGCAAGCATAAGTGTGTATAAGTAGAGTGTGTGTGTGTGTCAATTTTCAATTTCAATTTAATTGTGCTTATAGAGCGCCAAAACATTACACATGTATCATGGCACTTTACAGAGTGTAGACAATCAGAGAAAGAAAAGAAAAGAAAAGAAAAGAAGGTGTGTGTGTGCATGTGTACATAGACTGTATAAATAATATAAATGGACAAACCCTCTGTGGCGTCATTCATAGCTTTTCTGAAAAGCAGGTATGAAGCTCGAAGTTCGAAGGCTATGGGCCCTGTTTGCTACCTGACATAAGCTAACAGGCTAACGGGTTGACAGCGAATTGATAAATTCACAACAAACATTATTGCTTGTTACACTAATTGTGTTATTGGATAGTACAGTATCTATTTCTCACTAACTTCCAAAAAATCTAAGTGCATCATAAGTGATGCAATTTCTCATGTTTCTCTCGTTTCAAACTTTCAGCCCATTCATACTGAATGCGGTTAAAATGTAATCTACCGTTCAAACAGATGATATAAAAGAATGCTCCCACCTCACAGTTGTCATGAACGGGGGAAACAAATTTTTGAGTCGAAAATATTTTTTGAACCTGGCTGTAAGTATCTCCCTTTCTGCTGTAAAGTTGGACATTTGACTCACGCTTGGGACTAGTCCCCGACATTAGCGCTTTGTGCGTATACTCACTTCCCCAAAGTGGGATGTCCTTGCTCTCAGCCTTCATGACGATGGAGGCCATCGTCATTGTAACAGGAATGGCATCAAAGTAGGAGGAGTGTGGTGCCAGTGTGAGGATAGGCGCTTCGCTGGGTGGAGCCCGGCGCCCCTTCACCGTTATCCAATGGAAGCCTCCAGAAAACCACATGGCCCGCATGAGGGTTTTCAGCATCACGTCCACGAACCTGCACATACACACAGTGAGTGACAGAGTTTGTGTGTGTGTGTGTGTGTGTGTGTGTGTGTCTCAGGCAGAATGAAACTGACAGAACGTATATGGTGTAAATAGGAAGACAGACAATTCATCTTACCAAATAACAAATATGTCAAATATGCCAGTTATAACCTATATTACTTTCTGCAACTATATGTTATAGTTCAATATTTTATGCCTAATTTACTTTATGTTTAAACGGTTTTGAACTGATTTAAACATAAAACTGATATGAATAGCATGTGTCTGGATTGACGTCACGAAAATGGCCACAACATTGTGGATGGACACATACTTGCGAGAAGACACTTAAAACAGTTTAGAGATCTGGAGCAGAGTGCACTGGCTGGCTGGGCATAAAAAAGGACGTCTAAACTCTATTTAGCTCCGTCCGAGTTTGTGATTTGAATTGAGCTTGTGATTCGAGTGCACCAACCCTGACACACAGCCTTCATTGGTAAGCCTGGTCATGATGCAGGTCCATGTAAATGCACACAGAAATTACTTGTTTATAAGAGATTTACAAAATCCACATGTCTTTACCATCTTCAACAATGTGAGCCAACATTCATGGCATGGTGTGTCATGGCAAAGTTTTGTTTCCTTAGCAACCTTTGTCACGAGTGAACAAAACCAACTGACTGACATAGCATAGCCGGCTACTTAAAATAGCTCATCTATCTAGCCATTCTAAACATAAAATGCAATAAAACGCTGTGATTTTCTCATTGTTATGCACACAGCAGTGGTCATAGGTGGTGTTGCTCACTTCCTCCAGAGGGTCTGGGGTTCGATGGCAGTCTCAGAGCGACCCAAAGTGGCAAAGAAGGCAAACGGCCACGCCAGCAGCATCATGAAGGCAGCCATCATAAGCCGTAAAGGAAACAGCGTCACCGTCATCACAGCAATCTGTACCACAGAACACAGACAAATACATACTTCATCAGCATTGTGTTTACCATAATTTCCCGAATATAAATCACAGTTTATTATTACATTGTGCAAATATTCTGCAGCCCTAGGGTTACTACCCAGGGGCTGCATTACGGGAATTCATTTCTTCATTCTTATTTCTGATTAAAGCAGAATCTAATTTGGAATAATTGGGCATCTGAAGAGTTATTCTCTAATCCAGCCAGAAAGTGGCTGTAGTGCACCTAAAATCTGTTTGCCAACAATCAGCCACACTGCTACAGAAGAAACAGAGATATGTTTCACGCTGAATTATGGTTAGCTACAGTACCAAGGTGGTGAAGGAGTACATCAAAAACATAATCACCAACAAAGCAACCTTTGTGCGCAAAAAACATCACCAACAGAGCAGCCTTTTTTGTAAGCATTTCACCATCATAGAGGAAAGCATGGGGAAAAAAACTATTCAGTGATGTTTTGCAAGATTGACACAATGTCGGAACAGCATACCTAAATACCTACCATAAGCTGCACTCAAACTCAAGGCACTCTGCGCCTTGATGGCAGTAATAATTTTCTAGACGCGGCTATCAGATGAGTTACCATTTTACAGTCTGTTGCTTAAGGTCACATCTACTGTAGGTCACCAAAATTGTGCTTAGGCGGTTCAATGCCCAACAGGAAACTGGTTCAAACCAACTTCATTTTTCCCCCAATCTAGTCAACGGAGTGGCACTGTCCATTTCCATCCCATAATTTAAACATGTGCCAAAGTGCCCAAAGGCAAGACAACAGTTGTGCGGAAAAGACATCAAGTTCATTGCTGAGGCTAATGTTAGCTAAAGAACCTAACTTTAGGTAACGTTACAGTTGAATGAGGACATGTTCACTGAATTAACTTATTTGTCCATAGTTAACGAACAGGACAAAATGCCCACTCGTTGATATTTAATCAATTTGTCTTTTAATCTTTTAACTGTGATGCAAAATACTCAGGGTAACGTGCAACATGCCTAACCCAAAAAAAATAACCAGGGAAAACAAGCTACTTTACAATACCTTTGGTCATTTATAGTGTAGCTAAACAACTTATGACAGCACCACTGAAACTTCATGGTCAACCCTTTGCATCACTACCTTAATAGTGACAAGCCGCAGAACAAACTGTGCGATGTATGGCTCATTCACTCTCCATTGTGTTCTGTGTGGGTGCGCAGAAGGGGCAGTATTTGTTCCCTTGTGCTGCGCTTGAAATGCTGATCCTGTTACTGTTTCTGCCGATTCCATTCACTCATTACATTCACAACCAGAATCCCACATTCCCTAAGACATTTCTTTTCCTGATATGATTTAAACATATTCGTCAAAAATTTATTTGGTGTTTGTCTCCCGTTCAAGGCCGTGAGCCTGGGTTGCTACACTGGGTCAAAGATAAAAATAGCATGTGGTCGTACACAAAATACTGTTCAACCACAATGTTTTATAGACCCTTTCAAGAGAGTTCCATTATTTTTTGGCCTACAGAACGTTCGGTAACAATCCTACAAATCGCACCTTTAATGCAGAGGAAGTAGATTGGGAACCAAATAGAATGTTCAAGTATTGTTTTTGTTTTTATTGTTGAAAGGGTTAATAGCATTTTTTCTACAATTTTCCTTTCATGGTTTCTCACTCCCCAAGACATTATTTCTCTGTCCAACACGTCATGACCTGATTGGGAACTCGGTTATGCTCATTTATTTCCCTTGTATCTAAATAATTAATTCTTCCAACAATGTCACAGTTTGTATCTATGGTCATTATCATCATGACATTGTTATTACAGTGCATGAAAATGCACTGTACTGTTCTTCCTAGGCAACTTCTTCTTATTACAGTGCATGAAAATGCACTGTACTGTTCTTCCTAGGCAACTTCTTCTTCTTATTATTATTATTATTCCGCTTACCACTTTTTCTAGACGCAATTTCTCTTGAACAGTTTAACTTAGAAACTTCATTCAAACTTTGTAACGTAGGTCTTCAAACAGATCGGGTTGCTATGTCTTTTCAACTTTGAAACTTTTATACTTTTTAAACTATTAAAGAAAAACGTTTTAAAATTCCCCATAGACTTAACATTGCCGATTATGACATCATAATACGGCCATTAAGCAATTAGAATCCTATGGCAGGTGTTCAGGCCACCTGGATCTCAACTGCCAGTCTCAGGCTTTAAGCATACAAACTGGCCCTATTAAAACTACACATCCTGTTCAACTGCTTCCTCTGCCAAAAACTGTTTCAAAATAAAAGTCCTCACTACAATATTTCACTGTTAAACAATTTAACCCTTTAAACTACTGAACTTTTTAACTGTTTAGCCATTGTAACTGTTACTTGTCATCAACTATGACTCCTACCCACTGTAGCTAGTTAGCATGGTTAACATAGTTAGCATGCTAGCAAGTTAGCATGTTAGCATTTTTAGCAAAACTGCTAAAAATGATTAGCTAAGTTAGCTAAGTCACATGGTTAACATAGTTAGCATGCTAGCATGTTAGCATGCTAGTTAGCATTTTTAGCAAAACTGCTAAAAATGATTAGCTAAGTTAGCTAAGTAACATGGTTAGCGTAGTTAGCATGCTAACATGTTAGCATGCTAGTTAGCATTTTTAGCAAAACTGCTAAAAATGATTAAATGATAGCTAGGTTAGCTAAAAATGATTAGCTAGGTTAGCTAAGTAACATGGTTAGCATAGTTAACATGCTAGCATAGTTAACATGCTAGTTAGCATTTTTAGCAAAACTGTTAAAATGATTAGCTAGGTTAGCTAAGTAACATGGTTAGCATAGTTAGCATGCTAACATGTTATCATGCTAGTTAGCATAGTAAGCATAACTGCTAAAATTATTAGCTAAGTTAGCTAAGTAACATGGTTAACATAGTTAGCATGCTAACATTGTTAGCATAGTTAGCATGTTTAGCAAAACTGCTAGAAAATGTTAGTTAAGTTAGCTAAGTAGCATGGTTAGCATGTTAGCATTGGTAGCACTGCTATAAAACATTAGCTAAGTAGCATGGTTGGCATGCTAGCATTGCCAACACTGCTATAAAACATTAGCTAAGTAACATGGTTAACAGAATTAAAAATCTTAGCATAACTGCTAACAAACATTAGAGCCGTTCAAACTTTCAGTTATCGTCAAATATCTACCTATGCACAGCCATTAAACTATTTGAATATCAACATTCATTAAACTGCTATAAAACGTTAGCTAAGTAGCATGGTTAGCAGGTTAGCATTGCTAGCACTGCTATAAAACATTAGCTAAGTAGCATGGTTAGCATAGTTAAAAATCTTAGCATAACTGCTAGCAAACATTAGAGCCATTCCAACTTTCAGTTAACGTCAAATATCTACCTATACACAGCCATTAAACTATTTGAATATCAACATTCATTCAACTTCCAGTCTGTCAACAACTTTTAAACTATTTACCTTCAACTTTTAAACGGTCTACTTTTAAACTATCATTAAACTATCTATTAAACTAGCTGTCTATCAACAACTTTTAAACTGTCTACTGTCTATCAACAACTTTTAAACTATCTACATTCAGCTTTTAAACAGTCTACTTTTAAACTATCAACTTTTATTAAGCTATGCAACCACCATGTCTATCCTAGCATCACCGTAGTAACCGTAGTAATATTTCTCTGTATTATCTGTTTGAACTATACATGATATTATACATCACAACTTTAGCATTTTCATGCACTGGTAATTCCTTGGAATTGCATTTCTAGTTGTTATTATTCTGTTAAAATTATTTAGTCTAGTAGTACTATTAGTATTTCTTCCTATAGGCTATATGACAACTTTGACAACTGTTAATTTCATCATCAGCATATCATCATATTGTGCGTCACTTTGGACAAAAGCATCTGCTAAGAACCATAACCATTTTTAGATGTTGCTTTAAGAGTGAGCCAGTGGTCATGGTTGAGGCACTCACAGAATTGTATAATGTGAAGACACCTGTTGTCTCAAGACGGTCTGAAAGTAGGCATGGTGTTGTTGCCATTGCAATATTTACAACCTTCAATTACTAATCAGTTAATCATGCCCCCCTATACTATAAGCAAACATGTTGTTCTGAAGCGAAAGGAAATGATGACCAGGATCATTGGCAGTTTCAAGAAACGTGGACAATGTGATTCCTTCTCGTTGAGTTTCAATGAGGCAACAGCCTGTCTGTTTTACAAGGAGAAACAAATAAATAAAGCCACATTACACCAACAAACATGCAGAAGAGAAGCCTATGAGAGGCAGAGAAAGAATCACTCCAGAGATTTCAGCATAACTTTTCCCAAGAGCCAGAAAAAATGTGATGCAGCCATGAAACTAGTTATATGGTAAGCAAAGCAATAGCCAAAGTAATTAAACACAGTTTTTTGGAAATTAAATTTATAGGTTATGCTGCTGGTTGCGAATATCGTCTGCACAGGAAATAGCATGTTATTTAGAGGCAGCCTAAACGTCATTCTCAAATAAAATGGCAGAACATAAAAATGTATGGACAAGTGTGCCCTAATGCAAGAGTTGCTTTCCATTCAATTGATAAAAGCACCTAATGTTACATTACAATGAGCACAAGCTATATTTTTGTAGGGGTTAATGATCGTTTTGAGATAAGAGACCATTTTCCCCCACATGCCTATTGCACATTGAACACAACCTGGCAAAAGGCTGGCAGGCAATGAGTTTGAGACGCCTGTATTAGTATAAACTTTTTAAACATGTAATTATGTCTTCATTCATGTCAAATTACATCTAGAGGGTGTATGCCTTTAGAAAA
Source organism: Alosa pseudoharengus (assembly GCF_046254945.1). Taxonomy (NCBI): domain Eukaryota; kingdom Metazoa; phylum Chordata; class Actinopteri; order Clupeiformes; family Clupeidae; genus Alosa; species Alosa pseudoharengus. The sequence continues at coordinate 12,237,907 of NW_027468587.1, read as the reverse complement.
AAATGAATCATTAAGGCTGCATGACCATGCATCAGCCATACATTTGGCTCAACTACTGTATATCCAGTACAGAACTTTGTGCAAGTCATGGTACCAAAGTATGGAGGAAGGTGGGACACATCTCAGCTCATGATACAGCAGATCTAGAAGGGTTAGGGGTGTCACGATTCTCAAAATCCTTGATTCGATTTAATTTTCGATTTTAAAGTCACAATTCGGTTTGATTTTCGATCTTTTTTAATATTACTATTAATGCATTCCTGATATGTTACTTAATTTTTTGGGGGGCCTTTTCTGTTTCGGGGGGCTTTTATTTTGAAAGTACTTTTTATTTTGAAACCGTTCCAACCGCGAGGTTGTAATGTAAACAGAACAAACATTAGGCTAAACAGAGACGTGAACATAGTGAAATGAAACAAATGATGATTCCTCAGTCACAGACTCTTCTAGCAGGGAGAGGGAGGGGGATTCAGGTCTAAAAATACCAAGACACAGTCTTTTGTTCTGTTCTGAAAAAACTGTGCGACGACAGTGTAAGACAACACTTGGCATTGACAGCCCTAAAACTACCTCACAACCAATCAAATGGCCAGGCCTTTGTCAGAAAAAGGCTAACACAGGCCAAGTCATAGAAAAATGAACATACAAAATACTTGAGTTTCTTGTAAAACATCAAAACACCAAGTGCCTTTTTTTTTTTTTTTTTTTTTATATCTCGTCAGAGGACAGACTGGTTTACACTGGCATATAAGAAATGCAAATTAATGTCAGCTAATAAATGAACTAAATAAAATTAAATGCTCAACTGCATGTTGCATGAGGGATACAATGAGATGTTTTGCTATTTTAAACAATAAGCTTAACTCTTGCTATGCTCCTTCAGAGGTAGTGCAGGGTCTGGCTCTTACCACACTGTACTTCAGAATTAACTCAGAGCCTGGCAGTCTCTCACTCTTCACACACACACACACACACACACACACACACACACACACACACACACACACACACACACACACACACACACACACACACACACACACACACACACACACACACACACACACACACACACACACACACACACACACACACACACACACACACACACACACACCTTCAGCATACAGATACTCCACTCACCAACATACATACGCTTCACACATACTCAGAAGTGCACCACATCCTCTTAATGCCCCCCCCCCTTCTTATCTGAGCAAAATGAAGAGTGCAATGAGCAGCAGATACATGAGCTCAGGGTAATTTTTTCACCCACAGAAAGTTCAAGAGTTCACCCACAAACTATGTGGCTGTATATTTCCAATCAACATGCAAATGCACAGCATGTACGTCAAAGAGCATTCATGGGTCAAAAAACGTCAAGTGAATAATGTACCCTACAGGGCCCTTAGCCTACAGGCTCACTGACTGCTGTCATCATACCAAATACTAATTCATATTTCTGCACAGAGTCCTGGTTTGTATATGCTTATGGTTATTATTCTGTTCAATTCTATTAATAATATTGGCATTTTTTAGGCCATTTGATTTTACTATAAACTGATCATTGTATTGTTAATGTAATGTGTATTGATGTCATTGTAAGTCACTGTGGAAAAATGCATCTGCTACAGTACATACCATACATACACATAAATACATAGACACACTACCAGGGGTGTTTACAAGGGGTGGATTAGGCCAAGTACTCACTAGGTGGATGTGGTGTTGCGAGTGCCAACCTAAATATCAGTTACCTTTCCCTTGCACTTTACCTTTACTTCTGAAGTGAGATGTCAATCTTACGTTACACTGTAGAGTGTGAACACAAGCTGGTGACAAAAAAAGAAGTAGTCAAAGAACTAGCTGAAAATGTTTCAGTTTTGCCAGGGTTTTTTAGTGCGTCATCATTAGGGCTGGGCGATATGGCTGAAAACTGTATCACGATATAAGTATTTCATATCGGTCGATATCGAAAATTATAGATTTTTTTAAAATCTATTTCAGATAAGGACCAGAAGGGAAAAAAAGTTCAATTTAAACACTTTTATTTTAAACTTAAAGGGACACCAGGCAATGTTTTCGTGTTAATTACTCATCTTCGTAAGTCGGTATATGGTTAAATGACTCGTTACAGGGCGAATGAAGACTCTCTCGCCCGCCCCTACTGCCTGTAGGAAGAATATCCCGCTTGCAAGTTCAGTGTATCGTACCCGGCGACCGAAGCAGTTTCAGTTTCCATCCTGCATCCACAGCACAGAGGCAGGCTAACGAAACACTAGCGATTGTTGCAAACGTGTGTATAATGGCAGAGCCGGCGAAAAAGCAGCGAAAACCCTTGACAGAAGATGCAAAGAAAAGGAAAAGAGCTTCAGACCGAGCGAGGGGGAGTTTTGTAGAGAAAAAGCATCAGGCTTGCCTGGTGTCCCTTTAACCTTCCTTTTAAACTTAACACTCAAATAAACTAGATGTACCCGGTACAAAATATGACCGCCGCCCAGTCCAGCACATTTTTTCCACAAAAATAAATCACGCTGAAAGGCCTATATGGTTCTAACTGTCTCACTAAATTGCATTATCCACACTCAATTCTCACTGGTATCTGCTAGACAACAAGTACCAAAACATTATTAGTTCATAGATTTCACATGTAAAATTCATTTTATACAACCCCACCTCCATCTTGCCTGTTCATAATTCTGAGAAATTCTTGATTGTTTGTGTTATGTTTATGTTATGTGTGTGTGTGTGTGTGTGTGTGTGTGTGTGTGTGTGTGTGTGTGTGTGTGCGTGCTTGTGTGTGTGCCTGCGTATGTGCCTGTGCATGCAAGCGTACATATGTCTACTGTGTGAGTATGTGTCATACGTATGATTACTGTGAATGTATGTGTGTGTGTGTGTGTGTGTATCTGTTTGTGCACATGTGTGCACATGAAATGGGTTAACATGACCCCTGGAAGCAAACATACGGAAAAAAATGGTCATCCTAGGCCCTATAGTTCTCAAGATATTCACAGAGAACTGTGTCTGCCCTACCCTCCATTTGGGGGGTCCAGTCCAGCGGGGGGGCTACAGATCAAAACGAAAAATGACGGTTCCATGCTATCCATGTGGGGGTACATGCCCACCAAGTTTTGTGTACCCCGGTCTTTCAGTGTCCCGGGAATCCTTGTTGGTGTACGTCACTAAATGTACACATAAATTATTTTATTGTAAGGCCCCCCATGAACGAAAGTACACAAAACTTGGCATGCATTCGGAGGGTGTCATAATGATCCTACACTTTTAATTTCGTGCAGTTTTGACCTTGTCAGCCAGAGATATTGTGATGAAAACACCTAATTTTTTGCTTTTTAATTTTTAACTAGGTGGCGCTATACATGAAATAAGTGGTAATGGGATGGGTTGACATGCCCCCTTAAGACCAACATACATAAAAAGGTGGACCTCCTAGGCCCTACGGTTCTCGAGATATTCACAGAAAACTGTCTCCGGCCACCTCCAGGCCAGTTGGTGTATAGTAACATAAATTAATTTATTGTGTGGCCCCCCATGAACGGAATTCCACGAAACTTGGCGTGCATTCAGAGGGTGTCATAATGATCCTACACTTCCAATTTCGTGCAGTTTTGACTATGTTAGGTCACAGATACCTGCGATTACAACACCTCATTTTTACTTTTTTGTGTTTAACTAGGTGGCGCTATACATGAAATGAGTGGTTATGGAATGGGTTGACATGGCCCCTTGAGATCAACATACAAAAAAAAAATGGTCCTCCTAAACCTTACGGTTCTCGAGATATTCACAGAAAACTGTGTCTGCCCTACCCTCCTTTCGGGGGGTGCAGTCCAGCGGGGGGGCTACAGATCAAAACGAAAAACGATGGTTCCATGCTATCCATGTGGGGTTACATGCCCACCAAGTTTCGTGTACCCCGGTCTTTCAGTGTCCCGGGAATCATTGACGGAAATTTGGGCATGCGAAAAAAAAAAAAAAAAAGAAAAAAAAAAAAAAAAAAAAAATCTGACTAAACCTATATGACCGCCACTTCGCTGCGCGGCCATCATAATAATTGTGCACATAAGTCTGAATGAGCAGCATGGTTGAAGCCATGGTTAGACTGTTCAGTTTCCCCACATGTGTTTAAGTTTCAAATGAATACTTTTTCTCCTTGGGACAGGTTTGAGTCTTGGAAAATACTTTCCCATTTGCATCGGGATTGAGTTGATTAGAATTTAGCAGTCAATTTGAATGCAACAGTTTTGAACAAATTTGTGCAGCGTGCTAATGATGCTAACCAGATTTAATAGCAATTCAGTCGTCTTGCACGATTGTGAATGTTTGGATTACATGCGCATGCTGAGGAGGGATGCACCTAGAGAGAGAGAGAGAGAGAGAGAGAGAGAGAGAGAGAGAGAGAGAGAGATAGAGAGAGAGAGAGAGAGCGAGAGAGAGAGAGAGAGAGAGAGAGAGAGAGAGCACGGGGCAAGGACTCATTGAGAGTCTGTGTTGAGGTAGGCCTACTTCCATCGTCTACTCTGGTAGAGTTGCACATACTAGCTACAATGCAAGATATATTTAGCCTATTTATTTATGGACAACGTAAGGCGGGAGGCAGGGTTTCCGTTGTCCGGTAATTACCGGACATTGGCCAAAAAAAAATGAAATGTCCGACAAAATTCAATCTCTCCGGTCAAATTGTCCGATTGAAATTGGCTAATAATCCCCTCCCCTAACGCAATCTGAATTTGAGAATAAGCCTTAATATGTGATAGCAATAAAATGTATGGTTAAAATGGATAATAATTTAACTTCAAGACTACTTTTAGTTAGCCATGTAACCCATCTTGGTTTTAAACAAAGACACTATCCCCTCCCCCAATGGAATGCTAATGTGCTGGTTTAAGGCCTATCACTTACACAAGACAAAGGATGCTTCCTTGATATAATGTATCCATGTATCATGAAATGTAAATGTATTCATGTCTGGTATCATTTTGATAGTCTCATTACATGGATTGTAATGATGTGATTGTGAGAATGTTTGGAACATTCTATAAGTGATATTTCTGATATATAAGATATCTCTCCTCATGCTATTCTGACAAGAATTCATAGGTGTGAAGTGGGTGTGAGTAGGTGTGTCTGATACCAACTGTAGAACCAATCAAGTGGGCTTGTTCTTGGCGCCACTTTGTTCTTTGTTTAAACCATTTAAAAGTAACTAAACTGCAATGTTTGTGAGATCAGATTCGGATTTTCTAGACTTGGACTAAGGATGTAGCGGAAGAGAGGAGTTGGCTCTAGGCCAACCTAGGCCTTTTAGGCTTGGGCTAGGCCTACATAGACCTTTTTTGTACCCTCTTTGCCTGTAATAGAATAAACTTGATTCCTGAGTTTTTCCTGAAGTTCGCCAGTCTAAGATTAATATTAAGTAATTAGTCACCTACAATTACTTTCATGGAGGTTCCAACCGCAGAGATAATATACTTTTGTCGCTGATTCTAAGACGCCGCAGTTTTTTTTTTTTTTCTTTTTCTCATCGCTCTGGTGACAGCTCCCAAATTAAGGACGCTTTTTATCTGCATTTCTTCTTTGGTGATGAACGAAGGTGGATCTGTAAATCCGGGCGGTTCCTACTAACCACAGTTTGGAATGGGCGGTAAGATATCGGAAAAGGCATTCTGAGTGAGTAGACATTTTGGCAAAACCGTAACTTAATAGTGGACACAAAATTGTGCTTCCCCGATTTTGGCAATATTTTGGCAAAACCGTAATTTAATAGTGGACATAAATTTGTGCTTCCCCGATTTTGGCAAAACGTCGCACAAGACGAATTAATCCATATTTTGTAAAGCGTCTATATATGTGTTGGATTGAAGTCCAATGGTGCCTCTTTATTGGATATAAGGAGTAAATAGATTAGCGAGTGTGCTAGGCAGCTCAGTATTAAACACGGTGGTTCGTGTGCAATCTATTTTTCGCGGGTTTTAGGGACATCATGTCCTAACAAGCTACGTAGCTTATGCCCCTCTTTGTTTACAGAACATTTTTATTCCTTCACTACCAAAACAGAATATTAGACAGAACTTGGTGCTGCCCTTTTTGTTTTTATCACCAAGAGCGTATGAGCGGCTAGAATCCAAGCTAACACTAGTCTTGTTTTGTTTTTGAGTAGATGTGGTGTTTTGTTTTAGGCTACATCTACACTCAGATGATGAATCCAGGATTTTTGTCGTAATCTTTTTCAAGTGTGCAAACAGCATAAGCTCAAACAGCATAACCTCAAGAGAGCATGGTTAGGCCTCTTTTAAGTACGCCTGAGCTAACTAGCTGCCGCTAGGGGCGTCTAGATGTCTTTGTGAGCTAATATGAGCTAACTGAAAAGGCTTGACTAAACTTCTTTTGTTCTTTTAAGCAGGAAATTCTTCCTGCAGCCCGTTTAAAGTTGTCCTCCAGCTCCATGGAGCTGTGTGTGTCTGTGTGTCCAGTATGAATGAATGCGCGTGTGGGCCGGCCCTGTGTGTGTGAAATTTGTTTATTTCGTTATATGTGTTTGTTTCCATTTTTTGTTTCAAGTCCTTCTTTGTTTTCTTGGGTCAAAAGTTTTCACACCTTTTGCTATCTTATCTCACTGCCTTTGTTCTAGCAGCACTGTATTCTATAACCAACCCCCCAGCTTCTCCCCCATGGACACAAAAGGAACTTCACTGGGGAGATATGAACCTAAGAGGAGTGATAATGGGAAACCATTGTTGATTTCAACCATTTTCTTTCTTTCATTTAATTTATCTTTTAAGGGACATCTTTTGGGTTTAACATGTTAAGACATATTTTTTTTTTATTTTTGCTTGTATGCCAATGGGAAATGTTTGCTACATGTTTACGCCTTGTTTGATGTGGGCAAATGTTCAATTGAAAGGATTCATACCCACAACTTGAGTTTCTTTATGTTTGAAATTACTTTTTATTTGTTTTTAGTGGTGTATTTTCTTTTCTTCATTCATATTGGGATCACAATCTGTTATAGTTAAGAAACTATAAAAAGGGGGAGATGGATAGATGGACTTGAAATACTTTCTTTAAGTTTACTGGTTTCATTGCTCAAATGGTCATTTTTTTAAATGCCTACTGTTTTGTTTTACTGACCCTCACTTCTAATGCAAAATCTCTTTAAAAGACATGCAGGGGTACCCTACCCACGTGAGTCTGTGGATTATTTTTCTTTTAAACATCTAAACTTAACCAAAGTTTATTTATTTTCTTTATATTGGCCTTTTGCCAATAGATGCAAATGTGTAGTCTCTGTTTGGAGATAAATAGCCCTGCTATGTTAGAAGACCCATGCTGTAGGTGTGACTGTCTCCAATTGAGAAACTGAATACATTAGCATACTGTTGTTGACTTGTGAATCTGCATTCACGAGACACTGTTTGACTCTGTTTACACTCATGCTAATGTCTCCCAAGTTGTTGTGAATCCACTCTTCAGAATCTCTTTCATGCCAGAAGGGACAAAGGGAGGTGTGACATGCCTTTGTCTTCGACTACCACTACGCAAACATCTCAAGAAGATCCTTTCAAGATGGCGAATGGCTCCACCAACCAGGCTCAGCTACCACGCCAGAGCAGCAGCCGTGGAGACCAGGCCATGCCACTGGACGAGATTGATGGACCAGACAACTCTGCCCTGGGCTCAGGTACAGCCAGCAGCAGCGGTCGGGGCTAGGCCATGTCATGAGACGAAACTGGACGAGGCTCAGGAACCACAGGTCCAACGGAACCTGTGGCAGAAGCAACTGCCATGACTCTGGAAGCAACAAAACTGGACTGACTGAAAGCAACGAAAGGGGGTGCCGAAAGCAGCATCGCACTCCGCATCATCAAAGACACTCATGGCCCATTGTTCATGGACTGTTTGGACTGACACAAGGGTGCACGCCGAACGCGGCCTGCCATGCACACCCTTTGCACTCGCATACACTTACACTGAAACAATGCAGACACATTCAAGTTTCATAAGAGGACCCTTCTTCAACGGAAGAGTAACGCAAGAAGGGATGTATGCTGAACGCTGCTTTCCTTGCTCACGCACACACTTACATTGATTATGGACTGATTATGGACTTTATAAAAAAAAAAAAAAAAAGAATTGTAAAATTGTTCAAGAAGGCTCATGTTATGGAATCTTATTTTAAACTTCAAGTCATTCAGACTTGAAAAGGGGGAATTGATAGCAATAAAATGTATGGTTAAAATGGATAATAATTTAACTTCAAGACTACTTTTAGTTAGCCATGTAACCCATCTTGGTTTTAAACAAAGACACTATCCCCTCCCCCAATGGAATGCTAATGTGCTGGTTTAAGGCCTATCACTTACACAAGACAAAGGATGCTTCCTTGATATAATGTATCCATGTATCATGAAATGTAAATGTATTCATGTCTGGTATCATTTTGATAGTCTCATTACATGGATTGTAATGATGTGATTGTGAGAATGTTTGGAACATTCTATAAGTGATATTTCTGATATATAAGATATCTCTCCTCATGCTATTCTGACAAGAATTCATAGGTGTGAAGTGGGTGTGAGTAGGTGTGTCTGATACCAACTGTAGAACCAATCAAGTGGGCTTGTTCTTGGCGCCACTTTGTTCTTTGTTTAAACCATTTAAAAGTAACTAAACTGCAATGTTTGTGAGATCAGATTCGGATTTTCTAGACTTGGACTAAGGATGTAGCGGAAGAGAGGAGTTGGCTCTAGGCCAACCTAGGCCTTTTAGGCTTGGGCTAGGCCTACATAGACCTTTTTTGTACCCTCTTTGCCTGTAATAGAATAAACTTGATTCCTGAGTTTTTCCTGAAGTTCGCCAGTCTAAGATTAATATTAAGTAATTAGTCACCTACAATTACTTTCATATGTAAGCCTATATTATACGTCCTCTGGCTATGTTTTTAAATGAACAGGCTCAAAAAGTAAGCTATTAAACAACACGCATAGCCTATGCTGCATTTCAAATACTGTAGGAAGCGTACGCTTAAAACGTCCATGTTAAACAACGAACAAATGAGTGAGGCGGTTCAAACATGTCCAGGCCCAGGCAGACTAGCCTTAAAAGTTTTCTCATAGGCCAGACGCCATGGATGATGATAAATTGGTAACGTCTGAAGCCTCAGATGTCCCGTCAACTCCACCACCACCAGATAAAAAGAAGTGTCGGGCGTATCTGTCGGAATCAGTGACATTGGAAGTGGAGTTGCGGGGGGTGCGGCCGCTCCAAGACACTGTCATTCTCCGTGTAGGCCTACACTGGACATGCAAAGTGTTCTTTACCCAAAGCTAGTAGGCCTATGCGTTCTTTGTCTATGATCTGCAGGGTTAGGGCCTCCTCGACGAGGCGATTACTGGTACGCGGATAATTTCTGGCACAATTAAACGGTATCATTGAACCGCGGCCGAAAGAAAAAACAGGAAACATTTCATAATTTATGGTTATCAAATAAAGAGGCATAGCATTAGGGGGTAGTGGTGTGAGCGCTCATTCTTGTGTGTGCGCATCTGTGTAGTTAAACAGTCACCACTGGAGATAACGTGGGTAGCAGCAACAAACAACGTAGCCTTTTTAAAACAACGAACGAAGCGGACTCTTGCTGTCCATGAAAAGATACTGGCTAGATCTTGTTAGGCATGTTTAAGTTAGGCTAATGAACATGTTGCATTCTATACAGCCTGATTATGTCATTCTTTAAGCTACATAGCCTGTCTCCAGTTTTCCTCAATTTGACTAATTAAGAAGGGATAATAGGATATTTGATCGGCATATCATCAAAATGTCCGGAAAATACAACCTCTGCTGGTCACTTTGACTGGCACCATTTTTTTCTAGCAGAAACTCTGGCGGGAGGTGTGTGTTGCTTTTAATTATCGAATGTTCTATCGAACGCATTTTTTATTGATATCGATTACATGTCTATTTCGATACATATCGCTATCGTTTTATCGCCCAGCCCTAGTCATCATGTGATCTTTTTATGTGAATATCTTGAGAACCGTAGGGCCTAGGATGACCAATATTTTGCGTATGTTTGCCTCGCATGTAAACCCATTCCATATGCACACATGTTGCAGTCCACACGCAACATGTGATACACACGCACACACATTCACAGTTATCCTACGTATGACACATACTCACACAGTAGACATATATACGCATGCATGCACATGCACACCGACAGGCACATAAACAGGCAAACACACACATGCACGCACACACACCCACCCACACACCCACACACACATAAACATAAACATGTACACGCATACATGCACACAATTCAAGAATTTCTCAGAATTATGAACAGGCAAGATGGGGGTGGGGTTGTATAAAATGTATATTACATGTGAAATCTATGAACTAATCATGTTTTGGTACTTGTTGTCTAGCAGATACCAGTGAGAATTGAGTGTGCATAATGCAATTCAGTGAGACAGTTAGAATCATATTTCAGCGTGACTTATTTTTGTGGAAAACATGTGCTGAACTGGGCGGCAGTCATATTTTGTACTGCTCTGCAGTACATCTAGTTATTATTATATATCTGCCATTGGAGTCTATGGCAGCCCATAGAACGCCTGCCTAAAAAGTGCAGATTTTTTGGCAGAAAGTTTCGGGACACTCCACTGACCACTCACACTCATTTACGGACCTCTAAACCCAGCCATCTAGCGCCACCAACAGCTCAAAATCTGGCCGTCATCACTCTCAGCAATTTCCAGAACTCTATGCCCAACACTCTAGCGCCACCAATGGGTCGAACCTGGATTGCATTCATGTATGTGACCATTGAACCGTGAGTCGGATTTTCACATATCAGGCACCGTTGGAATCCCTGGACCCTCAGAAATTTCATCCGGAATTTAGCGGAGATGATCTTCTGCCCGAGCCGCAAAAACGATACTTGCCAGATTTTTCAATTTGCCTGTGACAGCCAATCAAATATGGTGATGAACCCGCCAAACAGGAAGTGGACTAACATCTCTGTAACGCTTTGAGTTAACATAACAAAACTCGATACCATTAGTCAGGACACTGTCCCAATCACTCACAGCAATTATTATGCATATACATTGAGCGCTCTAGCGCCACCACCAGTTCAACGCTGGACATGCGTTCATGCGCGTGATCCTTGACTCTTTTGTCTGATTTTCACAATTGAGGTAGCGTCTGAATCCTTGGACCATCCCGAGTTCATCGACCCCTTTCCCGTCACTTTCCGCCATATTGGATCTCCGCCATATTGGATTTAGCCCAAACTCTACAAAAAGTTTCAGCGTTCACAAATTTCATTTGATTTCCATGGAACTTGGCGGAGATGATCTTCAGACCGAGCCGTACAAAAGATACTTTTCAGATTTTTCAAATTCCACATTATTGGCCCATGACAGCCAATCAAATATGGCGATGAAGCCGCAAAACAGGAAGTGGGCTAACATCTCGGCTATGCTTTAATGTATGAAGTCCAAACTTGGTACAGGGACTTGGTATCTGATTGTGAGGACGCACTAGGAAATTGCCATCATGTGGCCTCTATAGAGCATCACAGTCCCGCCCCTCCTCCGAGAGAGCTTAGTTTCCGGAAGTAGCTTTCCCATTCATTTTTCCCATTGACGTTCTGGAAAAATCCGTATTTAAAGAGTTTTAGAGCATGTCTTAGGATATCCAGCTACGGAGTAACTCATAAGCACACAACATATCATTTCGAGTTAAAAAACGAAGAGAAAGTCCAAAAAAAGTCAAAGGTACAAGACTGTGTACATATTTTCATTTCCGAGCGAAGGAACTACTCATCCCATAAACCACCGGGCCTCACTGAAAAATATATAAGCAGCACGAACCAGCGCGAAATAATTAATTTCCAACCGGCGACAGCAGCGAACCCTCTCCTCCAAACAATGATTTTTATATAGTTAATAGCAGTTATTTCAGGAGTAATCGTGTAAATAATAGTGTTTTGGTATTGAATGTTATATTTACCATCGTGTATTTTATATCGTGTGTGTGAAAGCGGTTAACGTTAACGTTAGCAACATTGTGCAGTGCTTCGTATCTGACTGCCATCCTGATGCATGGACCGGTGCATGGTCTGCTCTTGGACCACCATATTCAGTTTATTAACTTGAATTATTACACAAAATGTTCATTAAATGTACGAAGAAGTATTTCTAGGTTAATGATTGATATGGCTCGTACAGTATGAAGGCTACAGTAGCCTAGCTAATGTTAACTAGCATTACCAACCTCCCTGCAAAACTCACCACACAACTTCGTAGGTTTGATAGGTCTTGTTCCTCATGCTGGCCCATACATAACCCACAAGCTGACCCTCGACACACAACAGTCAATAATGTGACCCGATTTAAAGTGGTTTTCACCCCTTTGGACACTCTTGATTTCGTCCTTGAAACTGAAATATTCACGGGCCATGTGCAGTTAAGTTTGTATGGCTTATACCCGAATTGTCAATGGAGAAATTGCATTGAATTCTTACTTCCGGAAACTCCTGTGGGCGGGACTGTGATGCTCTATAGGGGGCGCTGCAATACAGGAAGTGAGCTTGTATCTCAGCAACGCTTTGGTGTACAAAGTCCAAACTTGGTATAAGGACCTGTTACCTGATTATGATGATGCACTAGGAAATTGGAATCATTATGCCTCTATAGGGGGCGCTGCAATACAGGAAGTGAGCTCCTATCTTAGCAGCGCTTTGATGTATGACGTCCAAACTTGGTACAGGGACTTGGAACCTGATTGTGAGGACACAGTAGGCAATTGGCATCACTTGGCCTCTATAGGGGGCGCTGTAATACAGGAAGTGGGCTCATATCTCAGCAACGCTTCATTGTATGAAGTCCAAACTTGATACATGGACATATTAGCTGATTGTGAGTATATGCAAGGAAAGTGGTCTCATTTGGCCTCTAGGGGTGCTGTAATAAAGAAAGTGAGCTCACATCTCAGCAACACTTTGGTGTATGAAGTCCAAACTTGGTAGAGGGACATGGTAGCTGATTGTGAGAATGCACAAGGACATTGGTGTAATTTGGCTTCTTGCTGTGAGTGCTTGCTCATGCCATGGCAACGCCATTCCTGCTATAGCGCACTGCTTGGCCCCCACATTGCTGCTTGCAGCTATATTTCTTTTTGTTATCCTCATAGCCCAGGGGTGGGCAAACTGCGGCCGGACCCGGCCCGCCAAGCACTTTCATGTGGTTATCAGGCTGCTCGCTATTTTTTCCTGCGACAGAGACAATGTTGGTTAGCTTTACTGCAAACTGCTTTTCAGTCTCCTTAGAGAACGTTTACAATGTCAATGTCAAAACATTATGTTAAATAGAGATGATAGGCCTACTCTTAATTATCTTCTTTGCAGCAGATCTAACTTGAACATTATGCTACTCCATTTAATTGGGAACACGTCTGCGCTCACAAGAGGGAAGAAGTTTCAAAATAAAAGTCCTCACTACAATAATTCACTATTAAATAATTTAACTATTTAAACCACTCAACTATTTAACTGTTCAGCCATTCCAACTGTCAGTTGTCATCAACTATGACTCCCGCCAACTGTTTCCTCTGCCCACATTTTATGTTATATGTTTTGCATTTTCATGCACTGGCAATTCCTCGAAATTACATTATCTATGTTAATATCTCAAAAAGTATAAAGTGTACAAAAAATACATTTCTCAAGTGTCCTTTTCAAGAAGAAGAAGAAAGAAAGAAGGAAGAAGAAGGAAGAAGAAGACGACGACTAGGCCTGTCGCGATATTCAATAAATCAATTAATCGCATGATAATTAAAATTAGCTCGATCATTTTTCTGGCCGCGATAAATGCCATTTGCATGCTTGTTTGTTTTCCTCGTCTCTCTCTCTCCCTCTCTCTCTCTCGGGTCCTTACAGTAACGATGAGTGAACCCTCATGTCAGTCACTTGTCAGTCGCATGGTGTGTGGGGAGGCGGGACTACTGGCGTAGCCTACCACAGAGTGCAGCTAAAAAGCCACGTGAGAAGTATACCAGTATGCACTAGGCAGAGAGAAAGCTAGTTGCGAGTTCGAGTAGGCTACGCCTAATAATGACAAAAAAGATGGAATTGGTTTCTAAGCCAAACGCGACAGCTGCAGTGTGGGAGCATTTCGGATTTAAACCGAATGCCTGTGGTGAACCACTGAACGTGTGCGAGTCGGTGTGTCGCATTTGTTGGAAAACAGTCGCAATTAAAAGCGGCAACACAACAAACATGCATATGCATCTAAAACACAATCATCCGCTGCAGTTTTCCCAGTTGGGGAAAAAAAAACACAACAAGTGGGCCGTCTTCCTCTTCCCGAGGAAAATTCTCAGAACGACAATATTATCGCTTATCGCAATAATTTCTGAGACAATTTATCGTCCAGCAAAATTTGTTATCGTGACAGGCCTAACGACGACTGTGGATAACAGAACAATGCGTTTTCATGCACTGTAATCATCAAAGTACAGCATAACCTGTTTGACTAAACCAGGCCTTTAGCCCACAGTCCAGTTATACCAAAGTAATGCTTTTATCAAATAAACTAGCCTTCAATGTAGGAATTCCAGTGGCTGCTTGAGATAACGGGGTCTGTCCAGTCCCATCTGCTGCAGCTCTTAGGCTATCTAATAAGGGGGCCTTGTCCCCCCTCATACAGGACTAAATTGGTTTGTGTTCTGAATAAAGTGCTGACAATGCAAGACCTTCCACTACAAGACTGCAGCAGTTCATCTATGAAAGACACTGAACAATGGCAATGCTATCAGACTAATCCAGACCAGGCCACACAGATGGACACCACTGGACAGTTACCAAGACAGAGAGGGTTGTTGCATTTGTTGCAACACTTAAATGAAACCAATCCACATCAAACAATCCTCCAGTTCAAGGAGGAGGATACCTGAAACTTGCAGATAACATGGACTGCAAAAGACGGGGAGAAAGGATAGGAGTGAGACAAAAATAAATAAAAAAAAACCTGGGAGAGAAAGAGAGTGAAAGAGTGGGAAAAATCAATAGCTGACTGTCTCCTGCATCTGAGAAGAGGAGGGAGGGGTGAAAGCAGACTTAAGGAACTGAAACAACCTCCCGAGGACGACTTGCCAAAACACACACACACACACAAACACAGGTCTTTATGTCACCTCAGTTGACTGCTAGTAACCTGCTCATTGACGCTGACGTGCGGAATAGACATGCGAATAGACATGCGTCAACGCATGCCAGTGGGTGTTCCCGACGGTAGCTATGCAAATGACTTGAAGTATAACCGTAATTTGATTGGTTGGTGCTGTCTGTCGATTGGCTTGATTGGCCGGTGCCGTCTGTCAGTGCAGCAACAGCTGAACTTCTCAACGCGCACGCAACTGTGTGTAGAAGCCGTTAACAACAAGGATCAGACCTGAAATAGGAAATGAGGACGGCTCCAAAGGCCGCACTAATCATGTGATGCGCCACATGACTTTCTGACACGCTCCCTCTGGTGACACTAGTGTTGCACGGTGTATCGATACTAAAAAGGTATCGCGATGCCTTCACGCAAAAAACGATACGATTTCAGACGTTTTTAGAATCGATACTTTATTAAAATAATAACGTTCTGTGTCTGTGTGAACTGCTGCTCTCACTGCTCCTTGCACGCATCTAGGCAAGTGGGCGTGTCTAGGCAGGCAGCTCTGAGTGAGTGAGTGGGCAGCCAACGTCAACATAGTTATTTGCCGACAGTTCTAGGCCTTGTGGATAAAACAAAAGGTGCAGTGAAATCTGCAACTATTTCGGATACATCGCGAATAGTGAAGGCAAGCCATCAGGTATACAAAGTCATTTAAAAGCAGTAGGCTACGCATGGAACTTGGCTAAACACCTCGCAGACATATATCAACATTTTTAAAGAGTTCAAAGAACGACAGGTTAACGATTATGCTATAGAAAACACGACTACATGGTTAGTGCCAAGTTCTTCTCTTATGTTTTAGTCTAGCCTAAGTGAAACGAGTATGGTTCTCTGGGATAAAGCGAACCTTCCTTCATGAATGAAATTTGACGAGACATAACGAGCTGTAATCATTTTGACGAGACATAACGAGCTGTAATCATAGGGTGCTAACGTGATGAAAGCGCAATGTTCACGCCAGAATAACATTACCATAATTGTAAACGATCTATTTCATGTTCGGTCAGTAGCCTAATACTGGTAATATTTGTCATGGCATGTAGACTGCAATTTGTTCAATAATTATTGCCCAGATGTAGGATAGGCTACCCGAAATGCGCTAATTAAAGCCCACAGCATAATACCACCAAAGCTTGTTGGGTCCTAATAATAGCGGCTTGTTACAGTACGTGGTAGCAAATCATGTTATCAAAGAAATAGACGTAATGTAGGAATGCACACAGATATATTGCAACAGGTAATGGTGTAGGCCTATCTGACGAAGACCTGAGTTGTTGGAACGTCGTACTTGTACACTGGGCGCAAAGAAGACTATCCTCACATTTTCCCCTTTGCAACTGTCAAAGAAATCCCATGAACACGGGAAGGCCTAGGGTAGCCTATACTGTACATCAGATGGCCTAAAGATTAGGCCCCTCTGCATAGCATTCAGTGATTTGCATGCAGTAATTTTAACACTGACCTTGATCTAGCCTAGTTTGGCTATTTAAAGCTACTTTATTGCCAAAACACAACACAATGTAAATGAACTATAACAAACAATAAAGGACTTAATCACACAAAGTAGGCCTACTATTTTACTCACTGCTCCAGGTTAATGTGTGCTTCAATGTGTGACCTGTGTGTTCACTAATTCACGGATGGGATACATGCAGAGACCAAATTCCTTGTATACCAAAGTATACTTGGCCATAAAACCTGATTTACATTACATTTTACACAATTGAAGCGAATTAGGTTGGTAATGTATGTAGTCTCAGAGTAAGTTACACTTTACGGTAAGTGTACATGAATTAATTCATGATTTATGTATTACTTCATTCATTAATATCTAATTAATCATCAGGAATTTACTGAGTTCATAGTTTGTCATTTGTCAAATGAACTATAACAAACAATAAAGGACTTAATCACACAAAGTAGGCCTACTATTTTACTGACTATAAAAAAATAATAATCATGTAGGAAGTTTAGAAGTTTAGAATCCAGAATTGACCTACACACTACAAAAGTGCACCATATTTAACACAAATGACTCAATACACTTGGAGGAGGTATGAGTCCTTTCTTCTCCAGATATCTTAGGATTTCGCCGTAGTATCGTTTTAGTATCGAGCATCGTGATATTTATGGCAGGTATCGTATCGAAGTCATAATTTTGGTATCGTGACAACACTAGGTGACACACACACACACACTTGCTCACAAGCTTTGCTTCAGCAACACACATCCTTACTTATCATACGTCTCTTCTGTTCAGTGAGGCCTAATCTTACCTTACCCTCAGTAATATGCACATTCCCACACTCTTACCCCGAGTGAACAAACATTGTTTCTCAAAATGCTCCTCTCAGCAACACGCACTCCTTTTCGCATCCTTCCCTTATAACATGGGAAGCGAGGTCTGAGGTTTTGCATGGAACTAGGCTTTGTTTAAAGGAGAAATCCAGCAAGTTTTCACATACATCTCCGCTTCTCGAGGTCACCGAGTACTGTCGGTACGAAAAACCGCACGAAAAAAATCGGTTTTACCTAGCTTGAGTTGCTATAGCCAGCAGCTAATGCAGCCAGGCAGCTGCAGCGCTACACTCTGTGGGCATGTAGAGAAATGGAGATCTATGTGAAAACTCGCAGGATTTCTCCTTTAAGGACTCTCGAATACAACAAAACAAACCTATTTAAATGTAAACAGACAAATCTCCAATCACATCAATGATGACAACTGGGTTAGGCCCTGTCCACACGTACGAAACCGATCTTTTTTTCCTCCGTCTTCCCTGAAACCGCATCAAGAATATTTGCGTCCAAACGGATCCATCTCAACACGACTCAACATGTTACTTCATACCCCAGGCCTATAGGTGGCATTGTTTCTTTACAGAAATTGACCAAAACTTGCGCTTTACAAACAGACAGAATAGGCTACGACCAAATGGCTAGTGCAAGGTAACCAGAATTGTTTGTGTGGACTGATGGTGAACTGTCAACTGTAAACGTGTGACCGCGCACATCCCTTTTCACCGTTTTAGATGGGTGCTGGATCCGAGGAAATAATTCAAGAGTAAAAGAGAGTGATCCGCACACCATATAGCTCCCATGGAAGGTTTTTTTATTTTGCGTGCAACGTTTCGAGCCCCTGGCTCTTCCTCAGGCAACCAGTCAATACTTTTGCCTGCATCAAATCGCGCATTCGCATTCAGTGTGCTACCATCGGCTTAACGTGAGTTCTAAGCGTCTTTGTATGCGGTTTCGGGCAGTGCGTTTACAGGATTCGTTTGGACGCTCGGCCAAGACGAAGCAAAACCTCTGCGTTTAACCTAAAAAACGTCTCCGTGTGGACGGGCCCTTAGACAACAAACAACAGCAATGGAACTCAGCAGGAGAGAATGACCAGGTAAAAAAAAAAAAAACTGACCTTACCAAAGCCAAAATGCAATGCACCCTGGCATCGGAGACAAGGAGCATAAGAAACTGATGAGAGAGCATGATAGAGGCTCCAGCTGCCAAAGTGGCTAAAGGCTAATAATCAGTGGCTGTGTGGCGCTTGCCATAGTAACACAGGACCTTAGGCAACCCTGGCTGTGTGAGAACTCGCACCACATACAGTGATGGTCAAAAGTGTTTGGCACCCATGCTAAAAAGAGGAATATAAAATCATCTTTTGGAAATTGATCTTAATGCCTTAAGTAAAAAAAAAAAAAGAAAATATCCAACCGTTAAAGACACCAATTTTCTTTGTGAATGAATAATGTATCATAAATAAATAAATTAATTTGACCATCATTGTAACGTCACCTGGTCAACAGTCAAAGAAGCCAATTCACACACACACACACACACACAAGCATCTAATCAGAGTATCAACATGTAGATGAATCACATGATCAACTTATTGCATGGCATCTTGGCATGTGGGGTGGTGGTAGAGTAGTGGCTAAGGAGCTGGGCTAGCATGCAGTAGCCTGAAAAGTTGTGGGTTCAATTCTCGGGTCTACATCACGGAGGGTATGTCACGGAGGAGGGTCGCTGCAGGCTACACAAGCCAGAACGCAGCAAGCAGAAGCAGAGACTGAGCAACACTACCAAACGCGGTCTCTCAACCACACACCGAGCTACTAGAGAGAGGGCCAGGATCCCCCTGGCTGTTGCCCAGCTCCTCTGCTTCAGTCCTGGGTTCATGCCCACGACATGCTGAGGGCCCTCTCCAGATCTCCCTGCTCTGGCAACAGACACCCGCTATTAGCTAGCTTGGCCTTCCTGTAACAGTTGGCACCGAAATAAAAAAAGGTTGATGCTTGAGCTGCTTTGCTATTGTCCAAGAGACCAAAGCTCAGGGGATTTAAGACTAAATATTTTATTTTTTATTTATTTTTAAGTTTAACCTACATGCATGACACAGAAAATCAGTTGATCTCTAAACAGAAGGCTATGCTGAGAGTGACTTAAAAAAATAAACAAACAAATAAATAAACAAACAAACACGTTGTGGCCCAACTGAGGTACCTTTAGCAGGCAATGATGCGAGTGTGATGCTGCGTGTATGCGTGTGTGTGTGTGTGTATATCTCCTGACTGCACAGGATGTGCATATTATAACTGTCACCAGGTCATACAAGGGTGATACATCCTTTAAAGGTGAAATCTGATTCTGGCCCAAGGCTGTTGATGTCTAAGCTCAGCAGCCTGCCCAATTCCCAGCGTGATTAGTTGCCAATTGCCTCGAATTGTGTAGGCTTAGTTTGAGGCATTTCAGTGCACACACACAGAACACACAGACAGCTAGAGGACTATGAGGAGCCGTTTGCTGATGGACTACCCCAGGTCTACTAAGTTCACTAGGGCTACCAGACCAGGTTACTGCACTCAGTATAGCCACCTGCAGCTTACAGTAATTCTATTACACCGGACATGACAACGTCCAACAATAGTGCCGACGTCATGGGTCAGGAACACATTAACCACTGACCCAGCCAGAGCTATGCTCTGCTTTTTCGATATCCAGTTGCCATGGTAGCTACCATCAAGGTTCCTTGCATCAGAGTCCCTATTGCCCAAAGTTCTGTCCTGAAGTGCAACAGCTGCTCATAGTCAAGTGCAACAGACTTCAAGGGCAAACTACCAAATTATGCTTTGTATACATGTATGTGTAGGCATGCATGTGGCCTGTGTGTGTGTGTAATATATATATATATATATATATATATATATATATATATGTACAGGTGGTGCATAGACAGGACAGGATAGTAGTACAAAGTACAATATGCAGTTGGTTTACAGAATGTGATTTACAGTAAATTAAATATGTCAGTGTATTAGCAGTAACCTTATAAGAGCAGACTATAGCTGTAGTATGAACAACATAGATATGGGCAGTGTAGTAGCAGTAACATTATAAGAGTAGTAAGAATAATACACACACACGCGAATATATTATAACAGAATATATTATAAGAAAAAACAGAATAAATATTGATATTTAGTATGAACCAGACAAATGTACAGCTATGGGCAGTGTGGTAATTGTAGTGCAGAAACAATAACTGTAGTGCAGAAACAGTAACAAAGTGTTCCTCTTTACAGACAGAGATAAATAAAGCCTAACTAGAGTGAGCGCTACTACCATTATACCAAACAGATAGATAACCTTGCCAACATGCTCGGTACACCGTGAGCACTTTTCTCCTCCTTCACAAAGCTGATTAACGTTAACGCAACCACAACGTTATGTTACCAGAGTGTGTCTTATCGTTTCCACGCCTCTTAAATTACCACCAGCCAAATCACGCTTACACGTTAATGTATCGTTCATCCTCTACACATGATGCCTAGTAAGAGGTATTATGGTTTGAGAGAAGACATGAACTCCATGTGCAATATTACAAATAATGGTACACTCTATGGCTATTAGCAAGCTAGGTACCGTTCATTTTCATCAATCTGACGGTTCTCTGTGTCATCTGAAGGGATTTGCCCCTTCACTCTGAGAGGACAAAACATACCCTACTAAAACGGATAGTAAACTAACCTGGATGAAATGCTTTGGCTAATTACCCACGTCTAAATTGTGAAACCAACGAAAGGATTCAATATAGCCTAACATTATGTTTGCCATCATGCCTTCGACACACGTGTGGTGGGCTAACCGTGCTACGATTTAGCCAGCTAGACGCGTTAAACCGTGAAGGGAGTACATGGGTGCAACATGTATTGCTATCTAGTGAGCATGTAGCTAACTCTGACACTACCCTGAAGTACAGTAAGAGCAACTGAAGTTACAGTCTAGAGAGCTTAGCTCAGCATCTTAGCTGACTAACTTAGCTGTGCTAGCTGGCTGTTTCTGTAAACCCTGTAGTGTTAAGCTTGGCTCACAGTCAGAATCTCATACATAGATGCTAGCTAACCTCCCACTTGACAAACCTGTAGAGAAAGGTTTGTGGCATTGAAATAGCTTGCTCTCACCTGGGCCTTCTGGAGCGGTGTGAATTTCAAGTCATGCACAAATGGATTTCTGACGGGGGGAGCCAGTCCCTTCCCATCCCCTTCCACTGAGCATCGTCTGCAGTTCGGCAATCTCATCCCTACCAAACCCAATGGAACGGATTTTAGCTGGAAACAGTCCCAAGCGACTTTATCCAAACCGGGAATTTCGTATCCTCCCGCCGAGTCCAGGTTACACGTTATCTTCTTTCCTTCAGGGATAGAGATGGCTTCGGGATTAACTGGATCATGTAGCTATTTGACGGTAGCTTTGCACGCAACAGTAGTCCAGTTAGATGTGTCGTAAAGATGCAGGACCTTCTAGTCGGGTTTACGCACAGGACGCATGCGTAAGGCCTGTTGTCTACTGACATCATCAAGCCAAGTCGGGGTGTGTCGAGCTGTGCCGAGTGGTGTCGAGTCCGAGATGATGTCTGTCTGCAGTTACAGGCTGTAGGCTACTGTACTGTACTGTACTGTACTGTAGGCTACTGTACTGCACGCAGGCAAATGTTACATTCAATGTGTCAAGTTTGTTGTTAGAGATCAGAGGCAGACGATTGTGTTTTGAGAATAAACCAATTGCATTTTAACAATTTATTGAATATTACATAGGTCTAATCAGTTAAACCAAGCAATGACCATTTATTTCTCAGAACTGAATGGGCAATACAAGAGATGTTCAGCAAGGAACAAAACGGTGAGTCTAATAAAGAGAAGAGAGGAAGAGAAGAAATTAGGACAGGAGAGGGGAGGAAAGGAGAAGGGATGGGACTAGAGCAGTAGGCTAATGTCTTTATCCCTCTCAGCGCTGTTGGTGCTCTTGGCCTTGGTCTGTGGGAGTCAGGAGCAAGCAAAGGTTTATTTTTGGACTGTGCAGAGTACTGCCCCCTCTGGTTTATGTGTGTGATGGTACACACACACACTATGGCAAGCGATTTTAACATTTTCCCGCTAGACTGGATATGTATTGCAGATGTTAATTCCAGATAGTCAAACTTAGCGGGTAAATGATAAAATCGCTTGCCATACACACACACACACACACACACACACACACACACACACACACACACACACACACACACACACACACAGAGCCAGCAGAGGTGAACTCAGACTGCTGCTGCTGGTCGGTCACCACTTCAATCATCACATTAGTCTAATATGCTGTCATCATCACAAGGAAGGGAGAACATTGGAATAGGTGGGGAGAGAGTACAAGCAGTGATGCCATTAATAGAGTGGGCTGCTGGCGCTCCTGTTTCTTAGCTTGACTGCTTGTTTTTTTTTTTAAATACTATGGCCATCATGTCATCTATAGTCCTGTTTAATTTCTTTTTAAAATTGTTACTTTTACATATGTCATACCTGCCCAGGGACTACAGGTGGAAACTAGAATGCATTTCCGAGGAACTGCGAAAGTGGTGCGGTCACTAAGACAGTGCTACGTTGAACCTGGCATGATCAAAGAATTATATAAGTTGCTCATTTTTCAAAATCGGGCGTACAGGTCAAAGGCATTAACATACATCCGAAATGCCAAAACACATTTTTGCTAGTTGCAGCGACCCCTAGGTCAAAGGGCACCAAATTATATGTGTGGCCTCACAATGCCCCGAGTCCCTGTAGTCCCTGTAACTCTAGCGCTCCCCTAGTGGTTGAATGTCACCAAATTTACTGTGTGTCCTCACACTCTAAAAACTACTGGGTTGGAAATTACCCAAATTGGGTTGTTTCTAAACCAGGTGCTGAGTCACTATGGGACAGCAAACATGTTGGGTTAAAAATGACCCAGCAAGATGGGTTGGTAATTTAACCCAATTTGTGGGTAGCTTAATCAACCCATATATTGGGTTATTCCGACAGGGATGTTGGGTTACAGTGACCCAGTCCCAGACGGCAGTTCAGGGTTTGTGCCCTTATATTTTGTAAAACGTAGCGAGATATAGGCACTATTAATCCAAAACTTTGGTTTGGTAACCAAAGAATACTGCTGAGCTTGTGTAAGCTACAATTTAGTTTGACCAGACCTAACTGTAGTAAACAACGTCTAATCGTCTCTCTTTAGCACCCCCGTTGGCTAGTTTGCACCTCAGAAACGTGTCTGGTGGAACGTTTGGCTGGGTTTGCCAAAACGGTCCCAGGGGAACGTTTCGCTAATGAGATCAGGTTGGAACAACCGTCAGCCAACACTGACGCACTCTACAAGGGCAGAGCAGGCTGTACTTCCTGAGGAGGCTGCGATCCTTCAATGTGTGCAGCAAGCTCCTCAGGATGTTCTACGAGTCTGTTGTTGCCAGCGTCCTCTTCTATACAGTGGTATGCTGGGGAGGAAGCACAAAGAAGAAGGATGGGCGACTTGACAGGCTGACTCTGTAGTGGGAGCTGAACTGGAGTGCATCACTTCAACGTCTGACAAAAGGACCCTGAACAAACTGATCAACATCTTGGACAATGAATGTCATCCACTCTACAGCACTATTAAAAAGCAAAAGAGCTTGATCAGCTGGAGACTTCGCTCACTGCCATGCACAACTGAAAGGCTGAGGAAGTCATTTGTCCCCAGGGCCATTGAACTGTTCAATGCTTCACTAAAAGGAAGAGGAGAGATAGACTTCTCTGCATAGTCTGTCTGCCTCTTCACCCTCTCCATGTTTGAGTACTGACTGCCCACTACTGCTTTACTACTGTTTTACTACTGTTGTACTACTGTCCACAGCCTAATGTTTTTACTACTGTTTTACTGCTACACTGTTTTTCCTGCTATATTAGCACACATGACCAATGGCTTCTGCTACAATACTGAATGGCTGTAACCCTATTACCTCAACCTATTCTTGTACTGACATAGTTTTTTATATTACCTTGTCTACATTATACTTTACTCTCTTATTTGTCCATATTATTTATGCTGGTCTCTAGACCTTATTCTTGCACTGTTGCACTGTTGGACTACTGTTGGACTACTTTTTGCACCTTCACCGTGACACTCACTCTCTTGAGCACCTTACTATGCACACAGAACTACAGGACTACTGTTGGACTACTTTTTGCACCTTCACCATGACACTCACTCTCTTGAGCACCTCACCATGCACACAGAACTACAGACCAATCCCGGCCCTGTCACTGCAAGCGTCTCATGCCTGATCACCCTCAAGCACACTGTGGATTTTTTTTACATTTAATTTATATAGTATATTTAGTATTTAGTTTTGTTAGTTTTTCTTATCTTCTACTGTCTCTATTGTACAGTGGAGTTTGGTTATATGTTTATACTTATATTTACCATTTCTGCTGTAAGTGCATGTTGTGTGTGATGTCTTCTTTATGCTTCTCTCATCCTCTCAAAGGTACTCTGGATGTCACTCATAATCCTTGGTTACCTGTCTGACCAATAAGGCCATTCGTCTTGATTACTCAATGACACCAAATTAAGAAGTATTTCCTGATTGGGGAAACTTTTAGTTTATTTTTCTTTCAGTCCGCGGTTCAATAGTGCCATTTAATCTTGTTGGAAATTATCAGACGTGACTGAAGCACCGGTGTTGTGTGCCTTCTGCTTTTTGCACCTACTGGTTTCCTTGCACATGCTCACGTTGCTCTCCACAGCTGCAGGAGTTGTTTTAGACAGATTTGAGGTCACATTTTATATCTACGCCATGATCACTACACTACAACCAAAAGACATGTAAAATATAGGCTATATTAATGCAAACTTTATAGCATTAAACTGGATTCAATCCAGCAATAAATACACACACCTATAAACCAGGCCTACCTATTCAACGCATTATCTCTCTGAGCTACTCCAATTCTCTAAACTGTCTCGTCAAATCACCTATCAAGCATGTAAGTGTAGCGGGGCGAGGGTAGAGTTTGAGGTTTTAGATGTCGACTACGCCACCTGGAGGAGTTATGCTCCCCCAAGAATTAAATAGTAAGCATGTGATCAAATGCAGCCTGGGAACACACTTCCTAGTTATTTCCAGATTTAGACACACATGTTCGTTGCAATTATTATGAGACAGAGACAGAATTCTATAAAATTAATAAATAATTGTCTTTATTGTATTTCAAGAACACATCAACACAAAGAGAATGAAATTTAGAAAATAAGTCATATGATAATTTTATTTTGACGAGAGAAAACTTCACATTATGGATGATCCCATAGACAGGGCAAAACAAGTCATTAAATACATGGAGTGGGCCTTACCTAGGGGAGGCAGGCTATCTGGACGGGGGTCAGCAGGAACTCTGGATACACCACAACCACCCAGGTGAATGCTGCACTGGAAATACACACAGTGAAACACACATGCAAAATAGGACACCCACCACCAGGTGACAAGCCTCCTGGTGGAAAGACCCAAGGAGGAAACAATGAAACAAATACACAATATCACACCAGTTCAAGAGACTGGTCTAGGCCACGAGGAGCCAACAGACGCTCTCACCATCTGAGGGGCAGTGAAACGAAAAGGTGAATATACAACCGTATAGTTATAGTAAACATGCACAACTGTAACAGAAACACAAACCCAACAGGGGCACCACAAAAGCACCTTAGCCACTCACAGCAGACTTTGAGACAAATATAGAGACACATGCCCATGCAATAGATGAGACTTGCCACTGGTAAGACATATAATGGACAAAATAACAAATAAATAAACAAAAACAAAACACAACGTCAATTACAAGACACGCTGACAGTTTCCAACAATAGACAAAGTCACTGCCCTTATCTTATAACTCCTTGTCCGAGCGACTACTAGGCATATGGTTTTCAAAAGTCAAATGCTCCCTGACACAGACATTTTGAAAATTAAGAATGTTACTTGACTTGAAATATTGTGCTAAGTTTTGCAAACTCGCTTCATTCAACCCATGAAAACATTGCGGGCTGGTGTGCTAAAATGTAGATAGTTTCTTCTCGTACCAATAGGCCTACTACTACAATAACGTCATCACCCAATACATGTTTTATTTTTAGTTGATCACTTAATCACTTCATCAATCACTTAAACTGTGCACTAACGACCGTAGCAGCCCAAGGTAACCAGTTGTTTTTGGTCAAGGGCAACCACCTGTTTTAAATAGCCTCAGGACAACATGTTGCCTATACGTCATTAATTGATGGTAGCCTAAAATTAGGAGTTTGCACCAACGTCACAAGTGATTGTAGCCATGTCGAAAAGAAAATCTCCTCAAAAAGCATCCAAGATGTTAAGGCATATAGGGAAGGACTTGGACCACAGGAAAAAGTGTGATATTTCGAAAAATTAGGGTTTAATGGCGATGGCAACTCGATCCCTACGAGTTGGCTTCCTCTTCTTGGATCCATGGTGATTCTTCCTTCAGTTGCATATCCCGATATCGTTAACTGGTTTTCTCACCGAGCCCATACACAGCGGAAGACCTTAAATCCTACAATGGTTTGGAGGCCTATAACCAGATGGTGTGTGGATGGGTGAGGGAGTGGCAGTACCAAGTCATCAACGACCGTTGTGTTGTGAAAGCGTAAGTACTGTAATGCAATAACTTCTTCAATCAACCTACAGTAACCTCATGATATCATTGCGATACTTAAGGTGAAGCCAAGTGACTGTCAAACGCTTGTAGGAATTTGTAGGAGTGTGTGAAGAATTACATAGACTTATGATAAAATATAAAACTGTATGAGTTGTTAGTTTCCGCTTTTTAATCTCTTTTCATCTAACAAAACCCATATTTGTTGGCCACTTATAAAATGGCTGCCATTGCCCCCAGGGGCCAAATCCGAGGCGCCTATGATTATAAATCTGATCAGACCCCTTTGTGAGTTTTTATGTCAAATGTGATGCTTTTATCACAAATTTAATTTTTTTGTGCTTAACTGCCCCACTAACTACTGTAGTTCTCTTACACAGGAGAACAATTGCAGTAGCATCAGTGATTGTCTGCCTCCCAGTGGTTAAACATAGAAATCCAGTCCCTCAATGTTATATTTCAAAGGTGAGAAGCTGCCATCTAGTGGTCATTTAATAAATTTGCTGAAATGCTGAAATGCTCTTCTGGTTATCTGAATGAACCAAAGGTATTATGAATGGTTCTAACAATAATCTAATTTTATATATTGTTTAAAAAAAGTTTCAGAGGGAGTTTCTAAATGTATAATTATTTCCCTTTTAAATACTTTTATCAAAATCAATTCATTGGTGAAGCAGAATATGTTTCAGGGGTTTTAGGATAAAACTAGAATTTCAATATAGAAACATGATATTTTCTCTTAAACAGGATTTTCCCAACCTGAAGTGAAACCAGAGGGAACTCAATCTTCATTCATTTGGTGTGCCATGAACTCCCTCAAAACAAAGACACACTGTAGCCTACACCGGGTTGCCCTTTTTACCCTATTTACCTTCATGCTGTTTTAGAAATGACTCCATTCTTGCAATAGGGTAATTCATTTGATAATTCCTGCCATCACATGATGTCTTACACTACCGTTCAAAGGTTTGGGGTTTCTTAGAAATGTCCTTATTTTTGAAAGAAAAGCACTGTTTTTTTCTCCAATGAAGATAACATTAAATTAATCAGAAATACAGTCTAGACATTGTTAATGTGGTAAATGACTATTCTAGCTGGAAATGGCTGATTTTTAATGGAATATCCAGAGCCTTACAGATAGATATATATCTCTAGGGTTCTGGCCCCACTTCTACTTCGGAGGTTCTTGAAGGATGGCTGCTTTACCTGGAAGGAAGGATGGCTTTACCAGCGGGACTCATCGTCAGTTGTGTACCACAGCATCACAGGGTGTTTCGGCCAATTATCACAATACACCCTCTGCTGAGGCAGGCCCACCACAGGTTGATTAAGTGTGTGTCCCGCAGTTAGCTGTTTGCCTTAGAAGCCCAGGTGGTGTCGCTCCTCTTCAGCCACAGCCAATGGCTTGTCCTCTCGGCGGTGTTGGCCAGCTCTTTGATGGCTTGAATAAGGCAGCCGTGGCAGCCGTGGCCTACTGGTTAGCACTTCGGACCTGTAACCGGAGCGTTGCCGGTTCGAACCCCGACCAGTAGGCACGGCTAAAGTGCCCTTGAGCAAGGCACCTAACCCCTCACTGCTCCCCGAGCGCCGCTGTTAATGCAGGCAGCTCACTGCGCCGGGATTAGTGTGTGCTTCACCTCACTGTGTGTAGACTGTGTGCTGTGTGTGTTTCACTAATTCACGGATTGGGATAAATGCAGAGACCAAATTTCCCTCACGGGATCAAAAGAGTATAAAAAAAAAAAAGAGCCGGTACAACGCCAGTGTTCGATGCCCCAATTTATTATTAGGGCTTTTTAGCCTTTAGTCAATAATGAACAGATGATAGGAGATGAGTGGGAGGAAGATGGGGGGAGGGTTTGTGAAATGACCTCATGTCGAACTACTGGCTCTTGGATGTGAAGTCAGGTCTTCCAGAAATAATATTGTTTTCTTTAATCAAGTAGAAATAAGATATTTCACAGAATAATCTTGAATTGTTATTTTTACTAATCTGATGATTTTCATGTTTTCAGTAATCTTGAATTGTTAGTTTTACTAATCTGGAGATTTTCATGTTTTCAGTAACTCGGAACTGGCATTGAGATCATTTATTCATAATAAAAAAAATTCAGTAATATCCACCATAAATGTTTGAACTAGAAAATTGTTGTAAAACGAATCAACAGTGTTGTATGCAGTAGCCCACGAGTAGATCATGCCATTGGTGTATAAGAAAAATCTACACAAGATTTCTATTTCTATTTCTACGTATTGGCTACATTTAATATAACACACATATAGCACATGTCTAATGTCCTCATCCTCATGTCACAAATACATGTAAATGCATATGAATACAACCTTTCAACCAAGCATGGTTAAAACAATGGAGGTAGATGAATAGCATACAATTAGAGGTGGAGGATTAGGCCGAGTAGTACTTAGATTAAGTTGAAGAGAGCCCCTAACTTTTGGAATAACTTTGACATTAAAGTGAGTGCTGATAAATTTACATATGCATGGACTTATTCCTGAACCCACAAATGTATCTTAAGTTACTGTGCAGTGCTGTACAGTAGTATAGTGTATAGAATAGTGCAGTAGTGATCGCCGACAATGATGAGTATAGTCCAGTGAAGAATATTACACTATATAGTGTATAATAAGTCCCTTTTCTAGGTCCTTTTTCTGGCTGTTAGAGAATGTTGGGATAGATCTCTCCCTCTCATGATTGGGTCACTTCCCTGCTCTCACTCCTGTTCTTACTCACTGACCCTTAAAACACAAATGTGTGTGTGTGTGTGTGTGTGTATGTATGTGTGACAGTTCATATAATATCATACACCTCTGTTCTGTTGTATGAGATGCTGACACTTCTCTTGCTTGGAGCCATGTTTCTTCTCCCGTGTGTGTAATTGTAATGTGTCAGGAGTAGTAACGGCGATGCAGCGTCACCTGCTTCAGAGCAGTTCTCCGCCTTTCCCAGAATTCCCTCGGAGGGGGGTACTGTCAAAGCCGCCCGCAGGGTGATGTCATCAGGTCACAACATTTTCATATGGCAGGCGAGGAAACGGAGAGGTCAAGAATGAGGAGACGTGTTTCTGCGTGTGTGTATGTGTGTGTGTGTGTGTGTGTGTGTGTGTGTGTGTGTGTGTGTGTGTGTGTGTGTCTGACAGACAGAGAGAGGGAGAGATCGGTCAGTGAGTGTGGATATGTGTGTTGTGTATATGTATGTGTACTTGTGTGTGTGTGGGGGGTGTATGTGTGTGTGTGTGTGTGTGTGTGTGTGTGACAGACAGAGAGAGAGAGCGGCGAGTGAGTGTGAATATGTGTGTTGTGTATATGTACGTGTGTGTGTGTGTGTGAGAGAGAGAGAGAGAGAGAGAGAGAGAGAGAGAGAGAGAGAGAGAGAGAGAGAGAGAGAGAGAGATTATGTTTTGTGCGTTTGGGTGTGTTTCCTCCTCTCTGCTGAATTAAAAGGTAAGAAATGCAATTTAAAGACACGGCGTAAACAATCCCCTTACACTTGTACCCGGCCCAGACACAATTTCCCAGCTCTTGTCCAATTTCATTATAGCCCGGGGCACAGCGCATTTGAACAAGTGGTTCAACACCACTGATTAGATCAGTAATGGAGCTGTTTTATCGATCCACATGACATTTGCAGGAATGAAACATTGAGATTTTGTACACAAGAAACATTTTGTTTGCTCTGACATACCTGCTCTGCAAACACAGCTGTCAGTATAATATCCACTAGTCCTATTGTGAGTAGTATGTGAGGTTAACAAAGCACAGGGATGCATTCTGGTGTTGTGTATTTCACTTTAAATGGTTTTGTTTATTTTACTATAAAATCAGGTTTATGGTTAGTGCCTTAAGCTATAGTTTATTATGGTACCTCTTATTTTAGTATACATTCTTTCCATTATAAGATTGTGTTGTGTTGCAAGTTACAACCCATTCATCACAAAAATGCAACCTCAACAATGAGCAGCTAATATGCTGTATGATACTGAATACCACACCAGAATAGAGCTCAGAAACATGGTACACTGTATAAAAGGTTGTTTTCTTGTTTGTAGTTTTCAGTCGGCTTCTGAGACACCACAACTTAGGGAAAGGCTTTGGCATGAGATTTGGAGTGGAGGGTTAATAATGGAACATGAATCTAATGGACCAGCTTTTCATCAGATGTTGGCCAAACCTTAGATTGGTGTACAAACCGTGGAACAAACAGACTGGATCTGCAGACTGGATCAAACCGTGGAACTGCAGACTGGATCAGCTCTTTCTGAAGACGTGTAGCCTAGCTCTTGTTCTGGGTTTATAGATGTAGGCTGTGAATCTAATCCAGTACAGTCAGGTCCTTTAATTGCCCATTCAGAAACTATTTTGTCCATTGTTTACTCTCAAAAACAATTCCAGTGTCCATGCAACCCCAGCCTGGGAAAAGCGTGGCTTAGACCTATTTTAGCCAATATAAACAACTTCATCATTGTGAACTGCACCTGGGTTACCCAAGAAGAACCCATAAAAATGCACCTGGGCTATTGGAAAGTTACCTATTTCCACCCATGCCCTATTTTCGCCCTTATACGTGTATGTGTCACCTGATATTCATTTACAAACCAAAACGAACCAAAACGGTGAATTCCTAAAGAAATGTAGCACCGACACCATAAGGGTATCTAAATTATCTCTGTACTAAAAATGACTTTGTACAGTGACTCGAAGAGCTGCAAACAGTATTGTAAGGCTGCATGTGCAAAACCGCTTGGAGCTCCATTGGAAATTTCGAGCACGGTATACAAATTCCGAGCACGGTACACAAAATACGGATAGGCAGTAAAAGCTCCAGTTAAGAACCAAACCAGATTTTGTTCAAATCTACACACATATGGCTACTGAAAAATGTAAGGTTCATAAATCAAAAACCGAATGTCACTTAATAACAGAAGCGTTATGTCATAAACATTTATAACTTCTTTATGACACGTTCATGACAGTGTCATGTCACTTTTATGTCGATACTGTCAAGTAAAGTTCTTTGTTTTCGAATTTTTGAAGGAAAGGGGCGGTGGTACTTTTACAATACCCAAGAAGAACCCATAGAACTGCACCGGGGTACCCAAGAAGAACCCATAAAAATGCACCTGGGTACCCAAGAAGAACCCATAGAAATGCATGGTATGCTTGTTTTAGATAAGACTTTTATCCCCATGTATATCTGTATACAGTTTACTATAACTATAACTATAATGGCAAAAGAGTATCATTCTAGCTGATGAAGACGTCCACACATGAACTATAACGATAACGAAATGAAGAACAATATCATGGGCATCACTTTCAGAGTGATTTTCAGAACGATAAAAAGCTGACATCAAATCAGATTCCATCAAATTGTATCACATTCATCAACATGAGGAGAGATTTTCGGTTACATTTTACTTGAAGGTATCTACATAAGAGTGACATGACACTGTCATGAATGTGTCATAAACATTGTAAACAAGTCATAAACGTGTATGACATAACGCATTCGTTTTTTTTTCATGACAAGTTAGGGTTAATGTTAGGGTTAGAACAGTGTCATGTCACTCTTATGTAGATACTTTCAAGTAAAGTGTTACCAGACTATCATTGGTCAGTGTGGACACTTTTACCATTATAGTTATAGTTATCGTTCCTGGTGTGAACGGCCCTTTACACTTAGGGCCCTATTTTGGCGAACTATAACTCATGGTCACTGGCGAATACCTTAAATACATTTATGGGTTTGTCCAGTCCACATTCGGGCTGGTTTTGTTATCAAACGTCATTTTTGCATGTTGCATGAGGTAATGCAGAGACCAAATTTCCCTCACGGGATTAAAAAGAGTATATATATATATATATATACTAAACCTAAGGACATTTATCCTGCAGAGGAGTAACTGCTTACATCTCGTAACAGTGTGTCTTCTTGTTTAATAACAAAGACGTTGCTGACACTTGCACCATGCATGTGTGTCATGCTGTTGGTTACCTTTGTAATTTCCGGATTTCCCCATGGTTTCCGCGGTAAACGTCACAACACTTTGAACTGTGGGCAATTCCCTTTGCTGAAGTCTACACCGATGCAGACTCACGGAAAGGGCTCGGTGAGTGTTCACTCAAACCCTCACACCCTTTGAAATTCAACATTGGGAACTTACGAATTTTGTGAGAACGCGCACCAAAGTCTGTGAGTCTGTGAGTCCGGACTTTGGGATTGGGCTGCTCTCTCTCTCTCTCTTTCTCTCTGTTTCTCTCTCTCTCTCTGTCTCTTTGTTTATGTGCTGTAACTGTGATTGACGTGTTTGTGTAATGTCACCATGTCTGTGAGTGAGTTTTTTTTTTTTTGCCTGTACATGCGCAAAGCTGGAGTAGTGTTGAGCGAAGCTGTGCCCTTGGGGCCAAACAGGTCCTCTGACAGACATACGCCTGTTCCTCTGCTGTTTTCCCATGTTCTCATTCTGTCCGTCAACACTGCAGCATGTAAGAAACACAGCACAACACCAGTGTCAGCATATGTCTGCTACAGGAAATCTGCAGCACGGCTTTGCTGGTAAATGCATTTATGGGACTTCTCATATTTTGTTCCTTGCACAGGTACACCCTGACAGAGGGATGCTGCACGATTGAAGCTAAATGAGTGAGGTTGTACCAGAATAGCATCACTAATCGAATGCCTTGTCCAGTCAGAATTTAAATTGTTTGACCAGAGCTGTTCTATTATGCTAAACCCATGCCAGGGAAGAAAACCCCCCAGAGATGTTTACTTAAACTTGTACTATTCCATATCTCCCTTTCTGCTGCAGAAGTAGCCTTTTTTTGTAATCTTT
This sequence comes from Alosa pseudoharengus, assembly GCF_046254945.1. Classification (NCBI taxonomy): domain Eukaryota; kingdom Metazoa; phylum Chordata; class Actinopteri; order Clupeiformes; family Clupeidae; genus Alosa; species Alosa pseudoharengus. Next base: position 12,203,782 of record NW_027468587.1, on the reverse strand, counting down.
TTGCCAATAACTGTCAGCCTGTTGGGAAAACATGCACTGAAGTGTATCTTTCATTTTCTAAGATCTGGTTGGAGGCATCTGGATTAATGTCAAAATGTGAAAAAGTCTTTGAGTGTGTTTTAGGAATATATTCTCTTTGACATGTTTTGTGTGTATTGCAGTACACCGAAGCCTGTCTGTTCTTTGAAGTCCAACTGATAATATGTCTCACTCATTCCAGGATACTCCCTGCTGGAAGTTCTCAAACATCCTCTTTGAATTTTGAAACTGATATGCATAGACATGAAACCAGCTATTCTGCCAGACTGGTGTTGATCAGATGCCACAAGGCTCTGAGTGCCTGTCCTAGTAGGTGGATTAAGACCTTGGTAAACTTATCTGCATTCTTCCTCTATCTCGCAGCCTCTTCCTGTCAGTTTGGAATCCACGCGGGTGGGTGTGTCCCCAACAGGTGTTACAGAAGTGAGTTCAGCTCAGAGGTTCAGCTTCCTTCTCTTCGGCCCTGGCAGGAGGGTTGGGGATAGGGTGCAGAGGTAGGCAGTGGTGTGTGTTTGTGTGTGTGTGTGTGGGGGGGGGGAGGGGGGGGGGGGGGGGGTTAGCTTGTAGTAACTGAAACATCCGTGTTGCTACCGCAAGGTGCATGTAGGACAGGAATGATCTTTGTGCGGAACACAAGCATTTGGCTGTCCTCTCTCATGCCTGTCTGTCAACTACAGTGGTCTCCCCGAGCACCTGCCCTCTGAAACTGGACACGGCCCCCAAAAATGCCCGAGCGCTGCTCGACGCGGACCCCCATCCGTGTCTCCAGGTGTCCAGAGGGGGGCGCTGAGAGACGGCTTTGACGCAGGTGAGTGTTGCGATCCTCCCTGTCACGCGGGATCATGGGGCCTCTTTCTTTGATGCAGGCTCATGACACAAGGCCCCTTTCGTGTGGCTGTGTCGGAAGAGCACAGTTCCTGTTGAGTGTGTTTGAAGCGGAGAAGTGAGAGAGGATGTGACAAACAGGATACTCCAGGGAAGGGAGAAGCACCTCTTTCTTTCACACACATACACACACACACACACACACACTCACACACACAGACACAAACATGCATAAACATTCACACACACACACACACACACACACGTACACACAACAGAAGTGCACACTTACACAGACACACACTCTCATTCTCGCACACAGAACACGCAGATGCACACACACCAACACAAGTGCACACATAGACAGACACTCATAGACTCTCATTCTCACACAAGTACACACACACACACACACACACACACACACACACACAGCTCACAATGGGCTCTCTCAGTAGCACCTGTTAGGATCACTGATTCTCGTGTCTCTGAAGCTGTTCCCTCTGTCAGACATGAAAGGACAAACGATGTGGAGGAAGGGCAGCGTGGTGACACCACGGAAACAGGAACCCTGCACCACAGGTCAGCTTTCAGCTCACACAGCCTGACCTCCCCTGACTCCTCAGCTGGCATTGGGACAGGGCCCTAGGCCACATCTGGGCCAAATCAGACAACGATGCACAATGAGGATGGAAATGTAGCTTTAATGGCCTGATGCATCCTAGACATTTTGCCAAGAATCAACAAGACACATTCACAAGTTTGAGTTTTTTTCCATTCTGCATGCAATATTAAATAGCATGGATTTGTGTTTATTTCATAGAAGGGCAGTTATTAGATTTTTTTTTAGGTTATGTTTTTCTTGGACTTTGTAAGTCCTCAGTTGATAATTTGTACATACTGTACAGTACTAAACAGATAACTAGTTCCTCAAAAAATGACCTGTATAGGTTTTTGGCTGTTGATAAAGTGAACCAAAAAGAGAGAGCTACTAGAATATCTTCACCACCAAGTTCATTGAATGGGTAGTGTATTTTTGAGTTACGGTTTTTCATTGATGATATGATGAGAATATTTCCGTACCACACAAAGTATGTAAAATGAAACTGGACACAAGGTTGTGAACTAAGTTGTAGCTTTATATTTCTTTTTAAAAATATTCTTGTCTGAGTGTACATGAACTCACTCATACACACATTAACACACATCACGTCAGTGTACACACACACAGATGCATGTAAGGTAAAACCTCATCAAACATGTTAGGATTTGGTTGGATTTGGGGATGCTTTATAATGTCTATGAGCGTGTTGAGGGATGTGCAGGGGAGGTATCTGGGGATGTCCTCTGCTGTGTCCTTGTCTGTCACTATGGTAGCCAAGTATCTCCTCACAGCTGAGGGCTTTTGTGTGTGTGTGTGTGTGTGTGTGTGTGTGTGTGTGTGTGGTATGTCAAGCAAAAGGAAGTGATGATGGTGATATCAAAGAGTTGAAACAGGCCTCTCTCTTGACCCCTGCTCCTCTTACACCATGGCCATTCTGAACTCCCACACCCCCCACTCTCTCTCTCTCTCTCTCTCTCTCTCTCTCACACACACACACACACACACACACACACACACACACACACACACACACACACAAACAGCTTCAGACCAATAATTCAGTGTATACTTAGTGTTCAACATTTTTGTCTTTTTTTTTTATTTAAGTAATAAAACAAATTAACTGGCCATTTTCTTTCCAGGAACCAAATTAATGTGAAAATATTTATTGTCATAATATCTACTTATTTATTTTCATTAGTTGCAGTATCAAGGTGCACTACCATCAGTTACCATATGGAGGAGCTCTATTGATGCGTGTTCTCTGCAGTGGTAACGTGAGAGGGAAACCGGAGCAAAGATAAAATACCTCACACACACACACACTCTCACACACACACACACACACACACACACACACACACACACACACACAAAGACACACACACACACACACAATAGCATATCAGGCAGGCATCAAAAGCAAGCCTACAGTCAAAGAAACCTTACACCACTTCAGAAGAGCAGCACTTGTCTCTCCCGCAATGTCATTTGGCTGATATGTGTCCACCCGTGGCTGAGAAGGCTGATTACTCTCCTGAAAGAAAGTAAAATAAATAAAGGAATAAAAAAAAGATGGCATCACTGTCAGACGTGTAATTTAGCGGGACGTTTTGCTTCCAAGCTGATTTTTCGATTCAATATTATTTGAGATTTTTTCTTAACACATTGTTTTATTATTTAAAATCAAGCATGATTTAAAGGAACCGTATGTAAGAAATGTATTTCAATTAATCATAAAATGGCCCTGATATGTCACTAGACATTAAGAAATCATGTTCATTTAAAATACTTATATCACTGACAACAGTAGTCCGGCCAGGATATTGTCATTTAAAAAGTGAAGTTGCAGCCCTCAACTGATGTTTATGTTGTCATGTTGTGTTTTGGCCTGATGCGCCACCCTCCACCTGTCTACTAATCACAAAGTCAGTAGTGGTTCGGCATCCAGGTTGCCAGCTCTGCTAGTCAGGGGGGAGGGGGAGGGGATTCACCGCTCTACAGTAATTTGAAAGTGATTGCAGTACCAGTTTTGGCCACAATCTTACATACTGTTCCTTTAAATGTGTATTTATATATTGAATTACTACTTTTAATTTATTCTTTAAAGTTGAGCTGGCTCTTGAGCACAAGCATTCCATTACTTATAATTCCTTTTATGAGTACATGACAATAAACCATTTGAACTTGAACTTGAAAACTATATTTGCAGGTTTTCACTGGCAAATTGTTCAGTTGCTCCTGAACTTCTGTACATCATGTAGACATTGTGTTTGCCACTTGTTTGAGCTACATATTGCCAACATGCCTATTCGGGGGACCTTTAAAGAGATGTAAGCCCTGACATTCAGTGACATTCCCTTTAAGAGATTTCAGTGGGTTAGTTACAGCAAAACCTTATGTCAACAACAATTAGTAAGGGATAATGTATAGAACGGCGGTCATTACTGGGAAAATAAGTCCCGACAGGGCGAACCGGACCCCGACGCGCAGCGGAGGCGAAGGTGTTCTATACATTATCCCGCTTAATATTCGGCTACTTGCCAAAACGAAATAATAAACTCCCCACGATATGACTTTAGCCTACATAACCTAGCCTATTTGTTACCGTTCATCGTGGCATTTGCTGAGAAACAAATAGTTCGCAACAACACACGCTGCTGAACTTGAATCAAACATTCTTTAGAACACAGCTGATCAACCGTCTGCTTTCACGTTTGAATGAAGTTCCAGTCCTTGCGTAGTGATATGAAAGACGTATCAGAAGCACAAAACCCGTTGCCATTGACAGCGGTAATTACATGAATTTATTTACCGCTAGAACTTTGGGAAATCCCATTCAAGTCAATGGAGCATTATTATATGGCTCTTCACAATGCTAGTAGAACGCTCCATTGACTTGAATGGGATTTCCCAACGTTCTACGGTAAAATAAATTAATGTAATTACCGCTGCAAACACATAATTACCGCTGTCAATGGCAACAGGTTTTGTGCTGCTGATCATATCACTCCGCAAGTATTCCGGTCACTTCTTGCATTGGAACTTCATTCAAAAGTGAAAGCAGACGGTTGAGCTGTGTTCTAAAGAATGTTTGAATCAAGTTCAGCGTGTGTTGCAAACTATTTGTTTCTCAGCAAAAGTCACGACGAAAAGGGTAACAATTAAGTGTAAAGAGACATATCGTGGAGTTTATTTTTTCGTTTTGACAAGTAGCCGTATAATAAGCGGGATAATGTATAGAACGCCGGTCATTATGGGAAAATAAGTCCCTTCAGGGCGAAACAAGACCCCTCCGCTGGCGCGTCGGGGTCCAGTTCGCCCTGTCGGGACTTATTTTCCCCATAATGACCGGCGTTCTATACATTATCCCTTACTTTATTCACCTACAGCCCCACCAGAGCACAGATCAACATCGGGGAAGAGAGGAGCACTGGGCTTCCTGAAACAGAAGCACGGGGTGATGGTGTTTTTCCTGTACGGTTACACATTTTTGTATGGAGAGGGAGTGTGTGTGTTTCTCTCTCTGTGTTGTGTGCGTGTGTGTGTGTGTGTGTCTGTGTTGTGTGTGTGTGTTGTGTGTGTGCGTGTGTTGCGTGTGTGTGTGTGTGTGTTGTGTGTGTGTGTGTGTGTGTGTGTGTGTCCAATGTCTTGAGTAATATGTAAAATCAAAATATATAGCAGTTATGAATACACTGACAGGTGTGCCTAGAACTAGATAGATAACGGCTGAATGCTTAAGCTTTATTAATCATACAGTATCTGCATTTCATAACCATAATACAATGCATAATGCCATGTTTTCTTCTATCATTTACAGTGATACTATACTGTCATGTTTATATTAGTGATAATTACTGTATGGTTGCTAGCATGTGATACAGACTGTAACACCAATGTTACTTAATCCTGTCATGAGAATGACTGTTATGTTTGCCATTTGTAATAAATGGTCTCACTGACAGCATCTGGAAAAACATAGTTATAACATATTTATGCTTTATGAGAGAGGAATTGCCATTGTAATATATTTATTTGAACATTATTGATGTGAAGTGGCAATATTGTTTACAATGTTGTTAAGATGCCCAAAAGCCTCAAGGCCAGCCCCACATGTTGTTAAGATGCCCAAAAGCCTCAAGGCCAGCCCCAAAAGCAGCTACAGGAACCTGGAGTCAGGCAAACAATGAACAGACAAATTGAGCTGCTCCTTGATAGATTTCTGTTTGGCTTCCAAATCCCAGGCTGGGTGTTGTCCTCAGCCACTCTCGTGAATCCTGTGTGTCTTTGCCTTGTATCTGGGAAGCACTTACAAGTCTGGGGGCCTGACACGAGGGATTCAATACTGTCCACTTCCCCGTGATTACACTGCCCACAAGACAAAGGGAGACAAGGCTGGCTGTGCATTCATTTGCCTGAGCAAAAGGGAGAGAGAGAGAGTAGAGAGGGAGGGAGAGAGAGAGTAGAGAGGGAGGGAGAGAGAGAGAGAGAGAGTAAATGAAGAACAGAGAGATAACTGAAAGAGGGAGAACTGCTTTCCTTGTTCTCTCTCTCTCTCTCTCTCTCTCTCTCTCTCTCTCACACTCTCTCTTTCTTTCTTTCTCTCTCTCTTTCTCTCAGGCCCAGCAAATGCAAATCATCAATCTGGCATGCAGGCAGTGTCTCTGTTTAATAGCTGATAGTATGTCTCCAAAGCCTTCTTTGCCTCTTTGTCTAAAATGACGTATAATGGCCCCTCTTATCAGCTCCAAGCGTGCCTTTTCCACACACACACACACACACACACACACACACACACACACACACACACACACACACACACACACACACACACACACATACACACACGCACACACACACACACACAAACATACACACACACACACACACACACACACACACACATATACTTGCTCTAGCCGAAGGTTGGATCAACACACACGCAAACAATACAGATTGACTTGCAAGTGAGGATAATTCAATCTATGAATTTAATCTGAAATTAGTATGCAAAATTATGAGGAGAGAGTGCACCAGCCAATAAAGGTTTCATTGATGCATTTGAGAGAGGTAAGTGAGACACTCTTACTATATATAATAAGTGCGTCTGTGTGTGTGTGTGTCTGTGTGTATAAATGTGTACATGTTTGTTTTTCTGGCTACTACAAATGTGAGAGCCTATACAGAAAAAAACAGCTTAGTGCATTAGCCAACAGTGCATGGAGACAGTTAGGTTCTGCTACTGCCATGATCAGAGACAGTGGTGTGCTTGAATGAGAGCCAGGTGTGTTTGGTGTTAGTAGCCTATTATTTATAAACAGCAGTCTTTCAGGAAAATGTTTTGCTTTCATAAATGGCATGTTTACTCACAAAAGCATAAATGGCATGTTTACTCACAAAAGCATAGAAACACTGCTCAACTAGCTGGCTACGATTAAGCATTCTCCTTCACCAACCTACTGTATGAGCCTAGCCAGTCTGGTCAGTGGCACGCTGAGACCCTTCTCATCTGCTGATACAGCAACAGGAGAGTCCTCCACTGCTATCCTGCTCCTCATTGTCTTGATCAGTAGCGGCGTGACAATCGGGAGAGTCTGGAGAATTCACAAATTCACGGTGGGCCGGTGGCGTTTTGGGGCCGGGCTGATTACTCTGAGCTAAAAAGCGCATTGCTGATATTGCTGTTTGAATATTTTTCTTCGATGTACCTTCCGAGTAGCCTGCACTGTGCGACTACAGTTCCTTTTGTTTTCAGAATGTTCATTGTATCCATAACCTTCATATTCAGTGATTAGGATTAGGCTACCACCAGAAACCAACAGTATGCGTGCTCTCTCTCCCGTGAGCATGAAAATTGCCTGTGTGTTGTAGATTTGTTTCAGTACTTTCTATCTGGTTTCCTTTTGCGGTCTCATTTTTGTTTAGGCTATCTTGCATGCATAGCCCACCGCTAGAATCATTGGCCAGTAGTAAGAACTGATTTGTCTCTGTCGTTGGCATTTGTTCATCTTTTAGATGACAATGTTGGGGGGGACAAACACCACCGCTTAGTTTAGGGTGACATGTCCCCCCTGTCCACCCCCTAATAACTAACACCCCTGTGTACAAGTGGAGTATCTGGATGATATCTTCATTTATATATATATACAGCTGAGTGATTGAATCCAGAGAGGCAAGCAGGCCACAAGGCCGTTCAGACTGGCACGCTTATTTCACCTCCAGGTGGTCGAATTCAGTTGTTTTCCTATGGAACGATGTGACTGACCATTACAACACACCTCACGTTAAGATCAGGAAAGCGTAAACAGAAAAAAAACAAGGCTTCTAAAAACGTGAGGCACTCAAAGTTAAAAGCGATCTAGCTAAATGTACCGTATCATAGCAACAACATGCTATTTAGCTAAATATACCATATCATAGCAACAACATGTACACAGTCAATATCTATCTTGCATGTTTTGAACACTCACTACTTAAGAGTGAAAAAACTGGAGGAAACTTTTGAACGGGCTCATACTCAGCCAGAGTGGGTGACAGCAGCTGGGCTCTAGTCTGACGGACAAGGCTCTGGTCTTTCATCCTGTCAGCTCAGTAACTTTAGTGTCCTGTAGTGTAGTGTGTGGTGTCCTATGTTTCGGGCAAGACATGAACAGCTGAGATTGGAACAAATGAGACATATTGTTTTTAAACATTTCATGAAGACTCTGTTTGTTTAATCATCTATGATGCAACTGATTATTTAAACTATTTGTTCATATAATTTCTTCATTTACGCTCTGGCACTCCTTCCCCAGGAGAAAGACTATCACACATCACACATACACACAAATAGCTCTGAACATCAAGCCCCAGCTCCTCCAAACTCCACAGACTCCCAGCAGCACTGTCCCGACCCCCATATCTCCGTGTCCACAGCAGACACGGGTCCCAGGGTCATAGGTCAGCATAAAGGAAATGAAGTCTCTATTACCTCTAGTCTCCAGCCGCCGCACTGAAGAGTAATACATGCACGCTCCCTGTGCTTCACCGGGCCAGTACATTAGTATTGACTATTCATTTCTCCAACTCTGGCAGTGATGTATGTTGCCGCGGCATAAGTAATGCATATATAACTTACAGCCCTTTAAATATACATTTAGTGGAGCTGAGGCGGCCCATGACTCTGGGCTTATCTGCATTCTAAGGTTGGTGGGATCCATCACTGTTTATGAATCCGAGCACAGCGTAATTCCTGCACATTTGTCCTGAAGAGCCCACAAGCGTGAGAGCACACGTGCGCGCACACACACACACACACACAAACACATACACACACAAAGATGTGCTTTCTTTCCCACCCCCTCACCTCTCACAATGAATATCATGTAGAAACATTTTGAATATACAGCGGGATAGCATCTTGAATTATTTTCCGGAAATTCCCACAAATATTTTATGAGATGGGGCAGATAGGCCAAAGGCTTCCCTGGCCTCCACGGGTAGATAACTAGGTTTTATTAATGACCTGTCACACAATGAGCTTGGATAATTAAAGTTTTTTTCCACATGCCGCTCGCAAAAGGAGGGTTGGACAAATTTTCTTGATAATTTGATAGCCAAAGGACTGGGTTTGAAGCAGTTGGGAGGGAGTGGGCTTGATACTATCACCTCTCATTGGATTGGTCCATGAGAGCTGCTGCTATCTGCCAGTCTCACCTGTGTATACTTAATTATTCCCCAGATGCATATGGGAAACCCATTAATTACGCTTGACTTTAGCTTTAATTCACTGCTCTGCCCAGGCGTAGGGAGGTGATGGGGACCTCAGTCTGAAGTAAAAGTCCATTCCCTCATCTTTTCATCTGGTTAGTGTGTGTGTGTGTGTCTCAGAGAAAGAGAGAGAGAGAGAGAGATGTGTGATTTCAATGGGTAAACTGTGTTGGGTCTTTATCTATGAACCTTAAAACATGTTTCAGAACTTGAAATCACGTGTTTATTTTTTTCTTGCTGCTTGTTTCATGGTGGGTTATGTGTGCTTATATAGGCAGAGTATTTCTTTAAGCAGTTTGTTTGTTGGAGGAATTTGACTATGAGTACACCAGTGACTTGTGTAGCATTATAATTTAATACAGGATTGTGGTACTGCAAGCACATACATTACTTTAAACAGCGTGGATGCATTTTTAATGTGATTAGTTACGCCGGCCTCTTTCGTTTTGACTCAAATGAGTTGCTCCCCATATCGTGGGATACACAGACATAAGCCCTCACATACATACATTAGACTTTCACACACACACACACACACACACACACACACACACACACACACACACACACACACACACACACTGTCACATGCACATGCACACACACACACACACACACACTGTCACATGCACATGCACACACACACACACACACACACACACACACACACTCTCTGTCACATGCACATGCACACACACACACACACACACACACACACACACACACACACACACACACACACACACAGCGATACCACACCACTCAGCTAACTTAGTATCATCTACAAGAGCAGACTATATACAGGGTAGATAAGATCTAAAGGATGTACGACAAAGTGACCAGACTTCACACAGTGAAAAAATGCTAACTCTTGTATTCCTCTTTTCATTGTCATTTGTGAAATTAAAACAAACATTTTCACACCAGTCCTCAGGGACTCTCTTTAGTTGGGTTTAATACAGTAATGACTAACTGCTGTGTGTGGCCATGGCACCATAGGGGGTTGTATCAGATATAAGACATCACAGCCCCCCCCCCCCTTAGTTTGAAGAACTCACCCACATTTTAAAGGCAGACGAAACTTGTCCCAGTCCCTTAAATCATGTGTTTAAATCAAGCGTATGATTGCCGTGTGGCGGAATAGTGCGTCTGGTTGTATTGATGGCCGACTAAATCACTGCCAACTCGGAGACCTCGGCTTCTTACCCGTCACGACAGCACAGCGAGGCCATCCCCTGTGTTAACATCAAAGCAGGCCATTAATTCATCACATGAAATCTACCTTCAATAGACTGCACTGAGCTTGACTGGGCCTACACTCCTCAAGCCATTGACTAAATGTCTCTCTCTCTCTTTCTCTCTCCCTCTCTCTCTCTCTCTCTCTTTCTGTGTCACTCTCTAGTGATCTCACTCTGAGAGATAGCATGTGACGGAAAGCTGTCGACCCCCTCGCCCCTCCCCCATCCTGCCCCATAATATGTTCCTTAAAAGACACATTAGCCACCCCTTAAGTATTAGCTTGCGTTGGCTATGGGGGTGTACGCTGGGGCCCATTAGCGGGGTATCCATCAGGACAGCTGTGGCTGTTGATGTGTCAGAGAGAGCCTGCCTGCTGGCAGCGGGATCTTTAAGTGTTTAACTGTAACGTTATCCCTCCCCTGTGAGCCCTCCCACAGACAGGCTCCAGTCAGGCCAGACACATCCAATATACACTCCAGCAGATTATCAGTGCAGTCGATCGAAGACAGAGAGGAGCTTCTCTATCACACACAAATGCATGTGTACTACGCACACACACACACACACACACACACACACACACACACACACACACACACACACACACACACACACACACACACACACACATGCAACATACATACTGTACATTTTACAATACTGTCCACTGACAATACTGTCCACATACACTTAAACACATAAAGGCCTACACAGACACACACACACCCACACACAGACACACACACACACACACACACACACACACACACACACACACACAGACACACACACACACACACACACACACACATACACACACACACACACACACACACACACACACACACACACACACACACACACACACACACACACACACACACACACACACACACACACACACACACACACACATTTACAACATGACTCTTCCCAGTGCTTCCTCTGTCACCTTTATTATCCCTCAGAGTTGGCAGCAGGGAGCTGCACTGCTGCTAAAAATATTGGTCCTCTTGAAAGAAAAAAACTATGTTAGGCCCCCTAAATAATAACAATGTTGGCTTTGGAATCGTCCTAACTATTCCCCACTTTACAGTACCTTTGGCAGGGATTCCTCTGCAGTAGCTGCCTGTCGCCAGTGATGGCAGTGTAGAGCTCAACATGGATCAATCAGACAGGCTGAGGTGATAGTGTGGTGACGGAGGATATGTCAGGTAGCCCTCTGACAGCAAAAGTGATGTCAGTGTCTTGGACTGTAGGGTCAGGTCACACCAGTGACACACACACACACACGCACACACACACACACACACACACACACACATACGCACACACACACACACACACACACACACACACACACACACACACACACACACACACACACACACACACACACACACACACACACACACACACACACACACACACACACACACACACACACACTCACACACAGACACACACACACACAGAGGGCCTCTGGTTATCTGGCCTCCTGTCGGTGGAGGAAAGGGCCTTCACACCTCTCTTCTCCTTTCTCCACTCACCACGACCACGAGCCCTCAGGCCAATCATAGCAGCACAGATAAAAGTTAGAGACAACCGAGGGGAATATTCTCTCTCTCTTTCTCTCTCTCTCTCTGTTCTGCCCATCTCTCTATCCCTCTCTATCTCTCCCCCCCTCCCATCCACCTTCCTCTCAGTCCATCTCCTGTTGGAGCTTCAATCTGATCCTTGTCAGATGATGAAAGAGGCGGCAAGAGGCCAGTCCAGAGCTGAAGAGGAATGGAGAGAGAGAGAGAGAGAGAGAGAAAGAGAGAGAGAGAGAGAGAGGAATGGCTGGAGAGAGAGAGAGAGAGAGAGAGAAGGGGGTTGATAAGAATGAGAGAGGGTGAATAAGAAAGAGTGTGAAGGGAAAGAGAGCTGATAGAGAGGAGAGGAGAGGAAAGGTGGAGTAGGGGCTGATACGATAACTCTGTTTCTCTGTTTCCCCTCTTGTTCCCTCTTGTTTCCTTCTGGCTGGCCTGCCTTCTACAACTTGCGGGCGCACTAGATGCCACACGTCCATTCACACTGATTACTGGTCCAGCAGTGTATATGGATCAGGAAGGGGAGTAACATTGTAAACTGCATGTTGTATACTCTTTTTTGTGAAGTATGTTGCTGCCTTGCTACATAAAGTTGACTGGTTAAAATACTAAGTTTAATCAACTTCTGTTCCCACCAGTAGCCTGCATGTTGTAGCCATCGTCAGCTATTCACTCTACAGGTATGCAGTTATGTTTATAGACCCTTTCAACAATAAAAACAAAAACAATGCTTGAACATTCTATTTGGTTCCCAATCTACTTCCTCTGCATTAAGATAACAAATGGAATGTTAAAACGGAAGCCTTGTGGGGCCAACTATGATGCTGATAATGGAACTCTCAATCTCTCTTAGTTTGTTCAGTGCAGAGTCTTTTTCCCTTTTCTCAATCAATAAACTTTGATTTCATTTAAACATAATTCACATCTTCCGCTTGGTGTATTTAAACCTGTGTGGATAATTGAATGTTTCATTGGGAATTCCCTTAGAGCAATTCTTGGATACTGGCCTCAGGGTGACTAAGTTAGGCTGCAGTGATTGGCTCACAGCCGCCTCCTCACTGCTCTTGCCACATGAGGTTATAGGGATTGTTGGGTGCAGTTGAGAAGGGGTGTCAAAACCCTTTTGCCCAGGCCAAGCCATATCAGGACAAGGGGATGGTGGGGGTATCGATCTCTCTCTCTATCTCTTATTCACACATTCTCTCACTCTTTCACTCCATCTCTCTCTCTCTTTCTCAGGCATTCTCTGCATCCCTCGCTCACTCTCTCATCCCATCTGTCCCTTTCCCTCTCTCTTTCCTTTCCTCATCCCTCTCTATATCTCCTTATCTCAACCACTCCCTGTCTCTTTGCTTTTATCTCACAAATCCTTTCATTCTTTTTCACTTTCTGCTTGCGCTTGACATTCCCCATCAGAGACCAAATCATAAATACAGTACAACGTTGGCGTGATTTCCCCCCACTGAAATGTCTCCTTCCTACCACACACACACACACACTCCCAGGCAGAAGAGAGCTGAGCTGCTGGTTCTGTAACTGCTCGGGAAGGCCAACACCATGCCTTCACAGCCTACAGCACTGCTTTTTGTGTTGTGAAACGTGTAAGTGTGTGTCGTTCCGTGTGTTCCTCAGGTCTAGAACAAGGACAAGCACACGCTCTCAGCCCCTCAGCAGTGGGGGGGGGGGGGGGGCTTGTGTTTAACTGCGTAACTGCGGCAGCGGTGATGTAGAACAAGCCCAAGCACACAGCCAGCCAGACGGAGATGTGTGAGCTGACTCCTGAGGTCAGCTGCATGCACGAGCGCACGCGCGCACACACACGCGCGCGCACACACACACGCGCGCGCACACACACACACACACACACACACACACACACACACACACACACACACACACACACACACACACACACACACACAGAAAGACACCCCAATGTGCTTACACATACACACACACTAACACACACACACATACACACACACACACCAATGTGCTTACACACACACACACACACACACACACACACACACGCACACACACACACACACACACACACACACACACACACACACCTCTCACCTACTCATCTCTCCATGCCCCTTACACATGTGTACAGTACACCCATGTGCACACTCATGGCACTACATGTGTACAGTACTACACACACACACACACACACACACACACACACACACACACACACACACACACACACACACACACACACAGTGTAGAGTGTGTAGAGTGTGATCATCCACCATGAGTAAAGCCACATGTAGCTTTGTCCTCCTGGTGCAACTCATTTGGTCTTCAATAAAATATTGTATAAAATATATATCTGTGTGTGTGTGTGTGTGTGTGTCTATGAACATGTACATGTGTGCATGGGTGTGTGTGTCTGTGGGTATGTGTGTGTGTGTGTGTGTGTGTGTGTGTGTGTGTGTGTGTGTGTGTGTGTGTGTATGTGTGTCTGTGTGTGTGTGTCCGTGTGTGTCCGTGTGTGTCTGTGTGTCTGTGTGTGTGTGTGTGTGTGTGTGTGTGTGTGTGTGTGTGTGTGTGTGTGTGAAGGGTGTGTGTGAGGTGCCTGTAATTAGAGTGACAGCGTCAGATGAAATGTATTTTCTCTGTCGAGAGTACCGTCCCCGTAGAAACCACTTCAATTTACTTTGTCTAGTAGAGAACAATACTGTCCCGCCGGACCCTTCTGCACAAAAGGCCATTACAAAAGCACATTCATATTTAATACACTCCCAAATGTTTGGTGCCAGTTACAAATGGAGACGCGGTAAAGTATTCATGCCATGCAACCAACAGGGCTATGTATTAGTAATACACGTGGAGAGAAGAGAAACATATTCACTTGCTTATATTCATTTGTTGTCAGGATGCATCTGGCCTCACTGAGGAGAGGAGGGAGCCACACGAGTGCAGAGGAGAAGAGAGGAGAGAGGAGAGGAGGAGAGAAGAGAGGAGAGGAGGAGAGAAGAGAGGAGAGGAGAGGAGAAGAGGAGAGAAGAGAGGGGAGGAGGAGAGAAGAGAGGAGAGGAGAGGAGTGAAGAGAGGAGAGGAGAGAAGAGAGGAGAGGAGAGGAGGAGAGGAGGAGAGGAGAGAGGAGAGAAGAGAGGAGAGGAAAGGAGAGGAGAGGAGTGAAGAGAGGAGAGGAGAGAAGAGAGGAGAGGAGAGGAGGAGAGGAGGAGAGGAGAGAGAAGAGAGGAGAGGAGAGAAGAGAGGAGAGGAGGAGAGAAGAGGAGGAGAGGAGGAGAGAAGAGAGAAGAGAGGAGAGGAGGAGAGAAGAGAGGAGAGGAGAGGAGAGGAGGAGAGAAGAGAGGAGAGGAGAGAAGAGAGGAGAGGAAAGGAGAGGAGAGGAGTGAAGAGAGGAGAGGAGAGAAGAGAGGAGAGGAGAGGAGAGGAGGAGAGGAGGAGAGGAGAGAAGAGAGGAGAGGAGAGAAGAGAGGAGAGGAGGAGAGAAGAGGAGGAGAGGAGGAGAGAAGAGAGAAGAGAGGAGATGAGGAGAGAAGAGAGGAGAGGAGAGGAGAGGAGGAGAGAAGAGAGGAGAGGAGAGGAGAGGAGAGAAGAGGAGAGGAGAAGAGAGAAGAGAGGAGAGGAGAGGAGAGGAGAGAAGAGAGGAGAGGAGGAGAGAAGAGAGGAGAGGAGGAGAGGAAGAGAGGAGAGAGGAGAAGAGAGGAGAGGAGAAGAGAGGAGAGGAGAGAAGAGGAGAGAAGAGAGTAGAGGAGGAGAGAAGAGAGGAGAGGAGAGAAGAGGAGAGGAGAGGAGAGGAGAGGAGAGGAGAGAAGAGGAGAGAAGAGAGGAGAGGAGGAGAGAAGAGAAGAGTGCAGAGGAGAGGAGAGAAGAGAGGAGAGGAGAAGAGAAGAGAGGAGAGGAGGAGAGAAGAGAGGAGAGAAGAGAGGAGAGGCGAGGAGAAGAGAAGAGAAGCAGCATCGGCGCCAGGGAGCAACGGGTTGGGGGGCTATGAGCACTGACAGGGGGGGCACCTCACCTCACTTTTATTCGTTATTTTTCCAAAATTGCCATATAATAAAGAGCATCCTTCGAGCCTTTTGGATAACTGAAACAATATGATCATGGGGGAAAATAGTGCAAGAACATAGCGGTCATAGCCTATCGCGTTGAATAGAATACACAACATTTAGAATAATAGAATTTTAATAGAATAGCGTTGCATAGGCTACAATACAAGTAAATTGGCTATAACAGACTCACCACTAGCAAGCCTAGGCTACACTGCATCTTTCCATTCATTTCGAAATGTTCTTTGAAATGTAAGATCCTGCTCAAAAGCAAATTGCACATACTGATAATATCACAACATTGCACGTAGGCTATGTGATCCCTCAAAATGTTCTTTAAAGTACAGAACAAATTCACAAACACATTTACGAAGTGGCTAGGTAGATGCACCAACTGTGATGGAAAGTTTAAGAGCGAACAGGACACTCGGCATGGCTTTTAGTATTTTGTGCTGCTCTGACAGTCCACATTTATTGCCACTTTTAGTCTACTGATTTTGAGTTTGGAGAAGTACTAAGTAGTGCAGCGCCAGGCTACGAATGCCGACTCCACAACTGTCGCATTTCCCAGCCAGGTCCATGATAGGCTTTTTGTCACTGCTTCCAATAATGTCTTCCTCTGGATAACCCGTGCTTGTGTTGCGCTCACCAAGGCCGTAGTCATGATGTCAACATTGGGGGGGACCAAATCTGTGGTGGGGTCTGAGGAACCCCCAAACAGAAGCCCCCCCCCCCTCCCCCGGTGAGTTTTGTGAAAAGAGAAGGGTGGAGAAGAAGCAACTTCACTGGTCCATCCCTGGACCCGTGACTCCATTTGTGTTCAAAATGTATACTTTAAAAGAAATTACAAACTAGAGTATCTTTTGATAACCCCTATATTACACAGAATGTGGTTCTTTGACTTATTACTTACACCTGAAGATTTTTTTAAACTAAGGCTTAGACTCATAGGTTTGGAGCCTAATAAGATTTTGTCTTTTAATTTAGATTTTTATTATGCTGGCGGCTAATCACACAATTTTAACGTAGTTTGAAAGGGACAGGATTTAGGAATAGGCTACTAAGACAGGCCCCTCTTCTGTCTGACTCACCTCATGTTACCCCTGTATGCATTATAGACTGGCTTCTGACAGAAATTACGTTTTGTGCCAACATGTAGAAACACTAGGCCTACTACAGCCTTTAATTGGTGAATGGAGGTTCAAATTCCTTTCTTTGGTTATTGTCCGCGATTCACATTAACTAGGCTATCACGTATTGTAAACGTCGCCACATGTTTTGCCTGCATGGATTTGCCTGCGATTGAGTGTGCATCTAAATAATATGCAAGATGCAACAATCATTTCTAAGAGGCCTATACACGGTAATTTCTGGCACTAGCATATGAATGCATTAAAGACGTGAAAGAAATGACACAGGCTTGCACAAATTCATCATTTAAAATGAAACGTTTCACTTTCGCTATCATTGCGAGAATACACTACAATATGGAAAATGTTCCCTTTCAGTCTGACATGTATGTGATTTCCTTAGCCTGTGCTACACCTTTCCAAGAAGTTTTGTGAAAATTGTTCAGGTAGCTTTTGCGATATTGTTGACAGCCCTACCTCACCGCAGTAGGGTGCAGTAAATGGAAGCTTTTGATAGCGCACGCCACTAACGAAATACGGAAAATCACCAGGACAAACCACTCAGGGGTGTAGGCTATACTCTGGAACCATAGGTCACTAATTTGGCGTTATTTACGTTTGATTACATTTCAGATACGTGTTGGTTTCCTGTAGGCCTAGTATAACGCTTTATTCTTTCTTTCTTTTTCTATGTCCGAATATTGGGGGGGACATTTTGGTCATATTTGAATATTGGGGGGGACACGTCCCCCTCAATGTCTATGGTGACTACGGCCCTGGCGCTCACTAAAGGGCGATTCCATCTCCGCTTAAAGTAGCCTACATGATCCAAAGCACTATCCGTCTTTGTTGCTCGAGTTTATCATTAGCACTGGACAATATTGGAAAATATAGAAAATGTGACGTGTCAGTTTGGCGCTTTATTTACGGTTTCTGTAATGTAGATTAACAGCTCATGCATTCAGCTTTGGTGCTTGGGAAAAGGGAAAAGGAGAGGAGAAGAGAGTAGAGGAGAGGAGAGGAGAAGAGAGGAAAGGAGAGCAGAAGAGAGGAGAGGAGAGGAGAGGAGAGGGGAAGAGCTACTCTGAGATGTCTGATGAAGAGAGGGTGGCTTAGCCAAAGGTCAATGTGCAGCTAGATGCTAATACTACATAAAAGGTTGAGAGAATGTATGTGACAGATAGTTTGTTTTTAAGGAAATTAAACTGCACACATGGCCACAATAATGATTATGAGCATATTTTGGCAAAAGGAATTCTTACAATTATATACTGTTTGCACATGTATTAACACTTACATCTTATTAAAAACATCTTTTATAGCTTATTGTATCAACAACAACCATGCTTGCCAATAACTTAGCTTTGTCTGCAAAGAACTCATGCTTGGTCCACATTAAACAAATGCTGAAGCTGATTTTCAGAGAGGTCCCAGTCTGTGCACTGACCAGGTACAATTTACCTGAGCTCTAAACTGTAGTGTTTTAGTGTTTATTTATAGAAGTGATTGTTTACTGGGTAATTATACACATCCTTTTTGCCATTCCCTCATCTTCAGCCATGCTTCTCCTTGACAGCAGTGTAGCTCAGGTTTATAATTGACTTGCATATGAACGAGCGAAAGAATTCCTGAGCACTGATTTAATTTTAATGTAATTTTACTTTAATATGCAATTAGTCCAGAGCTCATTCGGGCATGACCAGAGATCAGAATTAAATTAGCGTGTGTGTATGCAGTGCAGCCCAGAGTGCAGGCATTGTGTGAGGTCGACATTATCAACAAATATGCCAGCACTTTCTAGGGCTACAGACTGACACAGAAATGAGGAGGGGGTGGGGGGGGTTGAGGATGAGATATTGTCAACTGAGTATTTACAAGGTCCAAGTTCACTGTTGACAAAAGCACTGTTGAAAATCCAAAAATGAATAACCACCATTCTATGAAATGTATTTTCATTTACTTTCATATCGTATATATTATTTTAAATAATATAGTATTTGTACCAAATCATATTATTTGGTGGTTGTTTTGAAGACACTTTAGTTGTACCTTTCTTTGTTGATTTTTTTTTTTTGCTAAAAAAAGAGTACAGGCTATCTGCAGAGTGTTTTGATAGCTCAATAGAGGAGTGTGTTTGTATAAGAAGCATCCTAAAATACTGATGCTGATGATATAATTGTAGAGATTCCATATATTCCCTCTGGCTAACTGTTACTGAACAGTTGCTGTTGCCAAATAAATCGAAGATTTTATAATTGTGTTGTATTGATATTGTTTTGATAGATTCTTTCAAACACTTGGCTGTTCCACACACACACACACACACACACACACACACACACACTCACACGCACACACGCACACACACACACACACACACACACACACACACACACACACACACACACACACACACACACAGCATTTTCCCACCTTCATTTGCCCTGAAGGTGAGACTAGAATCAGTCTCTCACACACAAAAACATTACAACACAAACATACTCACTGACAACACAAAATCACACAGCATATTAGTAAACTACAACAGAGCAGAGGGAGCCTTCCGATGGCGTTACAGGGACAAGGAGTGCCATAAAGAGAGGAACATAGAGTGGATGTTCACCATGGTGTTACATGCCAGAAACAAAGGTAAGGATTAATAGTTACAAAATGAAACACTGCTAGGAATGCGTGTTTACCTCTGGTTATATGCATAGCAAATGCGGAGGGAAAGAAATTGAAAATAAAAACAATTAAAATTTCAACACAGCAATGTGCAGAGAAGCATAGCGTAATGACTACATGCCGGAACATAAGTTAAAAGTCTTACAGAATTTATAGTACATGGAGCGGTGTTTCACTGGGTGTAAGTGAAAGAGGAATTTGCATGGGCATGAATTAGAGATGCGGCACAACACAAGTTTTTACTACTGTAGGCACCAATCGAAATTAATTATTTCTATTGTCAATTTTTCATTGGCCCAGGACCAGACTGAGAGAGTGCATTAGTTACTTTGCATCCTCTAAATCTTTCATGGCAAGCTGTTCAGCAGGAAAACAAAATTGCCGTCTAGAGGAAAACAACAAGGATGACAGTGATGAGGAGGTCCTTTCTCCTCTCTCCTTTACTCTGCTGTCACAGTCCCTGCATTAGCACTCCAGAGGATCTCACACACATATATGCTCACCTGATCTAAAGGCATGTTAAGCTTATTAGTATTTCACACAAGCAATATTCTACACTGAGGTACGGTGAAATTATAAGCACATCAAGTGTTTCTTATACAGGTATCTGTGAATTATTTTTGAATTGTTGATTTAAGTCAACTTTCCCTAAAGCCTTATTAACAACTCATATGCATGTCTAGCACATTTATTATGCAATATTTATTTACATAATCAAGACTTTTACAGTGTAACATTTAGCAAGGAGAAAGATGAGGTTTCAACAATGATATCCTGTTTCTGCACACAATTTAGAAATGAGGTCCAGAATATCTATAAGCTCAGTTGATGATGGAAATGGGTTAGTTAGTAGTAGATGTTTAGGACATATTTTCTCTCTTCTCTTAGAGCCTGACTTGGCAATTTATTTTTTAAATAAAAATCAAGTCAGATTCTACTGCTGTCTCAGACTGCCTGACTGCGGTGAAGTGGCCCGGCAGATACGGTTCCCCCAACATCTGTTAGTTTCAGAGGTGCTGCGGCAGCTTGCCTGAGGCTAAAGGCTTTTTAGGGGCCAGGAGATTGGGGACAGTGAGGCCCTGTTGGCCCAATGTGTCCCCTGGGTTTGTGCTGATCATATGTTTACTATGTTAGAGAACCCTTTCTTCATGCAGTATTCAACACTTGCCCTGTTATGCCCTGTGTGTTGGAATCACTCTGTAGTGGTTAAAGAAATCTTTGTTTACAGGTCGTTGTCATGCTCAATGCCCAAACTTGGCATCCGTTGCCCCGGTGGAAGGTTGTATGTCGTTGTCGCGGGGGGGGGGGGGGTTTCCATAAAAGAATGCGCTGGAGAGAGAGTTGGACTCTGGACCTGTTGTTTGAGTGCCCAGTGGAGTTCATGCATTTACCTATTAGTGAAGTCAGTGGCCTTCGCTGCATTTATGAAACAGGACTCACTCTCTCTCTCTCTCTCTCTCTCTCTCTCTCTCTCTCTCTCTCTCTATCTATCTATCTCTCTCTCTGTGGCAAGTGATGTGAGAAGTTGGGTGCATTCATTTAAGTGGAGGTTAATTTTCTAATGAACACCACTCAAGCAACTAATATTGGCCTTTCATCGTCCACCTAACCTTCATGGATCAGCGCTTCATGTAAATAAACTCCATTTTACGCTCATTAGCATCACTGACTGTATTTTTTCCTTCCAGTCTTATTCCAACCACACCAACACCACTTCCAAAAGATCAGCAATGAACTCTATTACCCACAATCCTCTCCTGCTGGGGAACTGGAATGGAAGGAAGCTCAATGGCTGCCCTCCCCTCTGCCTGTTGTATTTTGCATGACCTGCCAGGCTAAGACTCACCGAGAACATCAATAATGCACGGCGGGGCATCTGCATATTAATCACGTTAATCTCAATGTCGTCGTTGACACTGATTTGTTGGGATTATGCTCGATTAGAGAGGTTTATTGCTTGCTCTCCCCACCCGTATTAGCATTTTTTATGGGGACAGGGGCCGGGGAGGTTGGGGGGAGAACTTAACAGCTCGGTTCCAGAGCAGTGACGTTCCCCGTGATCAATTATAAAGGCACTAATGAGACAGAGAATGCCCCTCTGTGCTGCTTTCATTGATAATTCATCCGGTTGTGTTATATTCATCAGGACCAAAGCCACAGCACTACGACCCCAACTAGCGTGCTGTGGGTGAAGGGCCCGTGCATCTGTTAGAGTGAATTCACAGACACAGAAACACACACACACACACACACACACACACACACACACACACACACACACACACACACCCACACACACACACTAACATACCCTGAACTGACACTTATATCGGCCATTTACATGTGGACATCACAAAGAACAAATTAACTTTCAAACTTCCCAAATTATACTCACGTAGATTATAGAGCTCTGGAATACTCATCTGTGCAGTTCTTGGTGGATTGAAAGCTTCACTGTATCTGACAAGCTCATTTTGGCCAGTGGGGCCTCATTTTGAAACTTATGTAGGCTTTATAATGCATTGACCCTTTCCCATGCTAAAAAGCTTCAAGATTTTTAAAGGGTATATATGCAGAACAGGGGCAAATAGTAAAATAGGCACAGACTCTGTCAGAAGTAAGACGTGGTGCTATCACTCAAACAATATGACTTTTTAATAGGAAATCAGAAGGTTTCTTCACTGGCCACAAAGAGCACAAAGACCTACCTTATTTTCCCTTCTTTCAAATGATTTCAACGTGAATAATTCAGCAGGTTGGGGGTGGGGGGGGGGGGGTGGGGGGTTAACGGACAGGAAGACAAAAAATATGCAGCCTTAAAATCAGAGATGACTGAAATGTATTCAGAATTTTTTTTTTCCGCCCTCCTCATCACAAGCAAGAGAGGCCTGTTCAGCTTGCCTTCCTTGGTTCCTGGATATTAACCCTCACAGCTGAATATTTCATTCGGCCTCCACCACCTCCTCCTCAACCTCCTCCACCACTGCTGTAACTGTGGCCGATGCTGCTGCTGTTCCTTCACAGCAGAATGGCTGCTTCTCCACCCAACCACCCACCCCACCCCCCGATTCGATATTTACATTCATTTTGAATTTCCTGGATGAGACCCTGGGGGTCACCGGCGGGCGTGTAAAACTGACAGCGCTTTTTAAGGTGCTTGTCAGGCGGGACGACCGAGCGGAAAGCTGCTGCTTCGTTCCCCCAGAGCGGTTGCCGGTGCGGGATGGGAGCAGGAGCCGCTGCCGTCGTGTGGCAGCCAGACGGGCAGACGGGTGGGCAGCCCTTATTGGGGCCTTGATGTGTGTTAGCGTAACCTGGGAGGTTAGCGCCGGTGTCACTCATCCACATGTAAATGGCACCGTGTCCAATGTGTGTGTCAGCTCAGTGTGCATGTGTGTGTGTGTATGTGTGTGTGTGTGTGTGTGTGTACGTGTGTGTGTGTGTGTGTGTGTGTGTGTGTGTGTGTGTGTGTGTGTGTGTGTGTGTGTGTGTGTGTGTGTGTGTGTGTGTGTGTGTGTGTGAGAGAGAGAGAGAGATGATTCTGTCAGGCTTATCTAGTGAGATGGGTAGTTCTCAGTGGTGCTTGTGAGAGAAGTGGCTGTTGTGGCAAAAGCATTTGTGTGTGTGTGTATGTGTGTGTGTGTGTGTGTGTGTGTGTGTGTGTGTGTGTGTGTGTGTGTGTGTGTGTGTTTGTGTGTCTCTCTGTATATTCTATTTAAGTGTCTCTCTCCTCACCCTGCTTTAAGAATAGCAGTGCTCTTCAATTGCTTCCTTAATTTACTTACCCCCCCCATCAGACACCCCCACCCCACATCCACCCCCCACCCCCCAATACCTCGGCTTGTCTGTTTCCAGAGGCACTCTTCTGTGACAGTTAGTTGTCACTGATCTGTTGATGGGCAGTATGTTATCTGTTCTGTGTGTGTGTGTGTGTGTGTGTGTGTGACTGTTGAAGAGAGGCAGATGTGGTGGGCATTCTCCATTCAAGGCCATTTGCATTTGGCTTTCATGAGTGCTCTGTCTTTTTCACTCACACAGACACACATGCACATGCACACACACGCACACACACACACACACACACACACACACACACACACACACACACACACACACGCTGTAAAGGAAAATTGTTAGATTGGATATCAACTGCTTGCATATGCCTTCACACTCAAAGTCATGGATACGGTTCAGGAAGCAAAAGACAACAGTTTACTCTTCTCCCATCACTTCCTGTTTTTTCCCCCTTAGACAGACATTTAGAGATATTTCAAAATGCCTATCGCTGAGATGCAACACTGTCTTCCCCCCTCATTTTCAATTTCTAAACTTTTCAACTTTTAAAACCTACATTCCTGGACATCACAGACAAACATACACATAGTATCTAAACATATTGATGAATATACTTGATTTAAAATTGATAAGAGAAAACCTCTTAGGTCATTATTTTCATTTTCAAATGTAAAGATTGTCTTCTTTTCCGTTCTTGGGACTTTCAGCTATAATGTTATGTAATGTAACAGGGCAATATTATTATAATCTATACAGTATGCCACATCAAATCCTGGTTTAAAAAATATAAATACATTATAAGTTGAATGTACTGTAATAGCTAGACCAATAAAATATATCTTCATTCCTCTCTCATCTCTTACAACTAAACATAACTATCGGAAATCCCCCTATTACCGTCGGCCCCGTATTTCCGCCGTCTTGTGTGTATGTGTCACTTAATATCTATTTCTATACAAACCAAGACGGTGGACTCCTAAAGAAACGCAACCACCCACACCATAGGTGTATCTAAATTAGCTATGTACCAAAAATGACATTTTACCGTGACTCGAAGAGCTGTAAACAGTGTTGTAAGGCTGCGTGTACACAACCGCTTGGAGCTCCAGTGGAATTTTAATTTCATGATGAGAATTCTCGGTCTAACCGTTCATGTGCCGTTGAAACGGCGTAAATAGGCGACCCATCAGGCCAGCACTAACCTCCGAGCATGGTAAACAAAATCGGATATTTCAGGCAGTAAATGCTCCTGTTAAGAACCAAACCAGATTTTGTTTAAATCTACAACACCTAAGGCTACTGAAAAATGTAAGGTTCATTTAGCAAATGTTATTTTGAAGTGTTAAAAAACATCGTTGTTTTAGAATTTCTGAACAAAAGTGGTGATAATTGGGGGTGTTACGATACATGTGTCTTTGTACAACCCATCTTCTCCATCTCAATACTATTTCTTACTAAGACTGTGCTAGTGCACGTGGTCCATAAAACCATTTGCTGAATATTCCCTCAAACACTCAGAAATCAAGATTATGCAAAAGTTAGATCCTGATTTACTAATTTCTTAATCACACATCAGGTTCGAGTCAGGATACCTACTGCCTCTGGCTCGCGCCATATCGCTGAAGTCCATATTTCATAGTGCACTTCTTCATGGTGGACGCATGCCTGTGATCCTCTGCTGTAGTGGTCTCTATGCCCGGCTGAGTGAAATCAAGAATCACCAGTGGCCTTTCCTAAACCTACAGTATTGTCTTTTACCTCATGGGATTTCAGCAAATGCATCTGCCAAATACATTTCATTGTAATGCAATGCAGACACTAATCCACACTGTGTTGGCGTTCACTCCGCAGTTACACAGGGTTGACACCATATTACATAAACAAATACCTGCACTTATAAGTATAAGTATATAAGTATATATAAATAAGTATAAGTATATAAGTATAGTAGGCTAAGTATAAAAGTATAGTAAGTTACATTTTCACAGGAAAATGTAAAGTGCAGGTATTTATATATATATATATATGTATATATATATATATATATATATATATATATATATATATATATATATATATATATATATATATATATACATATATATATATTTATAAATACCTGCACTTTACATTTTCCTGTGAAAATATTAACATAACATCCTTTTTAGATGTTTCAGTACCTGCCTGTAAGAGATGCCAGCCTTTAAAGAGAAGCGTGTTAATTTGAATGTCCGCAGCATGACAGACAGGGAGAGTCCGTCGGTCAGCCTCTCTGTATGGAGTCTATGGACGGCTCGATCTGGCCGCTCCTGCTGTCTGCTGCAGCTGAAGTTATCTGCGCTCGTTAAAAGGAAGCGAGAGCCTTCCAGACAGCAGCTCTGGCAACCTTTGGAGGAATCTCACAGAGAGAAATTTCCCCCACTCCGCCGCAAAGGTCAAGTGTCATGTGTGTGGTCTGAGAAGGTGAAATTCCACGCTGAACCGTGAGATGAAGATGCAGGAAGATGGGAAGATAGAGATCACAGAAGGAGGCGATGTCCAGAGGTGATGCTCGGAAGCAGCGAGAACTGGATTGTGCGTGTCAAAGATGACGGACACAATCATGGACAGGGCGTGAAAACATTTTGATGTCTGATGACACCTTTGCAGCGTATAGTTGTCTTTTTTAGATAGGGGATTGTGGAGGTTTTATACAGATGCATTTGCAGATGGCAAACATCAATGATTCAGTGGTCAGTTGACAGAGGGTGGTGTCATGTTTGTGTCCATGCTTTTGTTTATAATTACGGGCATCTTTGTGAGTGAGATTAAAGTTTGCAATCTCCACAAAACATACACTGACATGACATTCTCTCTTTCTGACCCTAATCTCTAATGCTCCTCCTGTCTCTTTGTGGTTATATCTGTACTGTACCTCTTGCCTGAGAGACACTCTCCTCCACCAGTCAGCCTTCCCCCTTTAGCTCTGTCACTGCCTGATTAACCCCATCACTTCCTCTCAAACTCTAATAACATTATCCCTCTACACAGTCTCTCTGCATCTGTCATTGCACCAATTACAGCCCGCTGGCAGAGGACACTTTTGGAAGAGGGGAATAAAGACAGGAGGAGTGGAAGGAGGGGACTCAATTAATGCGCGGAAGACAAAGGGTTAATGACTTGTTTGAAAGTGCCAAGGAAGCTGCCAAAGCCCTGACACCAGTGTACCTCCCAAAGTGTCCCAGTCACACTCCCTCTGTGATCTGCCCCCATCTCTCCCCTCCTACCTCCGCCCCCACCCCACCCCATCCCGCCCAGGCACCATGCAGGACTGTGATGGGCCTTAGATGCCGTGGCTTTATGTATGTGTCATGTCAATGAAACCAAGAAAGAAAGAAAAAAAGCCTACACACAGCAGCAGAACATTTTTATGCCCGTAGCTCATTATAATATTCATAACAGCCAGACTATCCCCCACCACACACACACACACACACACACACACACACACACACACACACACACACACACAGACCTCCCCCACTGCTCTCAGTGTTTTCATGAGCAGCTGAATGCCAAAGGTGACAGGGCCTCTCGTGAGTCTGGAGCACTGGATTTCAGAAAGGTTAATACCTCAAGAACTACAGACCCACTGTAGATTGGAGTGTGTGTGTGTGTGTGTGTGTGTGTGTGTGTGAGATAGAGAGAGAGAGAGCAGGGGGAGGTGCTGTCCAATCTTTGTTGTCAGTGGATATTTAAATTTTAAAAAGATAAAGTCTAAAATAATTTCAATCCATATCATTTTTTTACTAAAGCACTTCAACAAAGAACATGTTAATGTCATTTTGAACATGGAAAGATCCTCATGAAACCTCACAGTCTCTTTCTCTAACTGTTTGATATGCAATAACTTGTATTCCCCTGCAGGATAAAACAACTCGTATATGGCAATATTGTCAAATATCCCCTCCTCCCCTCACACACACACACACACACACATACACACACACACACACACACATACACACACACACACACACAAACACACACACACACACACACACACACTCCCATGTACACTGAGCTGATACAGATTGAACATGGTGCCATTTACATGTAGATGAGTGACACCAGTTATTTAGCCTCAGGAAACCAGGCTATAACACTTCCATATGTTTTAAATATCTAAGAGTATAGCTAAACATGGCATATTACACCAGTTTCTTTCACCGTCAGAAAATGTCTTAGCTATGATATACCTGAGATTACACTATTTTAACAGTGTCAAATATGTTAATTGCAAAACATATGGTAATAATTATATTATCATCCCTGCTGTTGTGACAGCTGTATATTAAATCATAAACCACGCAAAAAGCACACAAATATGAAATATGTCCCTGCTTGGTCCAGAAATCTGCATGGAAGCTGTTGCAATAGGCCGTGGTGAAGACTCCTATTCTCTCTGCGCAAAGTTATCACAAGAGCATCGATTTCCGTGGCGTGCTTGTCTGTTTGTGAGCAGAGACAGCGAGCATGTTGCCCTGCTTGTTCACACCGCACAGAACAAACACGCCGCCCCTGCCAAGAGAGTGCGGGGGGAGAAACAACAGACAGAGTATTTGCACGAGGCACCGCGGGGCAGAGGAGACTCCAAAACGCGCGGGGGGCTGCAAACACACGCGCGCGCGCACGTCGTTATCGGGCTCCCGCACGAAGCGCTGAGCAAAGTTTAAGCTGATCCGCTGACAACCGCGCGTCTGGCAGCCGAAACGCACACAGCAACCCTACAGAGGAACGCGGGGAAAAGGCGCAAGTAAAAAGAGCGCTGTGCACGCGTTGGCTGACCCGTGTACCTCATGAATACGGACACAAAGAGCACAGCTGGCGAGAGCAGAGCGTGGGGCAGCACAGTCCTTGATGAATCACCATGGACCCGGTCACTTTCTGCTGAAGAGCCTGGCCTGGATTTTCAGAAATCTATGTATTATATGCGCACACAATAACCGGCTATAGTGCTCTGAAAAGCCGGAATTATACCATGTGAAATTGGCACAGGTGGAAGAAATTAATTTGATATTGTCTAATCGGTTGGAGGGCTGGGGGGGGAGGGTGGATTTTGTGAGAAGAGGTCTCTGATGTGAGTGTATTTAACAAACTCAAGTCTTTCTGTGGCACAACTACTCCCCACAACACACACACACACACACACACACACACACATCCTGCAAGCATTGTTGGTCCTCCTGGGTGGAGTGTGTTGGAGGTGTTAAACCCCTAGCCTGATGACTGTCATGTCTCTTGGCTGTCGTGCTGTGTAGAGAACAGAGGCTTCTGGCGGGGGAGGTGTTAGACCAGCGCCGATTGTTCTCGCCGCCGCTACTCGAGTTGTGCTTCGCCTCAGAGAGGCCAGCCATTGTCACGTCCTTTCAGAGAGGCAGAGAGGGCCTAATACATGTCCAATAGACCTCACAGTATTATTCAGATCATCGTAATCCAGATTCCCGTGTTCTTCTCGGACTAAGCTGCAGAGTTTTTTCCTTGTTTGTTTGTTTGTTTATCACACCTCGAACAAATGTCCATCTGTGATCACTCTTGTCGAGAGTTGTCGAGGATTACGGAAGCCTGTGGTTGAGGTGGTTAGCTGAAAGCGGATTGTTCGGGACAAGTGTCGCCCTGTTTGTTCTCCATGTCCCAGCATGTTCAATTCTGCTCTGTTCTCTGTTCTTATTATGTCATTTCCTGCAAGATTACACTGCAGTGTGTGATTTGAGAAAGTATGTGGCTCAGAAAGTATACCCCCCCCCACACACACACACACACACAAAGAAAAACACACAGAAACAAGCAACATAGGTAGACTTTCTCTAATAGTACATTACAACAGATCTCTGATGATCTATTTCAGCACAACATGGTCTCTGAGATGATTTCATGGCGAGAGAAATGGATTTGTGGGTTGCTGGGTCACAGCCCAAGCTTGAGCGCATTCCTGTGGCCCCCTTCACCTCTCGGATGTTTTAATCTGGAGCAGAGAGAAGGGACGCCTGCTGCTCCGCACAGGTCACAACAAATATAAACACGCCACAGTACATCAGCAGCCTTGCAACTCCATGACATGTTGTCAAAAAGCTCACAGTGAAACGTGTGCATTGCCACACAGCCACGTGTAAATCTCTCTCTCTCTCTCTCTCCCTCTCTCTCTCTCTCTCTCTCTCTCCCATTCTCTTTCTCTCTCACACACACGCACATACACACACACACACACACACACATAAACACATACACACAGTTTTGCAACTACACAATCAGCTGGCGCTCACAGTCATGTCACACAACCACACACACACACACACACACACACACACACACACACACACACACACACACACACACACACACACACACAAAGGCTGGTCACTCGAGCAGGAACAGCTATTCCTTTCAATCTCAGAAATGTTTCTCCTTCAGTAAAGACTGACAGGGCTGCCCTGTCGAGAGACCTGCTGGTCCCATTTCTAATCTGCTCACCTGAGCGCCACACACACACACACACACACACACACACACACACACACACACACACACACACACAAACACACAAACACACACACACTGGTGTCCAGTGCAGGCATACTCCACTCATACAGCCATATGCTTCACACACAAAAAAACACACATGCAAAACTTCAATGTGATAGTGCTTGGACACACACACACACACACACACACACACACGTACACACACACACAGACACACAAAGAGACATTCATGCAAACACGCATATCTACAATCCAGTGTCTCAGACACGCACACGTCAGACTTCTCCTGCTTGACTGCGTCTTCACCCTTCCTCTTGTTCATTGTACAACTTTTGGTGGGCACAGGGTGAAAAGTAGTCATGTTCACCATTCCTTCTCTTTCCGTCTGTATAAGTGGCCAAAGACAATCTGTTCTTCCTCCGTCAGCCCGGTGGACACTGTCAGCTCTCGGACCACAGGTCTGAGGAATGTCTGTTTCACTTCACTTCCTGATATGGTCCAGCTGGCCCCTTTCTGTCTTACATCCACTCGGTACTCTTCTC
>NW_027468587.1:12163029-12168029 GCF_046254945.1 Alosa pseudoharengus | reverse complement strand
GAACAGTCGGCCCTAAAAACGGCAAAGCAAATTTGAGTCCAGTTGCGGTCCCTCTAATCTGCCCTCTCGGAGCGTGTGGCTGTGGTGTCGGGTTTGTTTGGAGGGCCAGTAAATCCATTAGGATGCTCAAACAGAGCGGGCGGCCGTCACGTTTATGCTGCGCAAACACAGGCCAGGCCGCAGTGGCAGGAATAACACCAGCTTGGCCAAACAGTAGGCCTCGGCCTTGGCCCTGCTGTTTGGCCAGTGGCTGCGATGTGTGGGGCATGATCGTCATTACTGCCTGTTCGCTTTTCAAAATGTGCTCGTATTTGTGTTTGACATTCCCAGCTGTGATTGAAATGCTACCGTGGCTCAATAAGTATCCATGTGCTGTATACATTTTGACATGTTTTACTCCATATGTTGTACACATTTTAACATGTCTTAATCCATGGTTTGATGGCATCTAC
This sequence comes from Alosa pseudoharengus, assembly GCF_046254945.1. Classification (NCBI taxonomy): domain Eukaryota; kingdom Metazoa; phylum Chordata; class Actinopteri; order Clupeiformes; family Clupeidae; genus Alosa; species Alosa pseudoharengus. Next base: position 12,167,577 of record NW_027468587.1, on the reverse strand, counting down.
AGGAATTAGTGCATAGTGTGTGTTACTGTATCTCAATTATTGATTAGGTTGATTATACACTGCTTCATGCCACATGCACAGCAGTGCATGCATAATTATATTTATACATATGCATTCATACTGTACATGCTAATGTATTATTTACATGTTCCTCATTTGCTTGTTCCAAAATAAGGACAATGCGAGAGAGAGAGAGAGAGAGAGAGAGAATGAGAGAGAGAGAGAAAGAGAGCATAATTTGCCCACCATAACTTTAAAACATGGCCGCTCCTGATCTCTGTTATCCAGTTAGATCATGAGACATGTTCGCGATGCTGATATAAAGAGACCAGTGCATCTGCTGGTCTGTGTGTGTGTGTGTGTGTGTGTGTGTGTGTGTGTGTGTGTCTGTGTGTATGTGGACTAGGGGGACCTCCATACAAACTCCGGGCACACAGCCTGGGATGGGGAGAGGAGGTGTGTGTGTGTGTGTGTGTGTGTGTGTGTGTGTGTGTGTGTGTTGTGGGGGTGGGGGAGGCTTTAAGGGTGGTTGCTTTTTAGCGCAAAATCATTTTTATTTCATCAGCTGAAGCCTCGGCGGGATCCATGACAATAGCTGAGGCAGAGTGAGCGCGCTCAGACGTGCGCCACATGTCCGCCCAGGCGTGCGCTAAACTGTGCCTTTCCACATGGAAGCCTTTGACTGGGAGAGAGGAGGAGTGGCCCACCAGGAAGAGAGGAGGGAGAGCTGCCACGGAAACCGATAAACAAACACAAAGAGACCATCACCTGCTCTTCCTTAGTGGTAGTCATAGGTGAACAAGGAGAAAGGTGGAAAAGAGAGGCGGTCAGGATAGGTAGTGACGGGGACAGGTTAGCGGGGCAGTGGCTTGATGCTCTGCACTGCCAGACTGGGAATGTGAATGAAGCTGAACATGAGATCCACGCTACTGTATTATTAAACACTCAGGAACAAAGGGGAAGAGAAGGAGAGAGAATAGAAGAAAGGGAGAGCCAAAAGATAGGAAGAAGAGAGAGGGACAAGAGAGATAGAGGGAGAGGAGAGGAGAGGGAGGGAGGGAAGAGGAAATGAGGGATGAGGACAGAGGAGATGAACAGAAAGAGTATAGAGTGCAAGAGAGGAAAAGAGAGAGGATGAGGAGGATGATGAAGATGCGGAAGATGAGTTGGTCCACTCTGCTTGTATCATCTCTACACATCTGTGAGTTCCATTTTCTACAAGCCACGCCAGGGGGAAAGACTTCTCTCTTCAGCTAAACTCTGAACATTGCTGAGAGAATATTTCTATTTTTCTTTTCTTTACTTTACATTTAAGCAAGGGATTGTCTCTTTTCTAAGGCTTTCATTGTGACGCGAATGCCACAATTAAAACACTTACATATTGGCTACCATACCTTGCTGTCTCTTATGTACCGTTGACTCATTTATGTAACTTTAATTGTACGCCTTGCTTGTTAAAACCCATCCGTACCTCTGAGAAGACCTTGTCATGTCTTTTCACACCTCAGTATAATACAGCATAACGCAGCATAATGCACTGTGTGTGTGAGCCTGTGTAAACCTGACTCTCTCCCTGTTTTTTTTTTTCTAGGTAAGCCTGACAGCAAACAATCCTGCTCCCCCTGTCTCTCTTTAACACCAACCACCCACACACCCATACACACACCATACCCCCACCCCCGGCCACAACACACACACGAATGCCGAACACACACACACCTATGCATTTTTCACATGATCTTCATGTAAATGTTGGAACCCTACCTCACACAACCAAGTAATCCTGTTTATCCACAATGTATTAAGCTGCCCAGAGCAGAGGTGGCATGTATGCAGGCCACTGGAGGTGCATTGTGGGATTTTTTTATGCACAAGTAAACAGATGCAGCCATGACATCACAGTCTCAGTGACAGCCAATGAGGCCTTTGGGCAGAAAAAGTTTGAATTTGATACATGAATCCTGATACTCAAACTCAAATATAGTTGCAAGTTACGCTTAACAGGGTCTAAGCAATATGGCAGCATTTGCAATTACACAGCAGCACTTGCACCCAATGTTGGATTTAGAAGTGACCGTTTCAGAATATTACAAGTTGGTGGTTGTATATAGGTGTATTTGATTTGGCAATTTACGTAGAATCTAAGGAAATCAGAAGTTTTGTTCTGATCGATGCATCAGAGAAAACTGAATTTGAACCTGAGATATGACCCAGAACATAAATGTGTGTATTGTTGCTGAATTGTTTTTGGTACATAGTTTCTGTGTCATTATGAATGAGCCTATGAAGTTTCATGAAGACCACCCATGGCCATTTTGAAGAACAGGCCACTTTACTTACTTTCTTTGAAGTAGGCAAAGTTGCATATCAATCCTATTTTGAGGTGGCATAGCACATATGCAGTGATTGTACTAGAGCACAAAAGTCTCCTATTCCCAATCCATTTCCACAGACGACAAAGGGTCAACAAAGGTCAACAGAGGGTCAACAAAGGTCAACGGTCAACGAGATTTGAAAAGCAATTCACGCAATTGTAAAATGCAGAATATAATTGCACTACAGATGCTACCAGGACAGCAAGGCGGTAACACTTTATAATAACTACACACAATTCATCATTTATTAAGCCTTTGTTACTTATTAGTTAATGGTTTGTTCATCATTAGTAATTTCTTGTTCATACTTTTGTCTTGTTATGTGTCTTGTTTGTGGAGCGCTTTGGATTGCACTATGTGCATGTTAAATGCGCTTTATAAATAAATCTGACTTGACTTGACTTGACATAATTTATCATCAGTAAAGCATTTGTTCACATAATTAAAAATGGTTTGTTCATAGTAAATAAGCCTATCCAAAAAATATGTTTGTAAGTACATGATTTATACTTAATAAGTAATGAAACAACCACTTATAATGAAATAATTTTCTTATTATAAACTAGTCGCAAACTATTACAAAATGCTTAAGTTATAAATGGTTTGGTCATAGTAAATAAGCCTATATCTAAAATATTTTTATGAATTATTGTTAATACTTAATAAATTATGCAATATACACATGCACTAATGATTAGTTAGGGTGAGGATACATATTTTATAAACCACTTCCTAATATTATAATTCATGATTAACTCAGGGGTTACAAGTGGTTAGTTAATGATATTTTGTGAGCTTATCTAAAGGGAGGACTTTCTATGCCTTGCAACACATTTTCAAATGAGTTCTAAAGATTACATTCACATTCATTCATTTAGCAGACAAGCGACGTACACATGTCAATTAAATTGAAGGCCATTGACATAACAGTGAAAGCCGGGAATCGAACCCCCAACTTTTCAGGCTACTGCATGCTAGTCTAGCTCCTTATCCACTACACTACCTTGGCCCAGATAGAAACCCCTACAACGAGTTTCTGTTTTCTTCTACTACACACTGTTATTAAACATCTGTAAACTATTATTAAATGCTGTATTCTTCATTTGTAAAGCATTATTCCTACATTCATTCTCATCTGTAAATCATGTTTACACACAGTTAAAAATTGTTTGTTTATAGTAAACACGCATATCTATATTATATTTTTGAATTGAATGCTGTAATACCACTGGGCAGTGGTAGTGTAGTGGATAGGGAGCCGGGTTAACATGCAGTAACCCATAAAGTTGGGGTTTCAAACCCCGGCGTTCACCAATGTGGGCTTGCCCTTTAATTTCATTGACATGTGTAAGTCACTTTGGGTGAAAATGTCGGCTAAATGAATAAATGCAAGTGTAAACTTTATAACTCATTTGTAAATGTGTTGCAAGGCATAAAACGTCCTCACTTTAGATGAACTCACAAAATGTATTATGAATGAGTTAATTATGAATTATATTATTAGGAAGGGGTTAATAAAATATGTACTGTATCCTCACCCTAACTAATCATTTGTGCATGTGTATGTAACAACTGTTAAATAATGGAAATATTACTTAATCAAAAACATATTATCGCATCATTTATTAAGTATTAACAATAATGTATAAACATATTTAAGATATAGGCTTATTTACTATGAACAAACTATTTATAACTGTGTGAACAAATGTTTTACTGATGATAAATTAGAAATTACTAATAATGAACAAACCATTAACTAATAAGTAACAAAGGCTTAATAAATGATGAATTGTGTGTAGTTATTATAAAGTGTTACCGAATTGATTTTCACCACTAGCACGCTAGTAATATAAGAGCTTATTTTTATTTTCTCCTGGAAAAGGGGCACATGGCCATTATTACGTGATACAAATACAACAAATCAGGGAAAGAATCATCAGGCTTTCAAGGTCCAATCAGGAAGGGAACATGGACTGTACGTCATCGTTTTCATGTTTCCGCATTTCATCGTCCACACTAATACGCCAACATTTTCAAATGAAAACGGCGTTGCAGCGTTTTCAAAATCTTTCCGTTTCAGGAGCTCGGAAATGCCGGAGTAATATAGACGAGAGGCTGAATCATAAAGTGTTTTGGATTCAAATAGTGTGGATGTACCCAGTGGTTAAAG
>NW_027468587.1:12110529-12158029 GCF_046254945.1 Alosa pseudoharengus | reverse complement strand
CAGCGCTGATAAGGCCCAAGTAGAGCGCATTGATGTTTACTAGTCATGCAGATCCAATGAACTTTACCTCATATCCCCTCATATGCCTGTGTGCAAATGCCATTTAAATGCAATTCTGGTGTTGTCACGAGCCACATGCAAAAGGCCATTCCCATCTGCTCTCTTGTGTATTACTGTATTACCTTCATACTGACTGATGGCCATATAGAGGGGTGTGGAGGGGTGGGGTGGAGGGCTAGTGATTGCATTTAAAGCGACTGGAGAAATGAAAGATAATTTACATTTGGATTTGTTTTCATTCGATCTGAATAACAATTCACGATAAAAAAACAATTCATAATAAAAACATCATAACAGTTTTGGACTCAAGACTTTCCCCAGACTGCTCGGGAAATGTAGCTTTAACTGTTACCGGTCTAGTGGAAAAGAGAAAAACAAAACATATTAGCAGACGAATTATCATCAGATCCAGCTTGTCCAAGTAGGCGGGTTTCTGCATTGCATGTTAAAACCAACTCTAGCACCTTAAAGACACTACTTATAGGTACACATTGTGTGTGTGCGTGCGTGCATACGTGCATGCGTGTGTGTGTGTGTGTGTGTGTGTGTGTGTCCAGCTCAATGTCAGCATGCAGGATGAAAGAACAACAATATCATTATGAACTCTGTTGCCCCCAGCTGTGTCAGCAGTAGTGGTCCACACTGGACCTTTAGAAGTGTGCGGAGAGCAGCGATAGCTTCTGATTAATTAGTTTTCTTCTCCCTCATTTTCGGTCTTTCCATCCTTCCCTCTCTCGGCGCCTGGTCCATCGCTCTCTGATTTAATTAAGAAGAAAATCACAGCTAACTGACTTACATAGTTTCTTTACGGGAAGTTTAGTATGCAGGCAACTCTCTCTCTCTCTTTCTCTCTCTGTTTCTCTCTCTCTGCGTCTGTCTCTCTCTCCTCTCCCTCTCTCTCTCTGTCTCTCCCTCTCTCTATCTGTCTGTCCGTCTCTCTCTCTCTCTCTCTCTGCATGTGTTTCTGTGTGTATGCGTGTGTGTGTGTGTATGACCTTGTCTCTGCCTGTCAGTTGTGGAAACTGTGAGTGTGGTATTGCTTCTTGGCAGGACAGCATCCATTTAATTTGTGATGTGATGCTTTGATTGATTTCTGTGATGCTCTAGACAACTACTGTTCCCATCCTTGTGTGTGTGTGTGTGTGTGTGTGTGTGTGTGTGTGTGTGTGTGTGCGCGCGCGCGCGCTTGTGACCACAGTATAATGTTACATTCTTTAAAAATACTGACTTCATGCTTTTCCTGGGAAAAAAAAACATAAATATCATATTATCCAAATGACACCATAAAACTTCAATGAGTTATGAAATTGCATTATATCGCAGTATTTAGTTCAATTATGCTTATATCAAGTTGTTTAAGAGCTCGAACTTTTTCAGGAAACCCTGTGGAGAATGTTGCATTCTTGGCAGACACAGGATTATCAAGGTATCATAATAACTGAACAGTTTCAGCAGTTGTCCACACAATTTTATAAATCTAGCTAACATATGTCAAGAGTGAACATTTCAGAATATTAAAGAAATACATATTTTTTTCCTGTAATATTTTTTACTGGAGGAAGTGTAAAATAATTATTTTTCTATTTGCCTTGAACTCTGTATTTAAAGAGATTTGAGGAAAAATAATTATGTTCTTAATAAAAAAAAAAACAGCACGTGGCCTATACAAAACGAAAAAGAACAACATATTTTGGCAGCTTAAAATCAATAAGCTCCTGACAACTGTCAATATAGTCGCTGAGCATTTTTCCCAAGTATTTTTATTGCAATGTTAAGCTATATGCAAGTTAAACATGAGTTAGATCTCAGTTAAAAACATGTAATAGTTCACTTAAATCTTAAGATGGTCCTATATTTCTTTGCTACCCTCCTCTATGGGTTGTGTCAAAGTCCATTACCTCCGGTGTACGTATCTGTCCCCTCGCCTGAAAAAAAGATTGAAATAAATAAATAAGCCGAAAGCCATCAGCGGAGGTTTACCAGGTCGATAAAGCTTTTAGATTTGGAGATGTTTTCTCGGCGCCCGTTTCCTGCGGCTAAGAGCTGCTAATGGAGCTTAAGGACTGATCTCGAGACTCTGGGGTTGAGGGGAGCCGTTTATTAGTTTATTTCTACGGCCCTAGTGCTGCTGTCAGAGCAGCTTAATGAAAAGCAACGCGTCGCTGATTGCGCTTTTATTTGGCCTGTATGTAAAAAGCGCCGTTAATTTAGCAACCCCTCCTCGATGTGTTTGAATTTGCCACGGTTGGCTGGTTTAGTCTGCCTGTCCACTGTCATCTCTCTCTCTCTCTCTCTCGCTCTCTCCCCCCCCCCCCCCACACACACGACACACATACACACACACACATACATTCATTCATTCATTCATTCATTCATATATGCCTACATTCATAGGTGCAGAGAGCACAGATCTACTTTATTTTCTGAGAAAGTTTTCACGGAACAGCAGAGCATGACAATTTCTTTTTTTTCCACAATGAAACATTGAACCAACATGAAGGGAGGAATGAATTAAATAAATTATTAGATGTATTTTAACGCCTGAGTGGTCGAATATTTGATTTCGGATCCTGGGAATAGTAGGCCATGGCCCATCTCTGTTAAATATTAGCATTTAAGAACGAGATCACCTGTTAAATATATTATTACAGCAACGTGGATTTAGCCCAGGTATATTAAAGTAGAATAACAGCGCATGTTTTATGTGAATAAACAGATAAATAAATAAATAGGAGGACATCTGCCCTGGCCATTTGGTGCAACACAACTAACTCGTTGACTCTTGCTTTTCGATAAAGGGTAGGTATCCTTAGATCACAGAAGATCTCAATCGTTTGGCCTTCGCATTAAAATGCATCATTCTTGCGTCTCTCACAGGACAAGTCTCCCTCGAGAGCTCGCTTTTACCATTACTGTCAAGTCCTAGCCCGACCTGCGCGCTCTGCCCTTTTCTCTCGCGCTGCTTTGCCCTTTCTGTGGCAGGCGCGCGCCTCCCCACCATAGCTCTCTCGGACCGCAGAGCGTGTGTGTGTGTGTGTCAAAATGAAAATTCTCACTAGAAATGATCCCAGTACTATATCTGCGGACCTCCGCGAAGCGATTTAGCGCCGTTGACAGGTGGGGCCGATGAGAGGAATTGATGTTTGGATAATGTCATCAGACGCAGCGGGGGATCAATATTAGGCCGTGAAATATGACCGGTACATCCCAATTACAGCTGCTCTCAGACATAGCCTAATAATACTGAACCAGAGGCCAGTTCAAGTCATTGCTTTAACCACCATGGTCAAGCCTGGTAGTGGAAAACAGAACTGTATACATAAAATTCTTTTTTCAGGGTCACAGACTGCGTGACATCAGTACATGTCCTAATTACACTCTAATTGCAATTAGCAGCAAAGCGGACATTATTGACCAGCATTTGGTAGGCTCCTCGCAGGGAACGTAGTTGACCGTTTCCAGCGGCAGGAATGGAAAGTTGGCCAAGTGGAAGCAGGGAAACTCTTTCCACTTAGGCCTACTGTGGTGATTAAAATTAGATTGGATTTGGTATTCCTGTTAGTTAGTGATCAGTGACAATACGGATTTAAGACAACATATAATGCACAACATTTGTTGAAGTATAGAGTTACAGTAGGGCAGATGCTAGTTTAGGCGATAAAATAAACTCCAACTCCAGGACCATGGAAAGCGAAGAGGACCGGACATTAGAACCCCACACAAAACGCGTTCCTCAGAATCCAACCTTTTATTAGTGAACAAAATTGAAACATAACCCCTTTTCGTTCAGAGGTTTGTGCAATTGGGTGATAGGTATTATTTTTTTTATAGTGACATCCGCAAGTCGCTGATTAAAGACAACCGAGTTCTAACGAATATGCAATCAAATGTAATTTTGCATGCCAAATAATAAAAAGGCAAAATTATATTTGTAAACTTTTAAAAGGTAAACTTTTGACATTACATCAACATGATCTGAACGTGCTTTTAAACGAAATAATAAATACTTCATTAAGAGACTAAGTGAAATGCCTCTAGAGCAACAGCTATACACGGTTACCCATAACAGATAAAAAATCCAACATTTTGAGAACAATTTAGATTAAATTATTTTTTTCATGTGAGAGGCGGTTGACTGTACATCCAAGTACAGACTTTTTGTAATGACGTTTTGGTTTGTTATGAGCAAAACATTTTGTTCACCGCTTTAGGAAAACTCAGGCTGTCTTTGTTGGCATCCGGGTGCTGTAAAGAAGTGTGTCCCTTAATCACGTTGTTTCCTACAGATCCGGTCTCCAGAATTGAGGTTTTGGTCGTGGTCCATGATACTGTGGTGTTGGTCAGTGCTTGGTTCAAAGTGCTGTGTCTAAATAAGGGGTCGTGGAAAACCCCGTCAACCCAGTTCCTCAGCGTGGTGACGGGAGAGTCCTGCTGTCGGTCCAGCACGCTCACTGGCGAGGAGGCCGCTGGAGACGGCGGCAGGTTGGACGGACACCTCAGCATACAAGACGAGTACTCCGTTTGGTTCAAAGACGTGGCGGTCTGTGCCAGTGACCAAATCCGTGGTTTGTTATCGAGTATCTGGTGGCCTGTCTGGAAACACGGTTTAGTCTGGCGGCCCATAGTGGTTTGGCAGTCTTCTGTGGCCGTTTTGAGACAGTTTTTGGTCATTACTTGGTCGCTCTCCAAAGGGGCAGGAATGGATAACTTTAAGGACGTATCTTTGAGGTGGTCACTGGAGCACTCAGTGGTCGCCATGTGAGTGTTCAGGTTAAACTGGTGCTTCAGCTCACATTCGGAGTTTTCGGACTCAATCGTGTCAAAGTCCTCCAGGTCACTGAGCTGAAGGTCCTTGTCATCACGACTTCTACTTTCTGAAACAACACAAACATCAAACCGTTAGCATTACCACCTGCAAAACATCAGTGTGTACTTGAAAAAACAAACAAACATACAAAAACCATACAGTCAAAGGTAGGCCTAATCAATATGTTAACCTTAAGTTTAGCCTACTTTTTTTGCAAACATTGGAGTTGCTTTGTGAAAACAGTAGCTTATTATGACAGTCTAAATGTTGTGGGTCTAAGAAGACTTAGGGATAGCCCACTTCAAGCCCAGATAGCTAAAAGACACAGCCAGCGGAAATACTTCAAAATAAGCGAGGCTAACCATCGTCGTTGTTCTCGCTTTTGATCTGCTCCTCTTGAGATCCGTCGTCGTCATTGTCATAACGCTTGTCATCGGAGCACTTGTTCCTGGGAGGCCACGTCATCTTGTTCTCTTTCTTCAGCCTCCTCCTGGCGTTGGCGAACCAAGTAGACACCTGCGTGAGGGTCATCTTGGTGATAATGGCCAGCATGATCTTCTCGCCTTTAGTGGGGTAAGGGTTCTTCCGATGTTCCTGAAGCCAGGCCTTCAAAGTGCTCGTGGTCTCCCTCGTAGCATTTTTTCTCCTCGTGCCCCCATCCATAGATCCATATCTGTTATGGGCATACAGTGAAGAATAGTTTGAAATCAGTGAAATCAGTGTTTTTTAAATGTCACGATCCACACAGAGGGGTTCAAACGGTCACTGCTGCGCCATCAGAATCACCATTTCCAGGTCTTTGTTTTTTACACAATAAACTGTCCCGTGGGGATCCTCCCGCGCACCGTTATTTACTGCTCTACCTGAGGGTCATGCGCTGCGGGATGGAGCAAAATGACCTGAAGTGCAGCCATTTAACCACGCGTGCTGATTCAGAGGTAAAGCTGGCGGTAAAATTGCTTGATCGAGTGCAGAGATGGAGCCTTAGGTAAAGGAACTCCAGTTGAGTGGGGCCAGCGAGCCGATATCTGCCTAAATATTTCAGCTCGCGGTCCCTATGGACGCACAGCACACAGGCCTTAAAAAGGCAAACCCTCTCAATTATATCACACATAGACATATTTGTGTCTTTAGGATAAAATAACTACTTTTATGAATGCAACTGTATAAAACACGCTGTGTTTTAACATTGATAAGACAATAGGGTGGACTTTTAGGTATCCAGACAAAGTATTTAATGTTGCCATACCAAGCAAATAACATAACTTCAAACTAATTAAACACACTCTTCAATTTGTATATATAGTATGCCAATGCAGTGAGGGCATAGGCCTAAATTACTTATACACTACCTGTCATACTGATACTGGCCCAGAGTAGGATCATATGGGTAGTAGGCAGCAGCTTGTGTGATTCCCGCATGCGCAGAGGCACTCCCGTCTTTGGTGTCGAACGTGCCCTGCAATTAAAAGAAAACTTGATTGAAAAGTGTGAAAACTTTTGCCCATGAAATATTTGTTCATGTGTCACAGTGTTTTTTGTCACAAATTTTTAAAGTTCAAATAGACATTGAATAAATAGTTGTATTAACACACTCAAAATATCATATTACAAATGTGAATTGTCAGAAGAAAACATTTCAAAATGTAATTTTGAGGATTGCTTGCGGAATCCAGCAAATTGTTAAGGGAAGAAAATTAAGAATTTGTGTGCGAGTTTAATGTTGTTCCATATCTGCCAGCGTACACCTCATGCACCTGGCACCTGAGGACCTAAAAGTTATCGTGGTTCATGAAAAAACTCTGTAAAACTGTGCCTTGGTCTGGCCACAGTTGGTGTCACCTTGATAAATTACATTTATCGTTGCTAAGGAGGATAAGCTCGCTCGATTCATTGTGTTGACTAATTGGCACTGATACATTAATCAATTACATGAAAGGGATCTGATAGGTATCTCACTCACCAGTGAATAGAAAGCGGAGGCATCGGTGCCATACGTGACATAGTTTCCGTAGCCCTGGCTGCCGGTGTAAGGGCTCCCGTATACCCCCAGCGCAGCGGCTGAGCTCAGCTCATGCCTGGCGGTGGCCAGCAGTCTGCTCTCGTACACAGGGCAGTAGACTGAAGGCTGAGCCGATGCCACCACACCGGAATCCGACATACTTCTGCCAGTCGACTCGCAGCAAGATGTCAAAGAATTGGTGGTCATGAGGAACTGAAAAAGATGAAGAACTTAAATTAATTTAAACAGGAAATGGTCATTAAGTCAAGAAGCGTGGTGTATAGTTGTGGCAATTATCAGCTGTACACGCAGCAAAGCCACAATACACACGCCCTCTTCCCCCTGCCAACATGTTTGTAGCAGTTAAGTGGGTATTAGAGAATATACCGACCCATTCCCCCGAAGACAATAGTTTATGGACCCTTGCCAACAAACAACAGTTGTGCTTACGCTCTGGCCATAGCTGCAGTCACTTGCTTGCGCCTGCAGAGCAGTTTAATGTGAAGCGATCGGTGTAATGATAAACAGATGGGGAGCCCTCTAAAGTGCTCCGCGAGGGGAATCCCATTCGGGGAGAAAGCATCAGATTACCGAGAGGTTTAAAAAAACCCGCAGGTATACCACGTCTGGAAGGAGTAAGCCCATATCCCGGTGATACCGGGGCGAGTATTCTGCTTTCATTCCGCGTGTTGTCAAACGCCAAAACTCTTAAATCAATACAGTGGTCAATAGCGCTGAAATTCGTGGGTGATTGATAATGGCGAACTTACCTGAGGTGCAGACGAGTAAGGATATCCAAATTGTGGATATGACATTGTAGAGTGATCCAAATCTGCAGAAAAACGGTGAGACAGCAGGTCTCCAGCACTCCGCGCCTCACCGCCTGTGCGCCACTGGACGAGATACTGGGATGCTTTAGGCTCCTGGATGCTTATAGGGCGAAGCTGCGAAGGACCATATTTAATTTGCTTAAATGCCCCTCCAAAGATGTTCAAAAATTCATATTTTCCTTTCAGTGTCTGTCGTCCACGTATGATACGCAACTGACGGAACACACAGGGATAGGCTTTGCGGAATTAATTACTTTGATGTCAGAAATACATATTTTGCTTTATAAAAAAGTAGTATAAAACACGTCAGCTCAGATGCAGGTTGTTTTAAACGGCGGTAACTCTGACGTCAGAACAACCCCACTCACAGAGAGCCGACTGTAACTTTAATCTGCATTTCTGCCGAATAAAATGAAAGACTGCACAGGCGAGGGGAGTTGATATGTGAAGTTTGTTGAGATGGTTATCACTTCATCTAAGCCTTTCAAGCTCCTTCTTTCATGACATGCACACAGGTCAAACCATTGTAATGATTACAAATTAGTTCGTGTTAAATAAGCCTCCATATGCACATAGCCTAAGTAAATTAATGAAATTAATTAACAAGTCAATGGATTGCTCCATTTAATTAGAATGCTTCTTCGACATTATCTTAGGAAAACTAATTAAAAATGTTAAGTAATATACAAAGGTGTGTAATTGGACTAAATTAAATGCACTATGGGATATGCAGTGACTCGTTTTTACTTGAACACCTTTTCAAATATATTGTATTTTGAAGACTGCCTCTTTTTTTATTTAGCCTACTGTTTGTTCCAAAATAGGCGGTGAATTGTACAATCGCTCCTCTAAAAACTGAGTTCAGTCTCTGTTGTACCTTGAAAGGCTTTTGGAAATCTCACTGTTTCAGACCCACCAAGCAGACCTCTCTCTTCCCGCCTGTCCGGGCGCAGGAGCTGGCTCTGCGGTGTGCTGACTTGCTCAGAGCCTCTCCGGTCGAGACATGTGGATAGCCCCCGGGTCACAGGCAAATTAATGATGATGTTCCCCTCCTTTCCCCAGCTGGAAGACTGCCGACAAGAAACGAATCTGCCTCCCGTGACAGCTCGATTGAGAGTGATTGATGACTATCTAGAGACCGGCCAACATAATATAATATCGGAGGCATAATTGCTTTCATTTACAGATGAAAGTAGTTGTCCTCAAATTAAGTTAGGGTTTTTTAAAGCAGGTTCTTTTTTGCTTTGCGGTTGAATTAAGGGAAGTAAGTGTTGTGTGAAATTAAATTAGTCAGACAATTCTGAGTAAATGTCGTCACACCCGCCACGATAATGGAAGAGGTCAAATACCCACCCGGGGTTTCATTGCCGTTATTTAGGAAATGACACATTTCTATTCCGGACATTTAACCAGCCCTATGAAGAGCAATTTAAAGATTTTCCACTGATTATTAGATTTTATTTTGTTCAATATGTCGAAGTGGCTTTACTGCTCAACATAGATGTTGTTTTTCATGCATATACCATAGACCCATCCACCCAAGGCAACACAAACACAAACCTCTACTTGCTCGCTGTTATGTGGTAAAACTTAACCTCTTTTAAATTCACTCTAACTTTAAATGATTTATCATCACTGCAGAGTACCCAGCTGAGCAGACGAGAGGGTCCTTCATGAAGGAACCAGACTTCGTGGATGTTGATGGACAACTGGAGTAAACCCAGCGGTCCACATGGGCTTTCTGTATACATTTACATTATCCCTGCGTGTGTGCGCGTTATTTGGGTCTGGTGAAATATTTTCACGCGCTGGGCATATGCTTTTAGAGGAAATGAAGGAGCAGAAGAACTTCGCTCTTGTTTTGTGTTCAAGATTAAAAGAAAGCATGCCTCTTTGTGACAGTTATAGAGGACGGAGGGAGTAGCCTCTACACCGTTTGTGTGAAAAATGAAAGAAGTGAAGAATAATCTGAAGAGTTTGGTGAGCGATGCAGACAGCTATGTGTTCTCATGACATGAACTTCATGGCAACATTTCCAGTCACAATTGAGAACAGCTTCACCGCTGTTTGGCCTCCCAACAATCTCCAGCACCTATCAATCAAGCCGGTGAAACCCCTCCCCCTCTCTACACTCCATCATAACCACTGCCATTCTATAATTACGCAGAACTTCTCTCAAATGAGGCATAACATACAAAAAACATTTACTAAGAATTAAGAGAACAAAAACAAACACAATAGCATTGGGAAACACACGAAAACATATGGCAACAAAGTGCATTAGATACAACTTTTATGCACTTATGATTATCAGAACTATTAATAATTTACTTATTGCTGTTCTCGGGCCTTGCAGTCATTATTATACATACACATATTAAAATCATATATCAGTCTAAATTTCAACAAATTAAAAAGTCAAAATAAAATGATATGATAGCTATGTTTCAACGAAGAGGAAAATATCTATATTTTAGTGTGTTAAAAAGGCTTGTAAAACGTTGGCGAGCCGACATCGTTTCCGCTAAAACTCAGCAAAGATTCATGTGTTTAGGCTACAACAGCAGGTTAAAATAAAGACCAAACATGTGTCTACAATTTCCGGCAGAGTTTTTACATTTGGAAGGCAGGGGACTTCACACCATATCCTTGACGACAGGTCAGTGGACAACAGACACACTTCCGACGAGCTAAATTTAGAGTTGCACCCGTTTAACTTATCTAGAGTTTAGGAGGGAACCAGACACTCTCTCGATTTTGTCTCTTGTTTGAGAAGACAACAATAATTTGTCTGAATTTGAACTGTTAAATTCCCAAGAATGTAATGTCTAAATATGCACTTTGAAGTGTAGGCTATACTTAAAGCTATCCTTTGCAAATTTCTTGGCTGGATAAATATATGCCGATAAAGGTTTAGAAGACATTTCCTATCTCCGAGGAAAAGACAGTTTGCCATTCACAAGTCTGTTTTTCCACAGGCAAGAAAGGCATCATTTTGCAAACGTTTGAAAACAACTGGTCAACTATGTATAATTGGAGAGCAGGTTACAAGAACTCAAGGGCTGCGCAAAGCTTCGAAACGACAGGTGCAGCCGGTGAGCAATGACAGACCGATGAGCCCGGAGCAGGTCTCAGGCGAGATGGGAGAAACAGGAGGGTAGGATACTTGCAGGAATAAAAGCAGATCAGCGCGTTAATCACGCCAAAGTTATTATGCAGGACTTATTATGTGCATACTGTTCGAGCCAACGAAGGTCAATCATGTTTTCTTTTTTTTATTAAATTAAATGATATTGACTTTCCGATGGGATTGCTGCTTGTTGTTGCAAAAAGTGAAGATGCTAGTCTCCCTTGCACATGGTCACTCTACCAAACACTCAAATTTGATTTTTAGTTGGTATGGATTATTTTAGCAATTGCTATTGGAATTGAACAATTATTTTACATCAACTTAACTAAGCTGCAGAGACACCACAGTATGAGACAGATCAGTCAATCACCATTCTGTAATTGTGTAAGCAATAAAATGCATTGTAAGAATGATTACATAACTATTTTCAACTGAAAGTAAATGAGATATATAGCAAATCACGAGATTCAGTGAATCTGACAAAATATGTGCAGGAATCAGACTGGGTGCTTTTGATTGCTTATGTTGCAATGTGTCGGCTCTGTACACACCACCCTTAATCAATAAAGTGCTAAAGCTCATTATCGCTCTTATATAAAGGCCCCAGGGACCACCAAGTCTGTTTGGATGACTTCACAGCCGCTGGAATTTTCTCTGTTTCTCTTTCTCCACTCTGCTGCTATGCAGTGCTTCCTATAGGGCATACCTGAAGTATGCCATGCCAAGTTTTTAAGAAATGGCAAATCTAGCCAAATCTGTGGTCAAGCTATTTGTCACGTATCGGGAATCTGTTGTGAACATTATTAACATATTAAAAGCTTTTGGCATTTTTCTTGGACGACATCATCATCCTCCCTCTCCTCCTCATCATCATCACCACTAGCACCACCATCATAACCATGTGGGCAATGCCTCTCTTGATCAGGCATTGTGTATGTATGTGTGTGTGAGGGATAGAGACGACATAGCCAATAGAATGAGGGCGAACGAGTGAGTGAGTGACTGACTGAGTGTGTGTGTATGTGTGTGTATAGCACCCACCCCAAACACACACACACACACACCTTCGCTGGCACATCTAAGAGGTTTAACATGTTGCAGTTCTCTCTCCATGCATAATTGATTGGGGAGGGTCAGCGGCTTCACTCTGCACCTCGTTAACTGACTGCACTGCCTCCTCCAACATCTGGTCAAGCCTGGAAACACTGTCTCTCTCTCCCCCCTCTTCACACAACACACACACACACACACACACAGGATAGCTGCGAACAACACGGCTCCTCATTCTCTCAACACCACCTCTCTCTGGGATCTAATTTGATGTTTTAATCTCCAAACACAGTTTTGCCGTGTACATTTTGGCCTCTACAGAGTACTGTCATTCGGCAAGGCTGTAGTAGGTCATTTCCTGAGCAGCAGACTTGTTTGAAAGGGTAGTAGACATGGGTGTATGCTTAGAATGAGGGGTGCGCAATCTAGGACTAGGACTTCGACTGCAGGATAGACTAATGGATTCAGCCATGATACAGTATGTGACAAATCTGGGAGACATCAGTTGTCCACTCATCTGATTTCTTAAACACACACTTAGATTTTAACTCTATAGTGATATGCAGCTGTATCAAACCTTTTGAAGTTGGGATGACCTGCAGTTAACTCATGGGACTTGCTAAATAGTGATATGCTAAGTGGGATTTGGCCTTTTTGCCTACATGTCAATAACTTTTTTGTTTGCTCACAAATAAAGATCTGGTATACCACTATGAACTATGTATACAAACACATTCATACAGTTTAACACCAGTCGGTACTTGTAAGACAGAGGGGTCTGATTTAAATATCCGGCAAAGTGCAAAGTCTGACTAAACTTTGACTGAAGATCATTAAATAAAGAGGCTGAATTTATTTGCTGAGTTAATTCCATGATTAAGATCCTAAGTATAACATATTGATACAATGACAAGTAAAACATACTATATCTACATATCCTAAGCATAAGATGCCATGTGATAGCTTTAGTTGATGGACACTTTCATGGACACTTTGTTCATTGACTGTCTTTGCACTTTGCCTATCATTTAAACTAAGGCCCAGCGTAAGTTTAGAGATGGAGTAGCCTAGTGTGAGTTTAGAGATGGAGTAGCCTAATGCAGCGTGAGTTTAAAGATGGAGTAGCCTAATCCAGCACGAGTTTAGAGATGGAGCAGCCTAGAGTGAGTTTAGAGATGGAGCCTAATCCAGCGTGAGTTTAGAGATGGAGTAGCCTAATCCAGCGTGAGTTTAGAGATGGAGTAGCCTAATCCAATGTGAGTTTAGAGATGGAGTAGCCTAGCGTGAGTTTAGAGATGGAGTAGCCTAATCCAGCATGAGTTTAGAGATGGAGTAGCCTAGCATGAGTTTAGAGATGGAGTAGCCTAGCGTGAGTTTAGAGATGGAGTAGCCTAGCGTGAGTTTAGAGATGGAGTAGCCTAATCCAGTGTGAGTTTAGAGATGGAGTAGCCTAATCCAATGTGAGTTTAGAGATGGAGTAGCCTAGCGTGAGTTTAGAGATGGAGTAGCCTAGTGTGAGTTTAGAGATGGAGTAGCCTAATCCAGTGTGAGTTTAGAGATGGAGTAGCCTAGCGTGAGTTTAGAGATGGAGTAGCCTAATCCAGTGTGAGTTTAGAGATGGAGTAGCCTAATCCAACGTGAGTTTAGAGATGGAGTAGCCTAGCGTAAGTTTAGAGATAGAGTAGCCTAGCATGAGTTTAGAGATGGAGTAGCCTAATCCAACGTGAGTTTAGAGATGGAGTAGCCTAGTGTGAGTTTAAAGAAGGAGCAGCCTAATCCAGTCCAAATGTCCCCTGGGAGTATCTGTATGGGGCCTATGGGGCCCTACGTTTTAAAAAATAAAATGCCATTCCATACATAAAGCATTAATATCTCATGGCCGTGGGTTACTTTACTATATATTTTTAGGAACATGTTGTTTTACAATGTTATACACTTGTAATATTCTTTGTTTTTAATATATTAATTTCAATACATACATTGATAAATACCAATATAATAGAATATAATATACAGTATTTACAAATTCTTATTCAGTTAATTTCAAATTGTGAGATTCAAAAATGAGGCTGACCTGACAATATCTCCACTTATCTTTCCAAAGAAAAAGAACAAAAGGAGAAATGTGGAATAAGCCTGGGTGGGGGGGGGGAGAATGTGTGTGTGTGAGAGAGAGAGAGAATGAGAGAGAGAGAGCCCACAGAGATGTACCCCCAGAGAAGGGGCACATATCCCTGAAGCTTTCTGCTGACAAAAAAACATGTTGTGCTCAAACCTGCCACGGCCTCTTCCTCTTTACCTGTGCACTCTACATGCACACACACACACACACACACACACACACACACACACACAGCCTGCAGGAGAGGCACAAAAAGCAACTACATGTTAAACAGGTATAAAAAATGCATTCTTTTAATACTTCCAGGTAAAAATATTCAAATGCTCTCTGCCTGTTCCCTGGCCCAGTGATTGAAGGCAGTTGTGATTGGGTTTCCGCGCGGTTCCGCCTGTCTGCGTCGCCGCGGCAATGCACTTTGATATTAACACGGCTCTGTCATCAGCAGAAGCCCATTCTGCTGCTTTGGCCATAAAATAAGATGCAGAATGAGACAATAAAGTGCATTTCTGTTGCATGGGAGCATTATGAATAAGTAATTATAAGTGCCCCGGCAACATCTCCCTGATAATCAGGAGCGTGGGGCTGCGTTGGTGCGGCACACGGATGGATGTAGCGGTGAGATGCGCTGAAGGTACGGGGGAGAGAATTGTAAAAAGGTCTAAATAATGAGCTTTCGGTGTTCGGTGCACTTTCCAAAAACGAGGAAGTGGAACAGAAAGAAAGGAGGGGGGTGGAACTGGAATGAAAACGGTGGAGTCTGTTAAATGAGTTGTTATGGGCGAGAGAGAGAGAGGGAGAGAGAGAGAGAGGGAGACAGAGAGAGAGAGGGAGATAGAGAGAGAGAGGGAGATAGAGAGAGAGAGTGAGGGCAGTTCCAGGACAGGACAGAGAGTACAGTACATATATGCAGACAGACAGACAGATAGCAGAGATATATAGACATGCAAGAAGACAGACAAATGTACTGATACAAAGACAGGGGTTAGACAGACAGATGATCAAAGTAAAGAAAGAAAAGACCACAAACAAACACCCATACAGATAGACAGACAGACAGATGTCTAGATGGAAGACAAGACTAAAGACTAGACAGTCAAAAACACACAGATATGGAAAATGGAGGACTATTAGACAGACAGGCAAGCAGGCAAGACAGACAGGCAGGCAGGTGAAAAGGCAGCAGGACAGATAGTTAGCAACAGAGGTACAGAGAAGAAAACTAGAAATCATGCAGGGAGACATGTGGAGAGAGAAACCCACAGACAGACAGACAGGCTTGTAATCATAGTCAAGCAGACAGACAGACAGACAGAAAGGCTGGTAGACAGACAGGTGGACAGAGAGACAGACAGTCAGCTACACTGGACACGCAACTGAAGCGTTCTGTTCATGGAGGGTAAAAATAGTTCTGTGGCCTAATTTTTTCTGATGTGCTCACCACTCTGGCGTCTGGTGTAGGCAGTTCCATTGCTAACAGTGGAAGCTAATTGTTGCAGCACTCACTCTGAGAACAGAACACTTCAGTTGCACGCCTGGTGGAGCCCGGCTGTGGGGAGCAAACAGATGGATAGGCAGAGACTGATAGAGTGACAAATCCTTTAGGTTGTTTGTGTATGTGTGGGCTACAGTATGAGAGTGAGTGCATATGGCTGTGAGTGTTTGTGTGTGTGTGTGTGTGTTGTGTTAATGTGTGTATGGGTATGTGTCTGTATATACAGTATATGTCTAAGTTGAGACAATGTATGTCGGTGTGTGTGTGTGTGTGTGTGTGTGTTGTGTTAATGTGTGTCTGTGTATGTGTCTGTATGTATATATGGCTTCATATATAAGTATATATCTAAGTTGAGACAATGTATGTCTGTGTGTGTGTGTGTGTGTGTGTGTGTGTGTTAATGTTTGTCTGTGTATGTGTCTGTATGTATATATGGCTTTATATATAAGTATATGTCTAAGTTGAGACAATGTATGTATGTCTGTGTGTGTGTGTGTGTGGACTGGGGTGGGTCTGCTGGACAGCTGCAGCCGGAGCGAGATCCATGTCATCCTCCTGTCTGACATGATGGCCTTGGTATCGCTGACACATGGAGACAGACAGAGAGAGAGAGAGAGAGAGAGAGAGAGAGAGAGAGAGAGAGAGAGAGAGAGAGAGAGAGAGAGAGAGGGCACAGGGAGAGAAACTTGATTGACAGTAGGCATTGTTAGGCAGGCCTGTATGCAGTTGCCTCTCTCTGAAGAGCTGAGAACATAATCAGATGGGGGAAAATGCAGCAGACACACACACACACACACACACACACACAGATGGGACCAACCTCTCGCACAGTCTACTGGTCTTGGTGCTTATTCAGTATAACTCTCATGGGACAAAAGGGAACACATAGCACCCCATAAAACAACTTTCTCTCTTTCTCTCCCTTACTCTCTCTCACACACAAACACAGACAGACAGACAACTTAATGTTATGTTCAGAATAAAGATATTGTGTCGACATAATATGAAAGCGCAACATCAATAAGATAAAAGAGGAACGAGTTATTATGGAGGAGCAGGAGATAATGCTCTTTAGTAAGACAGGGGCTACAGTTTATCATAGATGTCGAGCAGTTATGTCATGTCTAAGTATACTGTGATGCTCTTCCTCTCTCTCTCTCTCTAGCTTACTCTCTCTTTTTCCTACCAAGGGTAATATCACACTGCTGATGGGAGTTGGAAAGGCTCCTGTATTAAAGCAGTGTTTTGTTCCTCAAGGTCACTTTTGGGAAGTGAGCCCGCGGATGGGCGGGGTAGGAGATGAGGAGCGTGGCGGGTTTGAAAACAAGAGTTTGAGGTTCGGAGGGGAATGACAGGGGGGTGTGAAGGAGAAAAAAAGGGACATTTCCCGCACTCTATCCACAGGCTTATATTTTCCACCTGAGCGAGTGCATTTGAATAGAAGTGCGGGCGCTCCTGATGTTTAAATTAGCATGTGTAACTCCCCGACACCCCCTCCCCCACCCTCTCCTCTCCATAAACACGAGCATCCTTCACCTCTCCCTCTTTCTCTCTCTCTCTCCCTCTCTCCTTCTGCTCCATAATGCAGAAAATGATATTTACAAACACACGGGCAAAGCGCTTTTCCGCTGACTGGCTGCTTGAGATCCTCTTCAAAAATGTGCATATTGCCAGAGGGCTTGGTCCAGGTAGTTGCTCCACTCTCCCTCCTTCCTACTAAACACACACACATCCCTCTTAGATAAAGGTGGAGAATTGAGTTGCTGTTGCCTGGAGTCCAAGAGTAATTGCATCTTTCTTTTCCTTAGTGATTCTCCATACTTGTCAGATGCAGCCTAAATCTGCCACTCATCTTCAGCACGGTGAAGATGGAAGAAAATCTCTTCAAAGTACATTTTATAGGCATTGTGTGTCTGTCTCTTTAAAAAACAATTTATTTGATTATTTAGTTTTAACCACATGGATCTCAATACAAATTTCAAGTTTTTGCCTGAAATTGCACTGTGCCTATTTACAAGGGCATTGTTCCCACCTCTTTTGGGGCCAACCATCAAATGCTGGATCTCTATAGAGACAAAGAGCTACAGAGGCTAGAATATCGTTTTTTCTTTCTGCCGGATTACAAGCATCTCTGAACTGACCACATTTCAGTCCTCTAGGTTACTTGATATCCTTTAGAAACACAACTGAGCCCTAGCACCATGTATTGTGAAGCTGTGTGCAAAAGAAGATCAAAATAGAATGAAAATATGAGTGCATAATCCTGGCCTCAAATGAAAGGTAACACTTTGAGGTTTCTTGTGGACTATTTAGATTGTATGTCAGGTGTTCAGATATAGACTGACTACACAAAATATGGAATAATTACAAAAAAGTCTCTATTTTTGCATTTACTTTGTTGGTTCAATGAGTGTTTATAAGATAGACTATACATCTATACAACTAATATTGGATAATACAACATGAAGATTCAATTTCTATGGATTCTTGTGAATATTTCAGTACCCAATGTGTTGCATCTACTTATTGTGCTGCAGCTACACTGCAGCCAGAAATCAGGGTAGCACCAAAAGCGGAGGAGGGGAGGGGGGCATTTTGGATCAAATTTAATTGAGACATAATAAAATTAATCTGAGAATGTAAAGCACTATACAGATTGTACATTTTTGGATTCCCAAGAGTCAAAGCTTTGAAATGGTGTATAACATTACTATGCTACATAGCAATATGGTGCATACTATTGATTTAGAATGTTGGCGGGAGGTGGGGGAGCGGGGTAACCGTCACGCCGGAAATGAACAAAGCACATAATAGCACACAGATAGTGATCACGACTATGAATGTTTGTAGTATAATAGAGGCAATACAGGGATTGCAAAATACAGTGTGCCAAGTTTACATGACTTTACACAGTATTACTCACCTTTTTTGGACAACAGAAGAGGGTTCCAGATCTTATTCATTTTTAATTAGTAATTAATTTGTCATTGTTATGTTATCCATTTTTTTCAAGATGTAGTACATTTCCTTCAGGCACATTTTACAAATATACAGAATTATTTTCATTCGCCACAACCATACCCAAAGATATGGTTTGAGCACATATGTGTTAGGCATAAGTAGAGTACCTGTCCCACCTAATGGCTACAAGTGTATTAGGGTTCCAATTCTTCTTGACTTTAAAGAAATACTGAAAGACATCATGTATATGATCTCTGTATCTTCTCAAGGAAAAGTAAAGCAACAATGGCTATTCTGATTCTAGAGCGCCTGTAAGCACCTGGTCAGAATAAAATGTACCCCATGTAAACAGATGGCACACACTTTTCAATCGTAATAGTTTAATCGGAATGACAAAAAAAAACGACCTATTGTTCCCAATCCCAGAACCCTTCATGTATGTATCTCCTCATTCAACTCCTTGGCCTGTCTGTGATCTGAGGTGTTCATTTGCTTCAGTAAAGCCTGATAAAAGCAAGAGGTGGTCCCTCAGCAGAGAGGGTTGAATCTGTTGATGAGGATAAAAGCTTTATCGCATCTTCTGGTAATTGGACATGTGTTTTCTTGTGAATTCACCTATTTGAATATATCTGAAGACACTAAAGTTGTCCAAAAGAGGCAAATGTACCATTTATTTACATGTATATTGCATTTATATCACATTTCCCTCTGTTGCCACATAAAAAACAGCATCACTCAAGCCAGGGTTTAAGACCACCAAAAGTAATGGAATTGATTGGAAATACATAGAAGCATGTCATCTACGTACATGGAAAATTCACAGGTCACCCTATGCCATGAAATATGAAATAGTATGTCAATATCAGTAACAGTTTTGAAACTATAGCCCAAACGAAATGTGAAGCAATATTAAAGGACAAGTTCGGTATTTTACACTTAAAGCCCTGTTTTTAGATAGTTTATGATTAAATAGAACGTTTAAGATTGAAATTTGGACACATGCTGCTGTCCTGAGAATTTTCGGTTTCTGTGGTAGGGGTTGGATGTGAGCACACCTGTTGAGGATCTGCAGAAAGCTGATCACCGTGTCTCTGCGGTCTGCATTTTACTGAACTTCGCTGGAGGTCGAAAGAAATCGCCCGAAAAGCTCTTTTGCCTGAGAAATACAGCGGTTCCCACATTTCAAGGCCGTAGTCATGATGTCAACATTGGGGGGGACCAAATCTGTGTTGGGGTCTGAGGGACCCCCAAACAGAATGCCCCCCCCCCCGTGAGTTTTGTGAAAAGAGAAGGGTGGAGAGGAAGCAACTTCACTGGTCCATCCATGGACCTGTGACTCCATTTGTGTTCAAAATGTATACTTTAAAAGAAATTACAAACTAGAGTATCTTTTGATAACCTCTATATTACACAGAATGTGGTTCTTTGACTTATTATTTACACCTGAAGATTTTTTTAAACTAAGGCTTAGACTCATAGGTTTGGAGCCTAATAAGATTTTGTCTTTTAATTTAGATTTTATTATGCTGGCGGCTAATCACACAATTTTAACGTAGTTTGAAAGGGACAGGATTCAGGAATAGGCTACTAAGACAGGCCCCTCTTCTGTCTGACTCACCTCATGTTACCCCTGTATGCATTATAGACTGGCTTCTGACAGAAATGACGTTTTGTGCCAACATGTAGAAACACTAGGCCTACTACAGCCTTTAATTGGTGAATGGAGGTGCAAATTTCTTTCTTTGGTTATTGCCCGCGATTCACATTAACTATCACGTATTGTAAACGTCGCCACATTTAATCACGTTTTGCCTGCATGGATGCGCGATTGAGTGCACATCTAAATAATATGCAAGATGCAACAATCATTTCTAAGAGGCCTATACACGGTAATTTCTGGCATTACTACTAGCATATGAATGCATTATTGATGTTGAAAGACGTGAAAGAAATGACACAGGCTTGCACAAATTCATCATTTAAAATAAAACGTTTCACTTTCGCTATCATTGCGAGAATAGGCTACAATATGGAAAATGTTCCCTTTCAGTCTAATCGGCTCCAAACATGTATGGGATTTCTTTAGCCTGTGCTACACCTTTCCAAGAAGTTTTGTCAAAATTGTTCCGGTAGCTTTTGCGATATTGTTGACAGCCCTACCTTACCGCAGTAGGGTGCAGTAAATGGAAGCTTTTGATAGCGCACGCCACTAACGAAAAACGGAAAATCACCAGGACAAACCACTCAGGGGTGTAGGCTACTCTGGAACCATAGGTCACTAATTTGTGCGTTATTTACGTTTGATTACATTTCAGATACGTGTTGGTTTCCTGTAGGCCTAGTATAGCGCTTTATTCTTTCTTTATTTTTCTATGTCCGAATATTGGGGGGGACATTTTGGTCATATTTGAATATTGGGGGGGACACGTCCCCCTCAATGTCTATGGTGACTACGGCCCTGCCACATTTACTTACCTCCTGGGACGACAGAGTTGGAAGAACTTGGGGTAAGGTTGACATTTTGTAGCCTAACATAACGTTTGTAACAGGCGGAAAATGAACTTATTTGTTATGTCCATAACCTGTCATGTTCATAGTTCGAAAGAGACAGAAATATCAGTTTTGGGGGGGTCAGATAATTTTTCTGATATTGTGAAAAATATCATTACAGTTACAATACAAGTCAACTCCTATTTTCACCGTAGGAACATTTTAATGTAAAGCGATTTCAGACACCCCTATTGTGGACCGTACCATTTTAAACCACTGAGCAACTGAGATAGAGAACGACTTCAACTTCACAAGCAAGTGTTAACGTTGAATGACAAAACGCTAGGTAAATTCCTTCAGGCTAAATTCAGTTTGCTGCTGACGTGCATGGGTAAATGTAAGTTGCTAGCTGACGTCTAGGTTGTTGAAGATGTGTTATTTTACAACCTTAATTTATAAACGTGTTTTGTTCTTTCATCATGTCACATCTTCATACATTGAATTACTGGCTACTTACCTGCTACTTACCCACTGAGGCTAGTAAAGTGGGCCTTGGTTAGTTACCAAGGTTAGTTAGCAAGATAGGCTAATTCTCTATTTAAATCAAGCTTTACATTGTGGTGAGGTAAAATCGATTGTCATTTCCAAGGAGATGAACTCTATAGCCTATGATTATTCTCATTTTATCTTGAATAAATTATTGTGCCCTTTTGAAATTAGTTTGGCACAGATCCTGTGTTTTTATATTACCGGCGGTCAGTGTTGGGCAAGTTACTTCAAAATCATAATGTATTATGTATTACTTATTACTGTCTTTTAAAAGTAATTTGTTACATTATAATATTACTGTCTCTGAATTGTAAGGCATTACACTACTATTGCATTACTTTTAAGTTACTTTCACCAAAATATCTAGAAATATGGATTTGCCATTCTAAATGCAGTTTATTACGCTCAATGCAGCTTGCTCTTCCAATGGAGGGAGATGTGGTTTAGCATAATGAGTGAGCTAGGCTTAAGGCTAACAACAGTAGAATGCAATAGGCACAGTGCTCATGATGCAATACAAGGAACAATCATAGTCAGAATTTTGTTAAAAACCGACAAAAGGTCAAAGTCTGCTAAATTGTGATAGAAATACTGTAACTTTAAGGCCTAGGCCTACTCATTAAAATCAATAGAGAGCCTACTATATTGTAAATCAAAGCTTAAAGGAACCATATGTAAGATTGTGGCCAAAACTGGTACTACAATCACTTTCTGTATGTACACTTTCTGTATATACACTTACTGTAGAGCGGTGTATCCCCTTCCCCTCCCCTCTGACTGGCAGAGTTGGCAACCGGATGACGAAACACTACTGACTTTGTGATTAGTAGATAGGTGGAGGGTGGCGCATTAGGCCAAAACACAACATGACAACATCAACATTAGTTGAGGGCTGCAACTTCACTTTTTAAATGACAATATCCTGGCCAGACTACTGTTGTCAGTGATATAAGTATTTGAAATGAACATATCTTAATGTCTAGTGACATATCAGGGCAATTTTATGATTAATTGAAATACATTTTTTACATACGGTTCCTTTAATAAAGACATGTCAAGATGGTGGCCTGCTGGCCATTTCAAACACTCAAACACCTGTGTGTATTTAAACATTAATTTCTGAAGAAATTATGTTTTACCTATAAATGGTGCACTGTCACTTTAAGAGCATTGATCTTTACGTTGTCATAATGCCCTTTTGCCAGCTCTTGTTTACAAGCCTTATTTGTTTGAGTTACATTGATAGCACAATATTAACAATAATATGCACAATGTTAAGTTGTTTGAAGCAACCTTCATTGCTTTGGAAATGGAAGTATGCAATGACATGTTGCTTCACATTTCGTTTTGCGAATACAAGTGAATTATGAGCCTGGTATCCACCTAGCTATCTGAATGGAATGCGTTTCAGTCGACTCAGCATATCATGTGCTTCATGTAGCCTAAATGCTTGGAAAACGAATGATTGAAGACCCACCAATTCTAGTACTACGTGGTGATTGAGAGAACCCAAAAGGTATCAAACTTGCATGTAACATCGTGTTAGTGCATTTTGACATTGTAAACGTTATTGATGAAGAGTGAAACGCAGTTTGCAATAAAGCTACTATTAATTGGTTACATTTGGGTGCCCCCTCTGTCCTTTGGTGCCCAACGCAAAGTGCGTGATGCGCGTGGTGGGAGCGGTGGCACTGCCAGGCTACACAATCTTTTTCTGCATTTCTATCCCGTTATTCTCTTCAATTCAAGTTCACAGCACAAAGCTGACATGCACAACAGCATAGTTTGTGTTTTATCAAGAATCAAAAAGATTAGCGTGGCACTACTTTAGATGTTTCATTAATTTACTTGTGCTATTTCGCGAGGCATAGAGAGATCTTTCGGTTTCGCACACAAAGTGCACTAACTATTATGTTCTTCATATGTCTCTGACAAGCTGAAAATAATGAGCGTAGGCTTATGTCCATCCCGCAAATAGAGTCCGCCTGCGAGTCTGCTGCAGCAGTCATATTCAACCAGTATCAGGAGATAACGTTCTACTATTTTGCGCTGATTTTTTCTCCTCTGTTGTTCTCGCGTGGTGTTTGCGAATATGTATCAAAACAAAACACCACTTAATTTCGGGTTAAATGCATTGTAACGCGCGTTACTGAAGTTTGTACCGAGTAAAATATTACCCAATTTTTTTTTGTAATGCCTTACATTACCACGTTACCGCAAACAGCAATATATTACAGTAATTACATTACTTTTGTAACGCGTTACACCCAACACTGCCGGCGGTAGCCTATGCACAAGAGGGTCTGATGTACAGTAGCTAAGCCTAGGCTACATAACATCAGTGAAACCTGTGGAAACATAAAAAGACCCAAGTAGCCTAGGCTAAATAGTATGTGCTAGTATTTGAATTTGTTTTTAATTGTTTTTACATTCTATTATTTCATATTTTTAGCTTGATAAATGTAGTTTCATCTGAAAACCCTGATACTATCTTAATGAAACCAGGATTTTATTTTATTCAAAGAGACACTATGAGGAGAAGGAAAGGGCACACAGACATCAGGCACTTTTTTGGTGCTAAAAGAGTAAGCAGGAAATATTAACACTAAGATCTACAAACAATTACATTAAAAGTGTAGGTGCAGTTAGGTTTTATACACTGTTCATATGTGTTAAGGAAAGGGGTGCTCAGCAGACAGGCACAGGATGAAAGCCGTGAGCAGGCCGCAGGGAGACGACAGGATATATAAGAACGATGAGATATTCTGTAGCCTACTGATTATCAGTTTGTCGCATGTTTAGACCTTGTGTGTGTTGCACAACACATGTTGCACTTGGTGATCACGGTGGGGATTGATATGGTAGTGGACCATATGGGGTAATTCGCACTCTGGTCATGTTCACATCATAAGCCTAACACTAACCCTAGCCTACATGAATAATTTGGCTACATGATTTTGTACGTTTACTATTTTTTTGGCTGTGGAACTTTCATGATGAAAATGTAATGATTCACGTAGGCTATCATTCATATCGTGCAAGTTCCAAGACATTTTAGCATTAGCCATGGACGTGACAATAATTTGGATAGCGTAGTCTACGATACCGTGACTGCATAAGACTACAGAAAGAATACAAACAACCCCATATCCGTTTCCGGCGGCGGAGTAATACCGTACTAGCCTGGAAAATCCAGACCCTGATAATCTAGAAAGATTAAGGGTCTGGCAAAGAGCAATGTAATGGCCCAACTCCAGGGGCGGCAACAAGCATGCATTTAAAATTCTCACTGCACGCAATTGGATAACACTAGACCAATGTGTACTGTCCTCCAACGTTGCAGCGCTGTCTTGATAAGTTTAGCTGGTTCCCCGGAATGTTGGGGTAAAAGTAACTTGCATAATTGCTCTTTGCCAGAGTGTCTCGCAGAGACAATTCCATTGTGCTCTTGCGAGAACTCTTGATTTCCAGGGTAATACCGTACCTCACAGCACATCCAATACAAGTCAATGGAGTTGGACAAAAAATACGATAAAACCTGTTGGAAAGAATCTTTTGCAGCGTTTTTTGTGTGAACATATCAGTGAACACCCTTGACCACTCGGTGAGTTTCGCGTCTTTGTTAAACGGAAGTTTAATGTGTTTTAGAAAGATTGTTCCAGTGCACCTATGCAGCGTTGTGGAGGTGGGGGGGGGGGGGGGGGGGGGTGCTACCACAGAAACTGAAAATTCTCAGGACAGCAGCATGAGTCCAAATTTCAATCTTAAACGTTCTATTTAATCATAAACTATCTGAAAATAGGGCTTTAAAGGGGAACTTGGAAACTATTGCAACGTAATAAACCCGTTTAGAAATAATTTGGATGGTTAAATGACCTGGGGGTCATTTCCAGAAAGCATCGTTTGCTAACTTGGGTCGCAACCTTGGTAGTATGCTCCATCGTTCTTGGATTTGGTGTTTCTAGAAAGGGTAGTTCGAACTCTCAATCGCAAACAAGGACGCAAAGTTTGGTCGTTTGAACTACTGCCCCTAGGCAGTCCCACTTGTGTCGTTCCTTGGTAGTTCCTGTTGGTGTCCGGAGCGCCTAACAAAAAATCACAACCGCCTAACCAAAATTTGCGATGTGGATGTTTATCTCGTGACTTAATGATTGATCTATCCTGTAGCTTAATTTTTATTAAGACACTGCTCCCCTACTTGGCTCATTCTTGCTATTTATGTTAATTAAAGTATTGCCTTGATTTTAGTATTATAATCTTCACAGTCCCTAACAGCAGCAGTGTTAAATGGTGTAGTGGCTAAAGCAGATGACTTATTATCCCAACGTTGTAGGTTCGATTTTCTTATGATGTGAGATTGTCCTCTTGCTTCTCGCTACCTGCAGGTGAACTAGTGTGACACGTAGATTCAATTGTTTTTGACTGATGTATTGTACCTATGGTCTCTCGATGTAGAGTAACTATATACATAAATATGTATGGTCAAAACCTATTGTTGTGTCTCGTAGGCCTACTCTTACTCAGAGATGAAAAGAAGAGATAGGATGCGAACTCCGGCCGAGCGCGCAGTGCACCAACGCGCTGCCGTTAAGCCACGAGACAGTTGATAACCTATGGGATACCCAGGTATTTGTCCAGGCTATATATTTTTTCCAACACATAGATATTTAACACAAATAATGACTCATATTGGTCTGCTTAAGTTAACTGTTTTATATGCTTGCAATAGGTTTAGGTTTTGGCTGATGGCAATGACAATACCAGCATTAATCACTCGGTTTAGATTAGAAACATGTCGACATAGGCCGTGACAGAACATTTCTAGGGGGTGGGGTATTACACGTTGCCACTGTTTCCACCAATGATATGTATCGCTGCATCATCAACAACGTTGTTGGAACTATGGTGTTCGAACGTCGGAGGTAGCGAATTGCGACTTTCTGGAAACAGGTGTAACAGTGTCGTTGTTTGGTCGCAAGTTGCGTCGTACCATGGTGGTTGAGCAACGTCGTTGCCAACTTTTCTAGAAATGACCCCCTGTTCCGGTGAAAATGGTGACTTTTCCCGCTACCCCTAGCGTCCCGAGGCAGAAAACCAACCTTGCAACATTGAGACTACCGGAAAGAGAAGTGAGAAACAAGAAACTC
Source organism: Alosa pseudoharengus (assembly GCF_046254945.1). Lineage (NCBI taxonomy): Eukaryota > Metazoa > Chordata > Actinopteri > Clupeiformes > Clupeidae > Alosa > Alosa pseudoharengus. The sequence continues at coordinate 12,131,389 of NW_027468587.1, read as the reverse complement.
GTTTTAAATCGTGTTTCTTACCTTGTAACATCCACATTGTCTGCCGAACTTATGCTAACCGTTTTGCTAGCTTCCAAATCCATGTGCTTTATCGTTACCTTTTTCCACAGTTTGAAATAGCATAATGCACAATTTCTCTAGCAGAGGGGGGACATCCTGCCAAGTTTTCCTTTAAGTGTAAAATACCAAACTTGTCCTTTAAGCATTTTTGGAGTCAAAGCCTCTGTTAATAAAAGGCAGAATGGCCATTTTTGTTGTAGGCTTGTCTTAAACAGGAACAAACTCTTTCATTTACTGTCTAGGAAAAAAAGCCGCTTTCGACCAGTTGGCCCCAGAAACAGAATTATCGGCACATTATTGCATCATGTCTGAACAACCGGATTAAGTTCTGAAAATCGTTTATCCAGAGTGTTCAGTTTAGCAATAACTGCTATCATGTCTTCTATTTTAGTTGCCTTAGCACCGGTTTTCATGTTCACCTCCACATTCCCTCCCTCATTACCATTGCAGCAAAAACTAGCTGCCCAATCCACTGTGTTGTCTGAAACCACTTGATGTTTTTTCCCCCTTTTCCTTTTGTCATGTGGTCTTATTTGCCTTAATAATCACTGCTCTTTGGGGTTCGAAGAAGTGACACCCGAGATATGGGCTGCCTGCATATCACTCCGCCCAAATACCAGTGCTTTGCCTGAATGTGAACATAGCACCTACCAAGTGTGTAACCGGTATATGCTTAAAATGGCTGTGTCTCATTCAGAGTTTCCGCTAGAAAAAAAGTGGTGCCAGTCAAAGTGACCGGCAGAGGTTTTGTTTTCAGGACAGTTTGATGATATGCCGGTCAAATATACTATTATCGCTTCTTAATTAGTCAAGTTGAAGAAAACTGGAGACAAGCTATGTAGCTTAAAGAATGACATAATCAGGCCGTATAGAATGCAATATGTTCATTAGCCTAACTTAAACACGCCTAACAAGATCTATCCAGTATCTATGTTTTCATGGACAGCAAGAATCCGCTTCGTTCATTGTTTTAAATAGGCTACATTGTTTGTTGCTGCTACCCACGTTATATCCAGTGGTTCAACTGTTTAACTTGCACACATGCGCACACACAAGAATGAGCGCTCACACCACTACCCTCTAAGGCTATGCCTCTTTATTTGATAACAATAAATTAAGAAATATTTCCTATTCTGGGAAATGTTTAGTTTCTTTTTCTTTTGGTCCGCGGTTCAATGATAACATTTGATTATGCCGGAAATTATCCGCGGAATAGCGATCTCCTCGTCGAGGAGGCCCTAACCCTGCAGATCATAGACAGAGAAAGCATATGCTTTGGGTACAGAACACAGTTGCATGTTCAGTGTACCATGGGTGTGTATACAGTACACGGAGAATGAAATGTCTTGGTGCGTCGCTTTTAAGGCTAGTCTGCCTGGGCCTGGCCATGTTTGAACCGTCTCACTCATTTGTTCGTTGTTTAACATGGACGTTAAAGCGTGCGCTACCTATTTGAAATGCAGCATAGGCTATGCGTGTTGTTTAATAACTTCCAAACGGTAGAGCCTGCTCATTTAAAAACATAGCCAGAGGACGTATTCTTGCTTTAATATAGGCCTATATTTTAGGCTTATTCTCGAATTCAGATTGCGTTAGGGGGACGGGATTATTAGCCAATTTCAATCGGACAATTTGACCAGAAATATTTAATTTTTGTCGGACATTTCATTTTTTTCCCGGCCAATGTCCCGGTAATTACCGGACAACGGAAACCTTGGTCTCATTTTACATTGTTATTTACATAACTATACAGGTCAGAGCATGTAAATAGGAAAATGTTGGAGTTCTTTTGTCACTAATGGGCCACTTCGAGGCACCTGAGCTAAGCTAGGCTAGCAGTGGGTGTGACAGACCGAATAACTAAACACACAGAGATGAGAATAGTATATATCAACTTATCTAACTCTGGGGAATACGGTGAATTAGCTGAAGTCCCAAAAAAACAGTGTGTTCCTTTAAAGGTTGTATCAGCGATGGCGGGGTAACGTCACTTCTGTTGAAACTAAACAGAGAGCTAGCTCGCTACCCCTTCCCCCTCCCTCCTGTGCAATTGAAACTCTCCTGAACGTGCATCTCGTCAGTTATTGGTTGGAACACTTTATTTAGCCTTTGAGAGTTTGGCAACACTTGTTGTTAGCAATTGTTTTTGTGTGCAGATCTCAGAGCCTAGGCTGCCTACAGTGACACGTTTTTTTGATGGCCTGCTTATGGGGCGGGCAGCTAGCGGATCATTAGAAAAGATTAGATGAATGTGATTGTTTATGTTTGGGCCTTTTTTGGGCCTGCAATCGCTGATACAACCTTTAAGGTCTTGCCCATGATGTTAAATTAGCAAACTGATTTTGCCGACTAATTAAATTTGCTTTAGTTAGACTAAGACTTTACACTTTGTCCATCGTTCAAATTAGGGTTGTGCATATCTCATATTTCATATCTATCTACTGCATTGTATTCATGTACAGTCTTTTCCTCAGATATACGATAGAGGAAAGAGAGTGATGCTGAATGCTAATTTACTGTAGTATATCAGCTCATTAAAACTATGGCTTGACTCAGTTCAACCCAGTGATAAACTACATACATATTGCTGACGATTTGCTTATCACCCTGTTGCTTGTTGCCTCAAAGGTTGATTTTTTTTTCATGCAGTGTTTCTCTAACCTGACCCTAGCCAGATGAATTTCGCTCTGCCTAGCTCCACTCATCCATCTGGAACCGATCCATTGAAGTGGTGCTTCAGAAGGCTGGGCCTAATCAAAAAATGCTTGCATATGATTGAATAAGCCACTTGTCCGTCATCTATTGACGTGCTACTTCAACCACTCACATCAAAGCCAATCCGTGACACTGATAACAGTCTCACAGTCGCTTCTACACTATGTCACATCTATGAAACTCCCGCCCTGCGTCCTGATTGGCTGTACCATAAAATCGGTTGCAGAAATCACTCTCAATGGAAGAGGTCCCAGATGGATGTGAGTGAAGCTAGGCGGAGCTAAGCGGAACGAAATTCATCTGGCTAGGGTCAGGTTAGTGTTTCTCATCACCAACTGTTATTTGCTGTAAATGACATTAATATCCATAGTGTCTGGTCGCTAGTCTCTTGCAGGCTGAATGGTGCTTTAGGAAGGGTTTTCTCATTTTACCCATGCAGATGGACAAAAGACCAGACATACCACACAGAAGTCCAGTATGGGTCATCTGATGAGGCTACACAGGGCAGGTTATCTGCGTGGGGTCATCTGACAGATGTAATCTATGGCGGGTCATCAGCGGTCATTGTCCACACATCTCACAGGAGTTTTTGGGGACCTCAGTCATACAGAGTGCTTTTAAAAAAAAAAAAAATAAGTTATCGTATCACTGGTGCTGTTAATTTGCAGGCTTTTGACTGCAAATTAATAATATCTAAAAAACAAATGAACATGAGACAATGAGGCACTTAATTTATACAAAGCTAAACCAAAACTACATTCCAATGAAAGTACAAAAGCACGAAACTGTCAAAAAAGCAAATGTTGAAACAATCAACATTTTATAGGAGGATGCAATCGGACTTAAACACAATTTCCAAGTTGAAATTGGACTTCTATTGATAATAGCATATATATAGTATGTATTTCATACTTGACATATACAAAATATTTCAATTCAAACCATTCAAAAACAGGGGCGGAGTTAGCCTGGCTAGCGCCACCACTTCTCAATGAGACATGGTCTGGGAACCAAACGTTAATTTTCTCGTATTTGAAAAAAATGCCCAGATCCGTTTATTGGGTGCCACGGATGTCTATCAAATGCGTCTGTGCATAGCTCATCATCGTCTTGCTTTCCCCCTTGTTCTGTGATTGGTCGCCTATCTCGAAAATTTGCTCCATGGTCTCCAGGCTGCCTTAGCAGCGTGAATCAAATCGTGCGCAAGGCAGCATGGGAACACCCAGGCTAGGGCGGAGTGGCAATCGGGACGATCGGGAGTTGATGAGTCTGCGTGGAGCGGGCCGGCCCATAGAGCTATTATCGCGGCCGTGAGTCGTACGCAGTCATCGACCTGACAGATGCATTAGGAATTTTCCGCGAAAATCTCTGAGATTTACACTTTAAAGTATAGGAAGTCCAACCAATATTTATACCACTCACTTACTGTCTAATGTCACTCATGGTTACCCTGCATACTCATCTCTCCCATGCTGATTTAGTTTTTTATCTTAATTCATTTTTGTCTTATTCTGGCGTTACAGAACTTTCATCGCAAATAAAAAAATTACAATTTAATTTGTTTGTTTGTACTTAAATTAACGTTAAGCTAGAATGGAGCAAAGCCTCCTGGGAATGGGGAATGTGTTTCTGGTTTATCCAATGAACCTATCTATCTATCTATCTATCTATCTATCTATCTATCTGAACCGATTGCAGGTCAAGTCTATTTACAGAAATGTAGGGGGATAAATGAGCGGCCCCTCGTCTAATGGCATGACCCTACAAATGATCAAGTTCGAGGAAAGCTACAGGAGTTTTGACAGGCGACGGATTTGCGTGGTTGCTTGCTGTTTTACATATGGATGGAAGGCAGAGAGAAAGGTTAGCGGAGCTAAAGCATTGACATTATTGAAACTAGCTCAAGCTAGTCTTATGTTGATATGTAGCCTAGGCCTAGCCTAATGACTAATTAGTGGGCCACTTAGGCTGATAAATGGTTTGTGGAACTCGTTGGAACTGTCTATATGTAAGCCTATATAGGCCTATAGGCCGTCAGAATTTTACCGGTGGATTTTAGTGCCCCACTCCGCCCCTGTTCAAAAATTTAACTATTTGTTCTGGGAGAGGAAGTTCCTTGAGTCTTAAAAAATAAAATATTTTTTACCGATTTATTTGCAGACTGTTTTGCAAAACCAGGTGAATCTCAGTGGACAAAATGCTGGTTGATTAAATTGCTTAAATCCCACACAAGTAATTTAAAAAAGTTAGATGAACAGCAGTGCTCATGTCTGTATGAGGCATACAGTATGTACACGGGCAATCTCAAGATGGGCAGTGTGTGTGTGTGTGTGTGTGCATGCATATGTGTGTGTGTGGGGGTGTTTGTGTGCATGTGGGAGAGTGTGTGTGTGTGTGTGTTTGTGTGCATGTGGGCGAGTGTGTGTGTGTGTGTGTGTGCATGCATGTGTGTGTGTTTGTGTGCATGTGGGCGAGTGTGTGTGTGTGTGTGTGTGTGGGCGAGTGTGTGTTTGTGTGCATGTGGGCGAGTGTGTGTGAGTGTGTGTGTGTGTGTGGGGGGGTGTTTGTGTGCATGTGGGCGAGTGTGTGTTTGTCTGCATGTGGGCGAGTGTGTGTTTGTGTGCATGTGGGCGAGTGTGTGTGTGTGTGTGTGTGTGTGTGTGTGTGTAAAAAGCAGCACCCCACTCCCGGAGCTCCAAGTGAAACCTGTGATGTTTGCTGGCTAATGGGCCATGGAGCGGAGAGGTGCTCCTGTTCTTCAAGGTTACTGGATTCACACACCCACAACTGACTTTTAATGTGCTCATACATCACCGGATTTGGCACAAGTTCCTCTCTCGCTCTCCCTCTCTCTGTTCCTTTCACTCCCCCTCTTTTACTCTCTTCTCCTCTCCCCCCTCTCTCTTTCACCCCCATCTCTCTCTGTCTCTTCTCTCTCCTTCCCTCCCTCTCTCTCCTCTTCTTCTCTCTCGGTAAGAGTGGTGTGTACTCCCTCTCTCCTCTTCACACTTCCACGCTCTGCTCCACTCTCTCTCCCCAATTAGCTGTCAGTGGCAGCCCTCTCTGATCTGGACTTGTCTGTCAGCCAGACTCCTGGACCACTCGGACTGAATCGGACTCAACAGGCCCATGCCTCTGGTAGCAGCCGGCATCTGGAACGTACCTAAGACCACACGTGGCCCATATGTGGCCGGGCTTTGGTGGAATCATGCCAGATGAGAGGCAGATGACTTTCAGAGAAAACAGTCCGCCCTGGAGACCTTATTCTACCCTGGTCTAGTGCTGGTTTCTGTGTGTGTGTGTGTGTGTGTCTGTGTGTGTGTGTGTGTATGTGTATGTGTATGTGTGTGTGTGTGTGTGTCTGTGTGTGTGTGTATATGTGTGTGTCTGTTGCATACTGCGTTTTCCCTTTAGCTTTTATATGGCTTTCATCACACGCATTAGAGGTTGTTAGCATCATGGGGAGAGAGGAGTCCCAAAGCATTTAAAACCTCACATTTGCCCTCAACCAGACTTCTTCAGCAGACACACATATGCGCAAACACACGCGGTTGCATGTAAGCCGACGCGCGCGCACACACACACACACGCACACACACACACACACACACACACACAGAGAAACGGACACAGACACAGACACACCATGAAACAAGCAGAGCTGAAAACAGTGTAAGCAATCAGGGAAAATCCACTTGAATGAATCCAATAAATGAAATGGATGTCTGGAGTTGTGTCCGTGTGAGTGGAGCAAACAGTCAAAGCAAGACTTCGTCTTGACCACAGTGGTCAGCACTGGTCTCTGTTTCTAAATGTTTCACACACATACAGTACAGAATCTCAATTCTGCTGCTTCGGTCTCTTCCTTAAAAGGGAAATCCGGCCATTTTTAACCCCAATATTGTTTTTATTAGCTATAACCCTAACCTATGTGGGCAAGCTATTTAACCGCGTTTTGGGCCTGAGGTGAGTGACTTCACACAAAAACACAAAATTCATAATGTTTCGCCACAATATTTGAGTTAAACGATCACAGTGGTGTCTCGTAAGGAATCAACTCGTGTTCCATAGGTCTTGGAATGGTTTTCCTGAGTGTGTTTAGAGGCCCCAAACACAGTTAAAGGGACATGATATTGGTGTTAAAAATGGCCGGATTTCCCTTTTAACTGTCCTCAATTCATTGCTGTTACACTGCCATATTTTAAACAGCCACTATCAACTTAATCAATTCTTTGACAGGCTATCCAAGAAACCACGGACATTAATTACACCTTGTAATTGCAAGGTGGTTCAGGCAGTAGGGAGGCAGAGTGGTACATGCCAAGCTTTTCAGGATTCCTTCCTACATTTCTTTCTTTCTTTCTCTTTATTCATATTATTTATTCTTTCTGTATTCTTCCTCTTTTCTTTTCTGTCTTTCTTTCTTTGACATGTTATTTTTATGTGATTCTAAATGCACACTTCGATATTAGGCGTCAATAAATTCATATTCCATGTTCCAGTTCTGTAAGCCATGGAAGGGTGAACGCTGTTGCTGTCTTCAGGTCTGATGGCCCTCCTCACACCCCACTCTCAGGTCACATAGGTGCACACACCTTACCCAACACATCACTACCGTTGTTACTATTTTATTGTGTGAGGGTGGCAGCCAGTGTGTGCATGTGTGTGTGGGTGTGTTCAGGTTCCCCATCAAACATTTCTCGTCCATCCACCCTGACACATACACATCCAGCCCACATCAAGGCCATCACCACCTTTAGCAAAAACAAAAGTGATGCAGACAGAGTAAAACACACACACACACACACACACAGGTTTTCTGCCTCTGTTAACACACACACACATGTGCACGTGTGTGTGTGTGCGTGCGTGCGTGTGTGTGTGTGTGTTTGCGTGTATGTCTGTCAGTAAGTGTGTGTGTGTTAGAGGCAGAGGGGAAACACAGCGGTGCAGGTCCCTGGAGCAGCATGCAATGTGGCCCTGAGTGTGAGAAAAGGCCCTGCATTTACTGCCTGAGTGCCCCGATCTTCCGCCAGACAGAGGCCCGCCAATTCCCCTACGCCAGTATCTGCGAGAGAGCAAGGGAGGGAGGGAGGGAGGGAGAGAGAGAGAGATAGAGCATCAGGGAAGGGAGAGGGAGAGAGGGGCTCAGTAATTGTATCGGGGGGTCTGTTGAGATTTTGCCTCTGAAGCGCTGGCGGTAAAAGGAAAGGTCTCCCCAGGCGATGGCTGCGGTGACTTGGGCAGAATAACCCCAAAACAGTGTGCACTCACATATGAGCAACATTCAATTTATCACATGAAAGACCCAAGATTCAATACTACACACAGACTCTAGAAGCACTTTCCAGGACCCTGGCCAGAGAGAGAGAGAAAGAGAGAGAGAGAGAGAGAGAGAGAGAAAGAAGAACTCTAGAAATCTAGAAGAAATAATCAACAAGAAATCAACAAGAAATAATGGCAGTCAGCAGAGACAGAGAGCAGATCTTGCTGCCAAATATGTCACCGAATGCCATAAGGCAAGGGACAGTGGTTAAATAATTACATAATTATTACTTTTATATGGCACCTATCCATATAATTACACTAACAAACACCATACATGCACACAAACATACACACACACACACACACACAAACCAGTTTGTTTGTTAATCTTGGATGCGGATCTATTTGCCATATACTGTATTCCAAGCATTCTCTATGTAAATGTATGTCTAAATGTTCTGTTTTGGCAATGCAAAAATAATACATTGAATTGAAATTGAGAAAGAAGGGAAGTTTCAACACCTGGTTGTGTCACTGTCTCTTCTTTTGAAATGCCTGTCTTTTGTCCGCTTCATCTGACCTATTGCTGTCTTGAAAATGTGGAAAAGGTTTGACCTATATTATGAGGGAATAGTAAAGTTAAACAGCAAACATTGTCAAACTGCTTTGTTTGAAACACCTACAGTACCAGTGAAGTCATTTCTGATTGATGGCATTTCTGATGTCATAGACGTTAGTTCATCTCAGCCTATTCATGTGATGATGAAGACAATGACGGCAATGAAGGAGAAGAAGCAGAAAAATTATGAGAATGATTAAAAGATATACAGTACAGTACATAAAAGTGACACGTGTCTGTATCTGACAGTGATACTGGGATTTCAGTAATGATAATGGTGATGTTATCATTATAATGAGGGTCATATTATAGATGAGCATGGTGATAATGTTACTGCTGGTAGATGAGGATGGTGATGATGAGGATGGTGGTGATGAAGAAGATAAAATATAATTATGTTGATGATGATGGTGATGCTGACAATGAGGGTGAAGAAGGAAAACAATGATGATGAAGAGGAGGTGGATATTATGACAATGCACATCTGGCCAATGCCAGGGAGGGCCAAAAGAGGAGGCTATTGTAATGTTAAATATTTCATCAGCTCTCTGAGTGAGAAGTTCAGGGAGTCCCGGGAGGACAGTCCACATCCCCACTCTCATCAACGGATCCTGCCTCATGTCATTTACAACGAAGGCATCACACACACATGTGCACACGTGCACACACACACACGCTCTCTCTCTCTGTGTTGCACACAACTCATTCACATACAGAAACATGCACGCACACACATTCTCTCTAAATCTGAATCCCAGAGAAATGTTACATAAACAAGCATCATTCTGGTATGGACTGAGCGCAGATGCTTATTAAAGGCAACCTTAAGAGTTTTTTTTTACCTTAACATAACGTTTCCAAAATCATTTTGATGCCACATAACCTTATAACATAATGAACAGCCCTTTGTCTGAGCGGCCCTCTATAGGAAATGACTGACCTAGCAACTTCCTGTGTTCGGGTAGGAACACAGCCCCCCCTCCGAAATTGAAAAGCTTGAATTCGGATATCTCTTTCTACAGACGGCTGTCGGTGCATTCCCTCTATATTATATCGGAGTTATGTTCATACTTTGTACACTCTTAAAACAAATGTGCTGTCCCTATCTGGACATAGAGATGTGTTAAAAACAATGCAAGTTGTGTTTTCAACACATTCGTTTTACGAGTGTATAGCAATAGACGCATATTTAGTTCATTAATATTGCGCTTCTCAACTGTAGGGGGACCTCGAGAGCAAAACTTCTTTAGTGCTGCTTTAAGGCACTAGATGACACAAGTTATAATAATTTACATCTTGAGAAGAATCATTCATTTCAAAAAGTGTGTGAGTATGTGTATGTGTATTTAATTACACAATCAGTAGCAGAGGTAGACTGTCCGAAACCTCTTGTGAGCTTTGCTGTTTTACGGCAGTTGATAGTTGATATAAAAAATGAAATAGCAGGCAATAGTGTAAGCATTGAGATGAGCGCATGCATAACTGGAGGTAAATGGTGCTGGAGGATGTCTGAGAATGACCCCATTCCTCTCCCCAGGGTCCAGCCTGAGCAGCATCACCAGGAGTCCACTCTCTCTCTTCTCTCATTCCCTTTCTCTTTCTCTCTGTCACTCTTCCTGGCTGTCATTTGATCTCTCTCTCATTCTCTCTTTGACAATCTTTCCATATTTTTTTGATCTCCCCTTTCTATAGCTCTTTTTCTCAATCATCTTTTTTCCCTTTGCGCCCCCTCTTCTTCCTTTCCAATCCATCCCTTCCTCCTCTCTCTCTCTCCCCCACTCTTCGCCTCTTTCTTTTCCGATCCATCCTTTCCTCCCCTCTCTCTCTCCCCCGCCCACTCCTCTTCCCCATTTCCCTCCCTGATCTCCATCCTTTCCTCCTCTCTCTCTGTCTCTCTTTCTCTCTCCCCCGCCCGCTCCTCCTCTCCCCCTTTTCCCTCCCTGATCTCCATCCCTTCCTCCTCTGCCAGGGTGCATTATTCTGCTGAATTCCCTCCTCTCTCTCTGGGGACTCGGTGCTCGATTGGCTGAGGCATTTTAACCCCCATTTACTTCTTTAAGAGCAGCTGGATCATACCCCATTTCTCCACTCAGTGGGACCCTCAGAACCTGCCCCCGCCCCCCGCCCCCGCAGAGACCCACTTCCCCCCTCCAGGCGGCTGCAGTGTGAGAGCACAAGCAGGCCAGAGGAAAACCTGCAACTTTTGCTTCCTGGTTGCTGTCACTTAACAGAGCATGCGTGGAAGAATGTACAGAAATGTTGCATGTCATGGCTGCATTAAGGTGACAAGGAAGACGATCAATCGTGCCTCTTTTCTTATGAATTACCCCTTTATCAAGTCTCATGTTAAGAGAATTTATCAGAATAAATCTTGCTTTTGAAGCAGTACTTGTATACCTAGAAGTGAGTATTGCATATACATTGTGCAAAAAAACAACAGTCTCAGTATGGGGTCCAGTTACATCATGGACATACAGTATTCTACCATATAATAAGTAAGGGATAATGTATAGAACGCCGGTCATTATTGGGAAAATAAGTCCCGACAGGGCGAACCGGACCCCGATGCGCAGCGGAAGCACAAAGCATTAGAAGCCCATTTTCCTTGACAGTGGTCTGTTATACTTAGCAACGGTCTGTTATTGAGAATTAGCAGACCACCGAACGTTGTGAAGGCCCATTCAAGTGAATGGAGCATTCTGCAGCACACTAAAGAGCTGTGTAATAAGTTCAGAGATATACAGTATGAATCTTCAATAGATCCTTGCAGCTGGTGTGTTAGGTGGGAAATGGCAATAATGTAGCACAGAAGTGAGAGATTCAATAACTTTTTAAGTCCTGGACCCTTGAGGAAAATGAAAAACTTGTCTGAGCTAGCATTGGACCTCATAGGAAAAAAGGACCCTCTGGAGTTACTGTAATCATAAAGCTGAAGATGACTCTCCTCACATCAGGTCATGCCTCCTCCTGCAATGTTAGGTCAAACCTGACCTAACATTGCAGATTCATGTGAAAGAGCTGGTAACAGTTTTGGAAAAGTGGGAATTGGAGAGGTGTTGACATGAACCCGCAGTTTTGTCTGAAAGTGTTCTGCTTCTCAAAACTCATGATCATACGTATTAAATGTGATTGGTTAAAATCCCCTGACATTGAATCCTAATCCGTGCCAAAAATTTTTGTACACAAACACACACTACACCTGTACTTGGCTGAGTGACCATAACAAAGCCAATCTTTGTGAAGGAACTCCCCAGTTGCCAGCGCTCCCCAACAAACCCCAGCAGGCCTCCCCTCTCAGCTCTCCGCCTGACACCAGGCAATTTACAGCTTTACTGCCTCTCTCCACATTAATACATCTGTGGAATGACAAGTCTATTTGCTGCTGCGGGGAGTCTCGCTGTGTGTGGCTCTCCCTCGCTCTCTCTGTGTTCTGGAAAGTTCTGTCAGCACTGGAGTAATGACAGCTCTCTGACATCCAGGAATTCCTCTCACCGCTGCTTCGGCGATGTTGGTGCAGGCCCCGCTGACATCATCGTCACCTGCGCTGGCCTTAGGCGTCCCCGTCCAGTCGTGATTTGCGCACAACATCTACTGTCCTTACTATCAGAAGATTAATCTTTATCGTTTCGACAGCCTGTCTGGTGTGTGGTGAGGCACGTTCAACTAAACTACAAGAATGGTTAATGTTTTCAGGGCAGAGTTGTGATATTTTGTTTGCTATGTACAAGCTATCAGTAGAGAACATACTATCCCCACCCCTCATACATTAAAAAACACACCCCAACTCACAAACTGTCTAAGTTACCCTGAGTAATTAACAAATGGGTGAGAGATGTTTCTTTTCATTTTTTTTTTCAAGTTCAGTTTTTCTAATTCTTCACCGAATCACCTTAACCAAACACAACCACTAACCCAAACCATAATCATACATTTACATTTACAGACTATCTAGGGAACCATTAAGTAAAGTGTGACTAGGTATAATTCCCGCCTGACTCTATTTCAGTGGGATGTTACTGTAATGTAGGCCTAGGCCTAGTTCATTGTCTTATTACATTTATTCTTATAAATACCTCTTTTACATGATGTGGCCAATATAGCAGACTCACAGTATAAAAAAACGGAGTGTCTATTTACACCCCTGGTATGAATAGCCTTGGCCACACAGCTGAGCTATTCATACCCTGTGACATAACAACAAAAAGACGTTGCTCACGACCACAAAAACCATGGCGGACATTCGTTTTTTGTCTGCAGAAAGTGAAGAATTCTGAAAGGTGTCGGCACTATATCTGTTCAGATTAAGTTTTAGATTGAAAAGTTGTGTTTTATTTTCATAATCTTGGTTCAGTGAACACATACAACCATCAGTTTGTTAGTTAACAGAAATTTCGTGAATATGACGTTCAGGCCTATAAACTATAAGTTTACCTGCAGACACTCTTTCCTTGTGGAAGCACGTAGTGCAGTGGTCACAGACAAGGGCTGGCATGTGGGAGACTGCGGTTCAATTCCTGTTTTGCCGTGATGCGTTTTGGCAGAGTGAGTGTGCATGTGTACCAACGTCTCTGGAGAGAAGGCGCGCAATTTGAACAAGAAATCGGTTCTCAAACTGAAGTTTTGATTGCAACAATTAGCTAGTTCATGCACCAGGGTGTAAATAGCATGCAGTACTATAAACACCAGGGTACGAATAGCATCCACTTCTAACTGTACATTGATGCAAACAGCATACCTTATTCAGAGTGTCTATTACACAGCTGAGCTATATAAAAAAACATGTTGCTTGTTTTTAAAAAAAAATATTATTACATAAATGCACAAGGGTGCAAATAGCATACACTGATATTTGTACCAGACGGGGTACTAATAGAACACATTGCTGTGTGCACAGGGGTACGAATAGCATACATTGATATTTGTACCAGACGGGGTACTAATAGGACACATTGCTGTGTGCACCGGGGTACGAATAGAATTCACTTCTTATTGCACCAGGGTACGAATAGCATACACTGCTAATTGTACCTGGGGTGCAAATAACCTTACCCTAAAAAAAAACATATTAAACATAAAACATAATATAGTCTTCCGGTCGTTGTGTTCCTTAAACTTCTGCATATAAAGTCATATAATCACAACACATACTATATTGCTGATTGGATCATAAACGGCCATAGGAGCGAAGAGGAATGACTGATTTGTCTTTATTATTGTGTTACTTGTTCCAAATGTAAAGCACTTTGAGCTGCATTCTGTGTATGAAATGTGCTATACAAATAAAGCTTATTATTATTATTAAAAGTCCACAAGAACACATCTTAGAGGTCCTATCATATACAGTACAAGCGCAGCTGGATTAGAATGTTTTATGTAATGTGACACTGTCTTATTTAATGATTGTTATAAATCACATAAATCATAAATCAGTAATTGCTATAATAAATAAATCACTATCCAATGTCTCAATACCCAAACAATGTGACAGTAGAGAAATGTTAAATCATAAGTAAACCTGCACACCCACAAGACCCACACACTCTTTGATTTTCTCTAAAGGTTATGAGAGGGGTGTTAGTTGTGTGTGAAGGAGGAACATACAATCAAAAGAGCATGCCAGTGCTCTGTTCAGAACTCCTCTAGACGAAAGTATAAGCACACAACTCATAAACAATGGCGGACGCAACAATTTTGTACGAATGCCTTTCTATATTTCAGTGCCTTTCCAGACAGTTAACATGTAAAAAGAAGGACGACTGGGACAACGCAGAAGTTTTCGGTCCACAGAGCAGAGACGAGGCCCTGAGCCGCCCGGTGCCTGTCCGGAGGATTAAGTATTCTGTAGCTCTGAGTCATGCTCATGTTTGGACTCGGGCGCAATTCAGTCCTGAGAAAGCCCACAGGGATGACTAGAGGCGAATTTGCTCCTTGCCTCATATTAAAGACAGGGGGAAAATGCCTACAAGCACCCATTCATTTAATAAGCAGTCTAAGTTCTACTAATTAAAATCACATTAGGAATCGATCTTGAGGCAGTAGCAGTGAATGGTGCAATGTCATATAAGGATAATGTATACAGAGGAGGGAGCAATATCATATGTATTTATATTCTAGAACCAGGACCGCTACACACAGGCAGAAAGCAATGCAGTTATATCTGACAGAACCGTGATCAGTTAACATCATTTCAAATGAATTGAATGTGAATTTGTATGAGAATCAAAGCAGACCATAATTATTAAATAAACTTCTAGCTTGGGGTTCGGGAGGAGCGTGACAAATTTGCCATAACTTCAAACGTTAAACTCTGTCAGGTAACTTATTTCAAGCCTGTACCTGTAAGCAGTCATTTTCTTGGCTATTCACTTTCAACCCATCACCTTCCCTCACACCTGCCACCTTCATTGGTTAGGAATAGATTAGGGGTGATCCTGCCCTTCCCTAACTCCTGCCTGTGCAGTTGACTCCTCCACCCTGCGTAGCACTTCATGACCCTGGCTAGAGACTCATCAAATATGCTTTCTGTTCACTTCTGTTAAGGGATATTTGAAATGTGAACTTCTGAAATCAGGTTAAAAGCCATTAGGCAGGATCACATTGGCTGCGGCAGCAGCAAATGTAACGCAACGCTCAGACCTTAACAAGTTCTATCTCGTTCCTAAGTAACACAAACGGTTTGCCTAAACTGACAATTGAATACTCTCGGGTTGCGCTTTGACATTTGAACCAAGTTCAATGCTCAGCTTGTTCAACGCTAGCGTTATGCTAGTGTGGCAAGTGGTAGGTTAGCTCTCTAATAGTAATGTTGACTACGCCATCAGAATATTCAATCAATTGGACTATAACTTCGTACATAAAGCCCAACCAAGCGAACACAGGTTCGTGGTCACAGAAAACCAGAGGCGTGGTTCCAAAAATAAACTCTTTATTAACAAATATTAAAACATACAGGGAGTGGGTTCTCTCCAGACAGTCAGAACCTTGGTCACTAAGGCACTGACACATGGCCTACAAGGCCTGGACACACATGTACAATAACACAATCACAAATGCACAAATACACACACACACACACAGCAGACTGTGTTGCAAAGATTAGTGGGCTAACAGCTGATGGAGGGTAGGAAGAGCCAGGAACAGGGCTGAAGCTTACCCAGGGCTGGAGAGTATATCAGAGTAGAGACACCACACGTGAACATGTCAATAGATACTCAAGATTCACCACAGCAGGAAAAGTGAAGGGACACCACCACCGAGATAGCCCGCCACCCAATTGGCCTGCAGCTCCTATCCAGCAAGAGAGGGAGAGATCAACGAATGAGCCACTAATTCTAATGCACACCATACATCGTATATGCACTCACACTCTGGAGACAACTTACAATAAAAACACAAACGTTCATTAATTTAGCAACCACAGCTTCTATGGAAACTTAACACGCAGGGCGTTCAAGGCCACTTTCAGACAGAATAACGGCTCCCACACACAGCTGCGTGCATCGCGTTGCTGGAGACGCATCCCATTCACTTTAAATGGGCTCACGTGATCCGTTGCCGAACTGAATTGTGGGTCCGTCGCGTCGCGTTTCTCCCGCCGCTCGCGTTGAGGAGTTCAGCTGTTGCTGCACCGACAGACGGCACCGGCCAATCAAGCCAATCTACGGACGGCACCAACCAATCACATTACGGTTTTACTTCAAGTCATTTGCATAGCTACCGTCGGGAACACCCACTGGCACGCATTGACGGAACGCAGATGTGTGTGGGAGCCGTAAAACTGGACGAGAGCGTCCGTTGTACAGTTCTCCCGTGTGGAATGTTTAAAATGGACTAACACAACTTGGGCGCGGACAAAACAAAACAGCAGCGTTCGGAACTTGAACCAAGATGCCTTGATGTTGCCGCTCCTTGTGTTACCGCAATCTCTGCTACACGAAAAAGATACAATTAAAACCCGCGCAAGCTACATATTATTTTGAAGACAGTTAAAATTACATACCAATCAGCTGAGGTCGGCTATGAGGTCCATGTTCAGCAGCCGACAGCAATCCTAAAACCCCCAAAGTTTGTGTTAGCTATACTAGCCTACAACATTTAGGAAACGTTAGGCCTACTACTCACGCAATGCCACGATAACCTACCAGGAATGTCACTGGATGCATGCACAGTGAGCAGGAGGCCAAAAGAGCACAAGGGATCCCGCGGTGAAGGCAGTAGTCAGGTGGACAACCAACAGTATGCAGCTATGACATCGGCCTTCAAATTAAACGTTACAATTTATGTAGCCACTTCCCTACGCTAATTGGCTCGCCTCCGAATGCAAAGAGCCACTCGCAATTGCACTACTGGGTTAGGCAAGGGGCGTGGACCTTGTCCTGTTACACTAGCATTACCACCATTCTGCTGCCGAACCATAGAAAACAATAGGAAACCTGCCACTTATTTGCTAAGGTGCGGCAGTCGACTTGTTGACACCATTACTCTCACACGATGTGGAAGAAGAGGGCAGATATGAGTGAAACATCAGTTAAAAAGTCATGACTTTCTTTCCACCATACAGAAAGGAGTAATTCACATTGCTTATTAGTGAGACAGAATGAGACTCAAAACTGATCAACTGATAGTATCTTTTCCTCCTGTTTGGTTTTGAGAGAGGTTTTGTCACTGCACTACAAACTCTCAACACACTCACAATGGGCTTCCAAATGGTGGAAAACAAGCCATGTCAGACCTGTGGGCCAATGTCAGACCTGTTTGTGTGCCTCTACATCATCATGTTGTTGTCGAAATGGTCTTATTGTGTGGCTGGTTATATTGTTCGCGTAGTTGTTTTGGTGTTTAATTGCACAATTCTATAGATTTTTTGTTTGTGATTCGTTTTTTGAAACAGTTTTAGCATAATTGTGCGATCAGGTAACAATATGTTCTTGAGATGTGTTTTTGTGTATAATTGAGTTGCAGAGGTGCAGAGAAACAGTCCTTCTACTGTTGTGGTGTTTGTGTGATTAAAAAAACAACTCCTGAACATATTTACTCCATTCCACAGTTAATCAATGTGCTGTTTTGCATTCAAATTGGAATCAATACATTTAACACACAAGTAATGCATTATGCTAACAAGTGACCTTTAATTAACTTGAGAGTGTCTTTGACAAATGGTTTAACACTAGCAGTCTTTCTATACTAGCACTTGTGCGCTCTCAGTAGATTTTTGATCAAAATAAGGAAATACACATATTTCATTGGATAAAAGAGCCCAGTAAGCATTATAAACACATTAATAAAGTATTTAAACATATTAATGTAATCCCTTACAATGACTGTCATCACAAGTGTACCTATTTGTGTGTATAGCTCATACTACAAGATCAAAATGCTTAATAAGTTGTCATGTCATAAGTAGTTACCAAGGTCTAAGTCAATTGTTATAATGCATTGCGAATACCTTATGAACTTTCAAAATGTGTTTATGATATATTTCAGTTTATATAAAGTCTTACCAAGATCATTTCTAAACTTGTCTAAGTGGAAAACTTGTTTTGTTCTAATATGAAAAATGATGTCCCTTGATATGTGATTTGGGCCAATACATAAATCATGCATGGAAAACTGGCTTAGTGGCGTATAAGACCAACTAATTGATACATTACAGTAATCCTCAATTTATGGGATTAATTTGGGAAAAGCTGTGAAATAGGGGATTTAGTCGCACAGCAGTTTGCTGATGAGAAGTGTGTGATCCAGCAGCAGACGTTTGCTTGTCTAATCTCCACTCAGACTCTTCATTCTTTTAGCCTAATGAAATATTTCAGACAGCTGATGAAAACTGACTTGGGAAAGCTGTGTGTATGTGTGTGTGTGTGAGAGAAAGAGAGAGAGAAAGAGAGAGAGAGCCCTGCTGTGTGTGTGTGTGTGTGTGTGTCTGTCTGTGTGTGTTGATCATGAAACCTGTGGGAAGAACCTGATCCTCGCTTACTGTGTGTCATCTGAGGAGAAAGTGAACAGCAGCTTATACTCGTAAATTAGTAAGTGTGTGAAGATTGAAGTCATTGATTTACAGAGAAAACGGTAATGGTTATCTATCTATCTATCTATCTATCTGATTTCTAAGGTGTATATGTTTGGGGTAGGAGGTTGGGGAGGGTATCAGAGCAGGGGAAAGTGCATGGTGTGTGTGTGTGTATGTGTATGTGTGTATTTGAGAATAGTATCAAAATGACAATTGCATCAAAATGTAACATATGTTTTCCATTACACATACAATCTAAAATAATTGGACTGGATCATCAAAAGGCACGGATCATTAAAAGCCATGATTTATCATCAAAATTATTTCTAAATGTATGTGTGCATATATACATATGTGTGTGTGTGTGTGTGTGTGTGTGCATGTGTGTGTGTGTGTGTTTGTGTGGGTATTTATGTGTGTGTGTGAATGGCCGTGCACCCATAAATGTATGAGTCTCTGTGTGTGCTACCCTGGATTTTGTCAGTCTGGCCCTTCCCACAGCCCCGGGGCAAGGTTTGGGTTCAGAGGTGAGCTGGAGTGCACAGCTACCCCATTTAACAGCAAGGCCATTTGCTCTTAATTGATCCGTAGATAGCCCTTCCCCCAAGCGTGTCATAACTATCAGACGGACGTCTGGAGGCTTTAGGAGAAGGATCACGGAACCGCTACATCGATAGCTCTCGCTGAGACCAATCTCAAATACAGAAGAACCATAGTGATACTGATGAGCAGATAACTAAGGCTCTGTACGGTCAATATAAAATGAAAGAGAAACTGAAACAATCAAAGAAATAAAAACAGTTTACAAATCTATTGATTATCTATTGACTAAAATGAAATCTATTTCTGAAATGTTGTCTAGGAAGAAAGGTAAAGTTCTATAGATTAGTCCAGATGTTGAAAATGCATCATGCCATTGCTTGATTTATTGGCAGCTAAAGAACATACAGTAGTAGGTTTTTGGTGACCTGGTCAGCTGTGTGTGTATGTGTGTGTGTGTGCGTCGTGCGCACGTGCGTGTGTGTGTGTGTACGTGTTTGTGTCTGTGTGTGTGTGTTTAATTGGCATTTCTAACTGAGGATTGTCTCTGGTGCAACATAAAGGGCCAGGTTGAAGTGGGAGCATTAGTGACATTAGTGATTAGTGCCAGCATGATACTTTCAGACACTCACTCTCTCTCTCTCTCTCTCTCTCTCTCTCTCACACACACACACACACGCACACACACACACACACACACACACACACACACACACACACACACACACACACACAGGTATACTCCCCTGACCTATTCCGGCCGAGCCAATCTGGGGACACCAGGGGATCCTCTGTGGCTTTGCAGCCGTCAAATCACAGCCATCAGGATTCCATTAGACAGAGGTGAGATAAAGGAAGAGAGGGATGGAGGGATGGTGAGACAGAGAGAGGGAGGGATGGATAGAGAGAGAGAGAGAGAAGGAGAAAGGAGGTAGAGGAACAGACAGAGAGAGAGAGAAAGAGAGAGAGTGGGAGAGAGAGAGGTGGGGGAGAGAGAGGGAGGGAGAAAGAGAGAGAGGGAAAAAGAGAGAGAATGACAATACTCACTAGGGATTCCTTGTGTGTGCTGTGATGGGTCCAAGGCAGGTCAGCAGTGAAATCCGTTTGTTTGCTCATTTCTGTAGTTCTTTATTTATCCTCCATGTTGTTCATCTTCACTCCATCCCACTTAAATGAGCGAGGGATGTGATGAATAAACGGAGGGAAATGGGAGGAGTGTGCCGTGTCATAGTTCATAATGAAACAGTTGAAAGTAGCGGCAGAAAAGGTCATTCTATTCCAGTTGACCAGAGGCATATTATGGCCTGGAAATTGCAGGGTATTGCTTTTGTGACAGAAGAATGTAAACTGGACTTCTGGAAATGTGACCTCTTAAAAGGTGGACACAAAATACCCTTGGGAAGCTGTGTGTGTGTGTGTGTGTGTGTGTGTGTGTGTGTGTGTGTGTGTGTGTGTGTGTGTGTGTGTGTGTGTGTGTGTGTGTGTGTGTATGTGTGTGCATTTGTGTGTGTGTGTGTGTGCATGTGTGAATGTGTCTGTGAGCTAGCCAAATTAATTTACCTTTTTAAATGTATCCATTCTCCAAAAGTGTTTGGATCTGAGCGTTTGTAATGTCAATGGAGAGGTAACACATCCCAACCCAAGGTTAG